>NC_022016.1:51891386-51893437 GCF_000317375.1 Microtus ochrogaster | reverse complement strand
AATATACTTCTTTTGTTCTTATTTTTTGAGACAGGGTTTCTCTCTGTAACAGTCCTGGCCGTCCTGGAACTCATTCTGTAGACCAGGCTGGACTTGAACTCACAGAGATCCACCTGCCTCTGCCTCCCAAGTGCTGGGATTAAAGGTGTGCAGCACCACCGTCCAGCTTGTTGATTTTTTACACAGGTCTTACTATATAGCTTTGATGGTTGGCCTGCAGTTCATTATGCAAACCAATGCTGCAACTAAAGGACTGCTAGTATTTCATTGCATGCGTGTGTGTATATGTGGTGGGGGTGGTTGCTGTTTTTGTGAGACAGGGTCTCTCTCTCTCTCTGAGAGCGGGGACTAAAGTGTGTGTTCAACCAGCCTGCTCAAATGTTTAGTCATGTCATTCACCTTTCAGATCCTTGATCATCTTATATGTGGTGTTTATCTGAGACGAGGTCTCAGCAGTCCCTGGGATTATACACCTGCACCATCAAGGGTTCTACTCCCCACTTATTTTACAAAGTGGCATAAAACTGTACTCATGAAATAAAGATCCAAACAATGGGTTATACGAGATGACATACATGTTATATGTACCCATTAATATACAGCAAACTACCTAGTCTGTGTATAATGCAATTGACTACAAATCTATATGTTCTAGCTGGCGCGGTGGTAAATGCCTTTGATTTCAGCACTCTGGAGGCAGAGGTAAGTGAGTCTCTGAGCATAAGACCGTCCTAGGACTGGAGAGATGGTTCTGGTTAGGAGCACTTTTGCTGCTTTTAGAGGACCCATGTTCAGTTTTCAGTACCCAGGTAAGGTAGCTCACTACCACCTTTAAGTTCAGCTCCAGGGGCATCTACCAGAACCTGCACTCACAAACACATTTAACAACAAAAATGAAACTTTAAAAAAAAAGAAGAGAGAAACTATTACTACTCTTGTCTACATAGTAAGATCCCACCCAAAAACAAAGAGTTGCTAGAATTAACTACAGCCCTATGTGTACATGAAATTTAAGCAGAAACTTTACAAAATCAGTCTATTTATATTTATTTCTTTCTTTGTTTGTTGGTTTGTTTCATGAGATGGGGCTTTTCTTTGTAGCCCTGGCCATCCTGGAACTCACGCTGTAGACCAGACTGGCCTTGAACTGGAAGATCCACCTGCTTCTGCCTTCTGAGTACTGGGATTAAAGACCTATGCCACTATGCTTGGAATATATTTTTTTTAATGTTACTATCTGGCCAGGGAATGGTGGCACACACCTTTAGTCCCAGCCCTAGAAAGGCTGAAGGTGAGAACTGCCTCAAACTGAAAGGTAGCCTGGACTACGGTCTCAAAAAAAAACAAAAAAACAAAAAAAAAAAAAACAAAACAGCAAGAAAAAGAAAACCTCTTTGGTGGTCACCCAGAGCCCTACCTCTCCTGCTGGTACTCAGTCCTGCAGTAGGTGCACTTCACAACAGGGTGTGCAATCCGGCATTCCTGAAATGAAAGGAGGTGATCATTGGAAAAGGCAGTGGGGAGCGGAAAGAGGCTTCGGGAGGAAGCAGCAGAGCCCGGGCCACTATACTTGAAGTGAGTCATTTACCACTCTGGACCTTACTTTCCTCCTCTGTCATATCTACATCACATCCCTGCTGTTGGTGTGGGGCAGGAATTGTATGGACTACTCATAAACTATAAAACAAATACATGTATGAATAAGCCCCAGACTGGTAATCAGACTCTAGATTCCAGTGCTAGCTATTTGCCATTGTGGGATACCAACGAGGACTTGGGAAATGAAGGAGACAGAATAAAGCCATTTTGTTTATAGAACTTCCTTTAAAAAAAAAAAAAAACATAGTCTTAGACTCGGCTTGGTGGCGCAGGCCTTTCTCCCAGCATTTGGGATGCAGAGGCAGCCAGATCTCTGAGTTCCAGGACAGCCAGGGCTTCAAGGGAGACCCTGTCTCAGAAACCAACAAAAAGAAAATTTTAAATCGTAGTTTTTACTGAAGCCTATCTTCCAGACACAGTAAACACGAATAGCTGAAGGAAAGAGGAAAAAA
>NC_022016.1:51889341-51890091 GCF_000317375.1 Microtus ochrogaster | reverse complement strand
TCCGCCCACTTTGCCGCTGTGGGCCTGCCTTCGCCCCGCCTCTCCTGGGCCGCGGGCGCATCCAGGCTTCTCGCGATACTCCGCGGAGCTGTGATGTTTTGGGTTGCCATGGAGCTTCCTGCTAGGTGAAAGAAGGCAGGATGGGGGCGATAGTGCTGTGAGGTCGGATTCGAACTCCGAGACTACACTAAGCTTGAACCAGAAGGGCAGCCAAGAAGGAAACTCTATCCGCGGAGCAGGCGGGTTTGCTCAGCCCTCTAAGAGGGAAAACAGGATAATTAAGATGAGTGTCGTCTAAGGGCTGGAGAGATGGCGCCAAGTGACTGCCAAAGGTTGTCCTCACCCATCACGTCTTCCTTTGTGTCTTATTTTGTCTTGAGACTGAGACTCACTATGCTCTGGCTGACCTGGAACTCGCTCTGTAGACCAGGCTGGCCTCTAAATCACAGAGATCCGCCTGCCTCCTCCTCCTCTTCCTGTGTAGTGGGACCAGAGGCTAGCACCACCATGCCCAGCCTCTCTGTGTCATTAGCAACAATGGCTTGGTGTAATTAGAGGAAACTCCCCCAGGAGTTAGAGGCGCTTGGATCCTTGTAAGTGGGAGAATAGCCTTGACTACACAGCAAGTTCCTGGTATCAGAATAGATGCTCCAGCTATAGAGGGGATCAGCCACCCCTTAATCAGCACCTTCCTTAATCTGCTAAACTCAGAAGCCCCTCCCCTCTAAAGTGTATAAAAGTATGGGATTC
>NC_022016.1:51869269-51869943 GCF_000317375.1 Microtus ochrogaster | reverse complement strand
ATGGTTACATTCTCTTTCTCCCTCGTTTTATCACGTGCTCTGCAAGGTGACAATTATGAGTGGCACCTATGTCAAGAGAGGGCTGCCTGAGAGGTTCAGACCACGAAACAGGCCAATGCCCTTGGGATTTTTAAGATCCTGTGGGTAGGAGCTTTCTTGGGGTCTTTATTGAGGTAACAATTCTGTGGGAAGTCTCTGGAAGTTAAGTAGGGGATCTGCCCAGGGACTCCTGGGGCTGTGAAGCATAGCCATGCTCACTGCAGCCCATTTGGACAAAGGGGGCAGATATGTCACCGGGCCCCATCTATGACTAAACATCCATGGTTCCATGCCAGATAGGTACACATCCAAGCTAGATGTCACCAGACAGGCACTGCTGCATTCTGTTTGATGGCAGTGGCACATTCCACAGCTGGCCAACCAGGTCCAGAGGGCATGAGTAAAATGAAAGGCCAGGAGGCTCAGGCTCCCTAGCATCTGTATGGATTTGACAGCTCATCTCTGACTGGCCCTGGTGGCTTCATGGAGGTTTCTGATGAAGGAGGGGAAGAGTTGTGTAAGCAGAGACTGCTCGGCCACCCAGACCCAAATAATCACACAGAAACTATATTAATTCCAACACTGTCTGGTCAATGGTTCATGCATATCCCTAGCTAGCTCTTACTTCTTTTTTT
>NC_022016.1:51857544-51867934 GCF_000317375.1 Microtus ochrogaster | reverse complement strand
AAAAAAAAAAAAAAAAAAAAAAAAGCTCTGTCTGAACCAGAGAGATAGCTCAGTGGACAGAAGCATTTGCCACCAAGCCTGGTTCCCAAGTCCGATCCCCAGAACACCATGATGAAAGAAACTAGACTTGATGGTGCACACCTATAATCTCAACAGGAAGGAAGTGGAGGCAGGAGGAGCAGAAGTTCAAGGTCATCCTCAGCTACAAAAGGAGCTCAAGGTCAGCCTTGGTGTGAGTCTCTGCCTTGCTCAGTAGATAAATAAACATGTTTCAGCCATTCATTAAAGTCAGGGACCCATTTCAGGGGAAATGTGTGTGTGTGTGTGTGAGATATGCATATGAATGTGGCGATGGACATATGCACACGGGCTTGCCATTTTTACCAGACACCTATCACTCAGAAGCAGCCAGCCAGAGAGAACAATGGAAGGGAGTGACTTCATTTCCAAAGCTTTCCAGGGTTTGTAAACAGCCTGTGGTACTTCGTGAGACCATTGTGGAACAGGAAAGGCCTCCTATACTCCAGCAGGCCCTGTCATGCAGCAAGTGCTCAATAAAGGCTTTTACTGTTAATTGGGGCCGCTTTTGAAAGATCTCTGTGCCCTAAGGGAAGCTGCTGGTCAGCGCCACTAAGCCCTGTAGGGCGGTGGCTCCCACAGTGGCGTGACAGGCTTTGAATACTCTTGGCTGTTCCCAAGGTCCCTGGCTTGAATTACAATCTTCTGCCAGCAGGCAGGGCACAGATGCTGGGAGAGAGGAGACTAGAAAACTCTGCACCGTGCAGGAAATGGAAACTCTGGTGGGGATTGGCTGCCTGGGGCAGGGTGGAGGGGATCCAACATGATTATAAAAAGCCAGCCTTCAGCCAGCCAGAAAGTAGCTTCCTCCTGCTGCACCCATCTATCAGCAGGCTCTGGGCAGCAGCACGGCTTTTCTTCTCTCTTCCAAGGTAAAACCAGGAGGCAGGAAGTGTGGGTGCAAAGCTGCCCCCCCACACAAGCTGCCTGCCTGTAAGCCTGAATGCCTATTAGGAAGGCAGAAGAAACCTTGGGTTTCTTTCATGCCCTGGGCTGTGACTAATGCGAAGGTAGGGCTTTTAGCAGATGGAATGGAAAGCCGGGAGCCACAAGCCCTAGCTCAGAGACGTCATTTCAGCTCTCCGAACCCTATCTCTTCACTTCAGCTTGGTTACTTCCTCTGTAAGACAGAAAAGGGCTAGTTAGGGTGATTGCTGCCACACCTGACAGCCTGGGTTCAGTTGACACCCAGAGCACACATGGTGAACAGAGACTCCACTCCTGCAAATTGGCCTTGAACCTCCATCTATGCGCTGTATGCGCCGTGGCGCACGCTCCCCTTCACACCTCAAAATAAATAAATATCGCCCTTGAGGACAGACGAAGCCATCTGAAATGGCTGTCGCAAGTGTGGCCGTGGGCAGCAGTGAGTTGTGGGTTTAAACCCTGGCTCTTCACCGTATTTGCTGTGAAGCCTTGAACTATTTCTATCTCCAAGCCCCAGTTTTCTTATCTGTAATGCATGGTTGGTAACAATGGCACCCATGTCATGGGTTTTTATTTATTTTATCATTTGTTTATTAGGTTTATTTCAATTTATGTGTATGCGTGTTTTACCTGCATGCATGTGTGTGTGTGTGTGTGTGTGTGTGTGCCATGTGTGTGGCCGGTGCCTGAGGTGGTCAGAAGAGGGGGTTGGATCTCCTGGAGCTGGAGTTACAAACGGTTGTGAGCCACCATATAGGTGCTGGGAATTGAACCTCCATCCTCTGCAAGAGCAGCCAGGGCTCTTAACCAATGAGCTCTCTCTCCAGCCCCCATTATTTCCTGCTGCTGCTGCTGCTGCTGTCGCCTTCGTCGCGTCGTCAACATCATAAGGTCTCACTTTCTAGTCCAGGCTGACCTGAAAGTCACTACGTAGTCTAAACTGTCCCGGAACTCTCAGTAATCTCCCTGCCTCTTAAGTGTAGAGACGACAGGCTTAAGCTATCCAACCCAGCTAACGTTTATCTGTATGCAACTGCGTGTCCACCAGGTGGAGCAGACCAAGAGGCAGGGTTCTAGTCTCAGTTTACCGTAACAACCCGCTTTCTTTTCCTCCTCCTCCTCCTCTCCCTCCTCCTTTTTTTTTTTTTCCCAACCAGCCTACCATCAAATTGGAAGGAGAAACAATAGACCAAAAAGGGTCTGAAGGCCCCAAGTCTCTCCCCCACGCATTTTGCTGTCCCAGAGCAAGGTCCGTGAGAGGCGCCACCGTGCGGCAAAAGGAGGTATCGTTCTTGTACTATCCGCCTCTTCAAGTGGATAACGGGAGGTAGGTGAGGATCCGTGCAGGTCAAAGAAGGCGAGTTCCAGGCCAGCCAGGGCCGCATGACGAGCCCCTTGTGGGATCCCTATTATAGAGACGTGTTTCTGCAGTGGGCAGGATTATTACATACAAGAGGCAGTGCAGTTAGCCAGGGTCCCAGGAAAGAATTCCTGCTTAGCCAGTCCCAATGCTTTTTACTATGGCAATTCCCTTACTGAATCGTCACTTGCCGATGAAGTCTCATGGCCACCAAGTGGGGCAGCCTCCTCAGCAGAGCCCCTGGGGAAAGTCCCTTTCCTTTCATGATCTGCCTCCAGATCGGAGCCACCCAACCCCATAGCTCTAGAAGCATTCGGGTGCCCTAGACACAAAGTAGGTGACCCCTGCTTTCCTCCAACACCCATGCTTTCGGCTTTGTTGGTGCCCCTTCAGGTGGAAAAAGAAACACAGGGAGCTCAGACGACAGTGCTTCGGGGTTCTGGAGTGCTGGGGTACACGGAAGAGGGGGTCAGAAGGTGCAGACCTCAGGCACTTGCGGCCTTCATCCTGTTCCTACCTTCTATGCCGTTCCAGCTCTGGGCTCGGGGCTGGGACTCACAGGCATCCGTGTTATAGTTTGGTTTTACTTAAGTTCTTGAAGCCACTCAGAACCAGCAGCAGCATTCAAACCCAGTCAGTATCATTCGGAACTCCTGCTTTCAGTGCCTCGTGGAGCCATTGGCCAAGTCACACCAAGCCTTAGTGTCCTCATCTGACAGTGAGGATGGCCACTCTCAGCTTAGCTGGGCATAGCAGACCATGGCTGCAATCCTAGCTAGTGCTTGGAAGCAGAAACAAGTGGATTTCTGTGAGTTCAAGGCCAGCCTTGCCTACATAGTGGCCAGGGCTACATAGTGAGACACTGCCTTAAAAACAAACAAGATAATGCTGAAAGGGAAGATGGAGGTGCCTTGGCCGGGATTGGACTGGACAACGCTGCAAATGCCCTGGTTCTGTGAGATGGTAACCTCCCGCGCAGCACAGGACTGTGACCATATGAAATGATGCCGTGCTTTTGAACCCCCCAGCACCACACAAGGGGATCCCCACAGAGGCAGTCGTCACTAGCATTCATTACTAATAACATGTTTTAGGAAGGCCAGACATGGTGGCACATGCCTTTAATTCCAGCACTTGGGAGGCAGAGGCAGGCAAATCTCTGTGAGTTTGAGGCCAGCCAGTCAGAGCTACACAGAGAAACCCTGTTTCGAAAAACCAAAATGATAAAATAATAATAACAATAACAACAACAACGTGCATTAGGGCTGGGGTAGCTCAGAGGTAGAAGATTTGCCTAGAATGTGCATCTATCTGATGGTGGGGGTGGTGATGGAGGTGGTGGAGGTGGAGGTGGAGGAGGTGGTGGAGGTGGCTGCGGTGGTGGTGATGGAGGTGGTGGAGGAGGTGGTGGTGGTGGAGGAGGGGGTGGTGGTGGAGGTGGTGGAGGTGGAGGTGGAGGAGGAGGTGGTGGCGGAGGTGGTGGTAGAGGTGGAGGTGGTGGAGGAGGAGGTGGTGGCGGTGGAGGTGATGGAGGTGGAGGTGGTGATAGTGCATAGCATTTTTTTTTTTTTGGTTTTTCGAGACAGGGTTTCTCTGTGGCTTTGGAGCCTGTCCTGGAACTAGCTCTTGTAGACCAGGCTGGTCTTGAACTCATAGAGATCCGCCTGCCTCTGCCTCCCGAGTGCTGGGATTAAAGGCGTGCGCCACCATCGCCCGGCTAGTGCATAGCATTTTGTTGCAGACAAGAAACCACTGGTTTTATTGCATCGTCTCTCACACCATCTCAGCTTTGGAATGGAAGCGAGGGGCAAACGAGATTCACTTCACAGAAGCTCCCTCTCTGAGCCTTGACTTCTCCATCTGGATTTCAGAGGCTTGGTTTTTTTTACTGGTTCTTCAGACATTTGAATTCCCAGGCTGTTCCAGGGCTCCAGAGACCTGTCTGGGATGTCTAGGCTACACTGTTTCCAAGCACCTTGCAAACAAAGAGGGTGGTGATAAGAGAAAGGATTATCGGAGGCTCCCAAGAACGCTCTCCTCCTTCCCTGCCCTCCCTCTTCCAGCTGCAGTCCAGAACTTTATAGCTCTCCACAGTGACCTAGATGAGAGACTCTGTGTCCCGTGTGCTCTGTGAATCACCCATGTGATGAGAAGCCCCAAAAGACCTGGTTGGGGCTGCCTCAGCCACAAGCCCCCACCCTCATTTTCTCCTCAAGTTGACCACAGTTCTGGAACAAAACCAGCTGATTTTGTTTCTAGTCCAGAGCACGAGCTGTTCTCTGCCTGGAGTGGCCTTCTAAGTTCACCTGCCTACAGAAAACTCTTCCTTTCTGTTCCGAGATAGTGCCTCCCCTGAGATTCCTCCTCAGCGCTGCCCTCCTAGGCTGTTCGCTGTTCGGCAGCAGCGCTCCTGTCCAGGGTCCTGGAGGTGAGAGGCCGAGCTCAGAGACTTCATACTGAAGCTTCTGGCTACTCATGCACTGCTTAGGCAGAGGCGGGATAAGACAGGTCTCCAATCTCTGAGTCATTTTGGTGACTCCACTGGATGGAGTATACAAACTGCCGTGTGTGTGTGTGTGTGTGTGTGTGTGTGTGTGTGTGTGTGTGTGTACATGCACAAGAAGTTACTTTGTGAAGGGTTGGCAAGGCTTCCCTCGCAGAGTTCAAGGGCTAAGGAGAAGGTTTGTGTACGGAGCCCTCAGACCTTTTGAGTGGTAATGGGAAGGGAAGCATTGTCCAAGCTCTGCTGGGTGGATTTATTTAATGTTTGTTTGTTGGGGAGGACTGCCCAGGGACATCTCAGTGCCCAGACCAAGGCAGGAGAAGGTCAAAAAGACCTGATAAATCAAATGGCAACAGCAAGTCCGGGCACCATGATGCACGTCTGTAATCTCAGTCCTTGGAAGGCCGAGGCAGGAAGATCCTGAGTTCAAGGCTAGTCTATAAACTACATACCAAGACTGTCTCCAAAATTATAGCAAAAATAACCAAGAGGGTGGGGGCACGGTTTCCAACCCTAAAGAGTAAGAGCCAGGTTATGGTTTTCATCTGACTGGGCACATTGTTGAGTGGGCTCAGTTTTTGCCAAGTCTGCTGGGAAGAACTGGACCCTGGAAGAAGGCTATCTGTGAACAGTAGAGAGTGTGCCCCAAGAAATATGATTTCAAGATGTCTGGAACCCTAGGATAGTACTAGTGAGGAGGGACTTGAAGCCAGGTGCCCTCAGGCCTCCTCCACCCCCTGCCTCTCATGGCTCCTGTCTCCTACCTGCCTTGCTTGCTCCTGCCTTCATTCCAGGGCCACCTCTGCAGATGGTGACTATTTGCCACCACTGGCTCGTCCCCAGAGAGGAAGGCCTGGCAGATGTACATGAGGCAGAGGCACAGCACAGAAAGGCTCACGCATAGTACCTGGCACGCAGCAAGCACTCGGTAAATGTCAGTTGCCACCTCAGTAAGGGAGTGCAGGAAATAAACAAAATAGCCAAGGAATGACTGAGAGCTAGAAAATCTAACTGTGGAGCGGGCTTCGCTCTTAGGTGGTCAGGGCTCTTCCTTTCTCCCAGAGATGGGCATCAACTTGGTCCCCTCCCTCCTGGAGCGCTCCCTACCCACTATTCCCTGGGACATCATCAAAGAGAGATGGACAGTTCTGCTCTCAGAAGTCTAATTTTGAAAAAAAATATATATATGTTATGTGTGTATTTTGGTTTTTCAAGACAGGGTTTCTTTGTGTAGCCCCAGCTGTCCTGGAACTAGCTTTGTAGACCAGTCTAACCTCAAACTCACAGAGATCCACCTGCCTCTGCCTTCCGAGTACCAGGATTAAAGGCGTGCGGCACCAATGCCTGGCTGTAATTAATCAATTTTTTAAAGATTTATTTTGTTTTGTTTTATGTGTGTGGGTGATTTTGCCTGCATGTACGTCTGTACACCGTGTGTGTGTCTAGTGGCTGTGAGGAGGCCGGAAGAGTGTGGCAGATCCCCTGGAACTAGGGTCACAGACAACTGCAAGCTGCCATATGGTTTCTGGGAACTGAACCCAGCTCCGCCGGAAGCACAGCCAGTGCTCTTGACCTCTGAGGCGTCTCTCCAGTCTCATAATTAATTAGTTTTTGAGACAGGGTCTTGCTGTGTATCCCAGGCTGGTTACAAACCTGTGACTGTCCTCCTCCCTCGGGCCTCCTGAGAATTAGGGCTGCTGGTATATGTCCCCAGTGTCTAAATCCTGGGCCCCAGCAAAATCCTCTGGCTGAATTACACTGAAAATGGCCGACCCATTCTTCACCTCACAGTATTCTCCCAGAATGCAACTGAATTCCTCACCTTCATCCCACAGGCATTTACTGAGCAATCAATCTAGGCCAGGCACTGTGCCAGGTGCTGAAGACCCCACAGCAAGCGAGACCCGCTTCCTTCCTACTGTAGCTCACAAAGACTCCATGAGGCTTCCTCTCCCTTCCTCCTCACCTCTCTCTCACCCCTGTTTCGTTTCCACCCCGAACCCTTGTCAGTCTTCACAGACTTCAGTCTTTGCACGGCACCAGACAGCCTGACGACACCCAGCAGGAGGGGCGTGTGACATCTAAGGACTTTTAGACTTCTCTCTGGAAGCAGCCTTCAGACAGACCCACAGCTGAGTCCTGGCCCAGCTGCAGGGTCGGGGCCGTTACTTGCGTTCTTGAGTCCCAATTCCCCTTTTTATAAAAGCAGGTGGGCTTCTTCTGCTAACGTGGTTGGGGTTTTGTTGTTTTTAAATAAGGTTACATTTTTCTTTTAAAGTGTGTGTGTGTGTGTGTGTGTGTGTGTGTGTGTGTGTGTGCAGTTCAGAAAAGGGTGTTGGATCCCCTGGAGCTAAGGTTACAGGCGGTTGTTGGCCCCTGATGTGGGTGCTAATAACCTGACGGGTCCTCCGGAAGAGCATAAAGCTCTTGTGACTGAAGAGTCACCTCTCCAGACCCCTGGGCTTCCTCTTCTAGTGTCTTCCGAGCCTGAAGCACACACGCAGTAACCCCTGGCCTTCTCAGATCCTCGTGCCTCGGAGTGGAGTTTATTTTTGGGAAAAGCCACCTTGTAGTGCCAACTTTGGTGACTAAAGTGGTGACGGTTCTGGGCAAGGCCATGTTTGGTCACAAACGGGGGTGACGAGCAGAGGGTGCTCTTTGCTCTGGAACCACATCTTACCATGAGCCCCAAATTAGACTCTACAGTCTCTGGACTCAATCCCAAGCATGAAAATAAAATAAAATCTGACCCCATTTTCTGATTGCCTTGCTGTAATACAATGTCAACCTCTTCTCCGGACCTGTTTCCTACTCTGTCAAATGGGGTCAGAGGAGTCTCGTCTAGACCAAGGATGCCCTTCCCAAGCGCTGACTTTAGAGGGAGTTCTTTGTTATCTTAAAGATTTAGAAACTGTGTGTGTCCACAGAGGCCGGAAGAGGGAGGAACTGGAGTCGCAGGTCATCGTGAATCACTGAGTCGCTAAGCGGAACCTCCGTCTTCTGGAAGAGTGGCAACTGCTGAGCCAGCGCTCCAGACCATGGAGTCAAGAGCTTGCTGGGCTGTCCAGGCTGGCCTTGAACTCCTCGGCTCAACAATTCAGCTTCAGCCCTCTTGGGCGCTAAACTACAGGCACACTATTTCAGCTGTTCAGACCGCTCATGAAGTCCCTTCATCTAGGAGTTTCCTTAGTCTTTAAGGGCCTTCCAGGCCACAGCAATCTGCCCCTCAAGAGGCTCCCACAATTTCGTGGTGCTGTATGCGAATATAACCACCAGGTGGCAGTATAGTCCCGGGCTAGACTCTGCTCAGCCCTCATTATCCTTGGCTGCTCCGCAATTACTAAAAGCCTTCCCCGGGGCAGTCTCCACCACCGTCTTCCTGGAAGGAACCGACCGCTGCTCTGTAGCAGGAACCCAGGACGCTGGAGCGAGCATCCTCAAGATTTCTGAAGGACCTACTTCCTGCACTCCCTTCCAAACCCCCAGTCCACAGTTCAGGACCCTCTGCCATCAGGTCTATCTTTCAGGTCCACAGCCTATGCCCTAGACAGAGCCATATGCATTTAAAAGAACACGCCACACAGGCTTCTTGGCTGCAGTTAGAGGGAGATGCTAGGAACCGGGCGTCGCTAGGCCGGCCTGGAAAGGGGCCTGGACCAGCAGCAGCTGGAGGTTGCTGAAGCTGAAGAGGCCTGTGGCTTCCTGTGAAGAACTGAGGAGCCACTTCCTTCAAGCAGATGGCTGGGGGGAGGGGTGGAAGACTAGGAAACTCAGGCCTCCCGGTTAGGAGAGAAAAGGGTCCCAGAAAGGCACGTGAAGAGGCTGGGCAGAGCGTTCTCTTGCCTTTCAGCCTTTGCCTTCTCCAAAGGTAGCCAGACAGGCAAGACAAACTGTCATTTATATGAAGCCTTGCGCGATGCCGGCTACAAAGACGTCGGGGGAGGAAACAGGTCTGCTCACCCAGACGGCAAGTCCAAGCACCTAGCCACAAAGTACCCAGATTTCAATGCCCTCAGAAACTCCGACGGAGAAACCCAGGCCCAAATACTTGGCCTCAAAGCCCCGACTGACTCCCAGATCCCAGCTGCAAGAAAGACTTTGCAAATGGACGATCTAGTGCCCTGTCAGAGGCCAGGGGAGGGGGAGGTCTGGATGGGATTCAGAAGTTCTTTATCTGTATGAACAAATCTTTATCTGTATATGAACACATGGTCCCAGAAGATTGGCCCCAATCATTCTCCTAGGTCCTGTCTACTGGACTGACTCGCCCCTGTAGCCAACACCAAGGAAATGCCCGTCCAGGCGTGTAAATAGTCACACACCCCAAACTGGGGCAAGTTCACTGCCTTTGTTCTCCACATACAGCTTGTTTATCCAGGGTTGTGTCTTACGTCATCCTCTCGTACCTCAGCCACAGAGAAGCCAACTTACCTAACAAGATCAGGGACCGTGTACTCAGCTGGAATCTCCCTCGTCTAGCTCCTGGAGAGGTCAGAAGTCCATCCTCTCCTTCCACGGTGTGAGACCTGGGGATGGAACTCTGGTCAGCAGGCTTGGCAGCAGGTGTCTTTTTCCCCTGAGCCATCCTGCCGCCCGAGCACAAACTCTTTTTTTTTTTTTTTTTTTTTTTGGTTTTTCGAGACACGGTTTCTCTGTGGCTTTGGAGCCTGTCCTGGAACTAGCTCTGTAGACCAGGCTGGTCTCGAACTCACAGAGATCCACCTGCCTCTGCCTCCCGAGTGCTGGGATTAAAGGCATGCGCCACCACTGCCCGGCCCGAGCACAAACTCTTGATGAGCCAGTGGGGCTCACCTTTCAGCACCCACAGAGGCCAGGAGCACCCCAGGCTCTGATCTGCAGAAAGAGTGGAGCATCTTCACTGAGCAATGAGTCCATAACCGTTCTCTCGGGACCTCCCACCCCAAGCCGGTGCAGACAGGGGCCCAGGTCACATTCCTTTTCACAGCCTTGTTTCTCACTATTGTGGTGACAGCAGTCTCCACGTTCCTCTGTACCTGGAACCACCTGGGGGCATCAAATGTACTGGTATCTGTGCCTTACTAGAGGGATTGTTGTCTAATTGGCTTTGGGTTCAGCTTGGGCTTGGACAGACAAAGCCTCTAGTGTGCAGACAGGTAGGGTGAGCCTTGCTTTGCTGTATCACTGTTTTTACACAGAAGAACAGTAAGGATGTAGGAGCCATGGTAATACCCAGAAGCAGGCTTAAGCACCCAGCCTTGAATACCAAGTCCAAGCCTCTAACCTCAGAACCTGTCTCCAAATCCACACATCCAATATTTCACACATAGCCACCCTTACAGCAGAGGTTCTCAACCTGTGGGTCATGTCCTCCTTGGCAAACCTCTATCTCCAAAACAAATATTTACATTACGATCCATAACAAGAGCAAAACTACAGTTATGAACTAGCAGCAAAACCAAAATAATTTTATGGTTGGAAGGGTCACCACAAACCAAGGAACTGTACTAAGGGCCACAGCGTTAGGAAGGTTGAGAATCACT
>NC_022016.1:51853435-51857059 GCF_000317375.1 Microtus ochrogaster | reverse complement strand
GCCTGGATATTCTTAGGAGTCCCAGTTTACAGGTGAGGACATCAAGGTGCAGAGAGGGGAAGGAACTTTCCTAAAGCAGATAGCCAGCACTGACCCCAGAAGGCCTGCCTAGAACAGATCCTTGTGACTGGTGGGGGCTCCCTAAGTCTCGCTCAGTGCCTGGTGACAGTAGCTTCCCTCTGACTTCCCCACCCTCGCCATCCACCCAGCTACCGGTCAGCCTGTAGACTGTGTCTTCTAGTTATATATTATTATTGTTGTTTTCAAGGGGAGGGGATAAAACCCAGCGTCTTGTCAGTGCTAGATATGCCTGCTGCCACAGTCAACCTGAGTCCTAGTGTCTTTAAAATCTATTCCAACCATATGTCTGCCCTGTCATCTTGCTGACCTCAAGCATGGAAGATAACTCGAAAGGTCCTCCTACTGGGTCCCCAGTGTCTGTTCAATTGTGGGAGAAAGATCTGGACGGATGTAATGGCATACCTCTGCAACCCCAGCGCTCAGGAGCCTAAAATGGCAGGGTTCAGGGTTCAGAGTTTGAAGCCAGAGTGGACTACACAGTGCAACCTTGTATCAAAATAAATAAATAAATAAATAAATAAATAAATAAATAAATGTAAAAGCCAGGAGCTGGGTAGGTGACTCAGCCAGTAAAGTGTTTGCCGCACAAAGATGAGAATGTGAGCGTGAGCTGGATTTCCCAGAACCCATGTAAAACAGCCCAGAGTGGCGTCATGTACCTGTAATCGCAGGACTGGGAAGGCAGACACAGACCCCTGGGGCTTGATGGCCATCTGGGCTCCTGGCCAGATGCCCTGTCTCAAAAATTAAGGTGATTGAGGAGGACGCCCATTGTCACCCTCTGGCCTCTTCATGCATTTCTGTGTACACAGGCATACATACACACAGAGCTGGGCCTGGTGATTGCAGCCAGTAATCCCAGTAAGGTGGAAGCTGAAGCAAGAAGATCACAAGTTCAAGGTCTGCCTGAGCTAGATTGAGACCCTCTCTTAAACAAACAAAAGCGAAAGAAAATTAAAAAGATAGCTGGAGGTGGAGCTCAGAGGTTGAGCTTTTGTCCCATGCAGGGCCCTGGGATTCAACCCCTGGGCTCTGAAGAAATAGAGACGGGAGCCTGCTGCTTGGCTTGCATTTCTCAGGGAAGTTTTTTTCCATTTTATTTTATTTTTGAGACAGGGTCTCACTATTTCACCCTGCCTAACCCAGAGCTCTCTACATAGCCAAATCTGACTTTGAACACAGAGATCCACCTGCCTCTGCCTCCCAAGTGCTTGGATTAGAGGCATGGGCCACCATATCTGATCTAGAGCAGTTATTGTTTTAAACTTATTTTTGTTATTCTAATATTTATTTATTTTTATGTATATGGGTGTTTTGCCTGCATGTATGTGTACCACATGTGTGCTTGGTGCCCTTGGGGGCCAGGAGAGGGCGCCAGATCCCCAAGACTGGAGTTACAGATAGTCGTGAGCTAACTCAGGGTGTGTATATGCTGGGAATGGAGCCTGGATCCTTTGGAAGAGTAGCCAGTGCTCTTAATGGTTGAATCACATCTCCAGGCCCTATTTGTTATTCTTTTTCTTTTATTTCTCTCTTTTTTTGGGGGGGGAGTGTGGGGAGGGGTTTCAGGACAGGGTTTCTCTGTGTAACCTTGGCTGTCCTGGAACTCGCTCTGTAGACCAGGCTGGCCTCGAACTCACAGAGATCCACCTGCCTCTGCCTCTGCAGTGCTGCGATTAAAGGCGTGTGCTACCAAGGCCTGGCTGTGTTATTCTTAGCTATGCATATGCTTGTACAGTATTCTTATGTGTATGTTTATGAGTATATTGTGTGTCTGTTGTGGGGGGTGGGAATCGAACTCAGGTCCTCTGCAAGAGCAGGGCATGCTCTTAAGCTGTGAGCCATCTCTCCAGCCCATGGCAATTAGGATGTGCGTGATTCACATGGGAATTTTCACCCTTTGGAAGCTCACAGCGATAGTCCCACCAGGGCTCTCTTCAGGCGAGGCATAGCTTCAGGGGCTACCAGAGTGACATCAGGTCAGGGGCGTGGCCGGAAAGAACCTTTGCTTCCTGATTGGAGAGTGCGGGACAGCTTCGCTAAGCTCCTCGCCCTGGCAGTGGACCGGGTGTGGCGAAGTGTCACGGCAGAGGGCTTCCTTGAACGCCCCAGCATCTCCAGGGGACAGGGTCAGAGAGCTCCTGCCTCTCGGCAGGGGAAGTGACAGCTGGGAGGACGAGCGCTGCCGTGGAACCGCTCCCTGCAGCAGACAGGGCAGAGGGTGTGACCAAGTCTCAGCCGCTCATCCAGGGCAACTATTTCGAGGACTCTGATCTCAATGAGGAAAGTCCCAGAGGCAGCCACACCTATCCCCTCATCCCCTTTTACACGCTTCTCCTCGCCCCCAACCCCAAACTCAGAGTTAAAGTCTCCTGCGAGAACAGAAGACCGCAGGCTGGGTCACCTCAGTTTGTCACGCTGAACAAGAGTCCTGCCTTCAGGACCTGTTTGCTTGTCTGTACTGGGTTGATTGACAGGATGCCAGAAGCTCCCAGAATCCCAAGGCTTGGAAGGCAGGAGGAGGCTGGTGGCGAGTTTGAGGCGAGCCTGACCCTATCTGAAAAACAAACAAACAACAACGAAAACTAAAACCAACCAACCAAACAACAGGACTGGGGCTGTAGTTCAGTTAGTAGAAACATGAGACCCTCCCTGGGCTGGATCCCCAGCAATGCATAAAACGTGGTGGTGTAGCGGTGCTCACCTGTAATCTCAGATTGCGGTACTCCAGAGGTGGAGGCAGGAGGGTTGGAGGTTCAAAGTCATCTGGGGCTACATAGCAAATCTGAGCGTGAGATGCTTGGGATCCTGATTTTTTTTTGTTGTTGTTGTTTGTTTCTTTCTTTAAAAAGACCCATTTTCAAGGTTTGTATATTGAGTTGCTTCACAGATGGAGACACTAGTTTCTCCCCTGACCTTGCTCACACCACTGATTTGCCTGTGGCAGAGCAGTTTGGGTTCAGCTCTGAGAACCACTCACCTCTATAGGATGAGAAGATGGTCAGGTCCTGGGAGCTGAGACCTCTTGAGTCACTGAGGCAACAGTGAGCCGAGACCAGAGCCGCATCTGGGTGTGGTCCGGTGTGGGAAGCACACACTCACCCCTTCATGGAGCCTACTCTCATCTCTCTCCACAAGCTCCCCAAACCCCATCTCTACCCCTCTGGCCTTGACACTTGATTTTGCTGTGGTTCCTCTGGCAAACGAGTTTCCCAATCTTCCTGTGAGAGCATTAATGTTTTCCTGCGAAAGAGGCTTGGACTCCCCAAAGGGATTTGTGGTGGCCACTGTGTGGTGGCCACTATTTGATGGCCACTACACGATGCTTTGTTTTTGTTTGGTCAGAGAATACTGGAGACTGAACTTGACCCTCCCCCATCCTTCTTCCGAGGTTCTTTGAGATACTAGGGTCAGTTTTAGAGACCTCCAAGATCACTGTAGGGCAGTTTTTTCCCATGTTCCAACTGAGAGTGGGTTATTTCTCTATATAAAAATCCTTTGCGGCGGACAATGAGGGCTGATGAGAAGCCAAGGACAATGGCA
>NC_022016.1:51819011-51852120 GCF_000317375.1 Microtus ochrogaster | reverse complement strand
CCTGTCCTGGAACTAGCTCTGTAGACCAGGCTGGTCTCGAACTCACAGAGATCCACCTGCCTCTGCCTCCCGAGTGCTGGGATTAAAGGCCGCCATCGCCCGGCTTGCCTCTTGAGTTTTGAGACTTTTCTTTCTTCTCTTAAGACAGGGTTTTGTTTGTGACTAGCCTGGTCTGAAACTCACCATGTAGACTAGGATGTCCTGGTGCTTGCAATTCTCCTCCTGCCTCTGTCTCTGGAGTACTGAGACCGCATTGTCCCCTATTTGAACTTATTGGCATCCTTTAATGGTTTTCCCTTATTCAAATACGGGTCACAGGAAGGTAAGGGTGCCCTGTCGCTGTATCCTCCTGTGATAATGTGATAATTATTATAGGATCTGACACAAAGTCAGTTCTCAGTAGGAATTTATTGGACGAATGAGTGATTTCTACTTGGTATTTCTTTAGGTCAGTAAGCCCACTATTTGAAAAAAAAAAAAACTTGAAACATTTTTTTATTCTCAAAAAGTTTTTCTGAGGCAGGGTTTTACTTTGTAGCCTTGGCTGGCCTGGGACTGAATATGTAGACCAGGCTGGCCTTGTACTCACAGAGATCAGTCTGCCTCTGCCCCGGGAATGCTGGAATCAAAGACATGCACCGATACCATGGCCCATCCTATTTTTATCATTTTAAAACTATATGTACACGTTTGCAGGTGGTGTTGCAGGTCAAAGGCTTTGGATCCCCTGGAGGTGGAACCACAAGCAGTATGGGCTACTGGACATGGGTTCGGGGTGTGGAACTCAGGTGCCCTGCAAAGCAGTACAGTACCTGCTCCTGACCACTGAGCCCCCTCTCCACCCCTGAGCCCACTACTTTCAAAGAAGCCCACTCCCATTCGTCAGGGGGAAGGTCTCTAATTCCTGTTCACCCCAGCCAGGTGAACAGGAGATTCCCTGTTGCTGAGGTCCAAAGGAAGCCAGTGCTTGTCTGAGCCATTTTGTTGGCCCCCTTTTCTGTGTGTTTAACTGTGTCTGTGTGGGCATGTACGCATGTGTGTTTATGGATGTGTACACGTGTATCTGTACTCCTTCACTGACCAGAGGTCAACGTCAAGTGTTTCTTCCACCCCTCCCCACCTTGCATTTTTGAGACAGGCTCTTTCACTGAACCCAGAGTTCACCTTTCAGGCTAGACAAGGTAGCTAATAAGATCCCCAGGGACACGCCTGTCCCTACCCCTGCAGCACCAAGGTCACAAGTAAGCCCCAACCCAGCTTTCTGACCTGCTGCTTTCACCTCCTGCTGGGATGACAGGCAAGTGCCACCACAATGGTTTTATGTGGCACTGGGGACCAAACCCAGGGCTTCGTGCATGCTTGACACTCCCGCTACCAACTGAATTACATCCCCAGGCCTGCTTGCTTCTTTTGTGTGTGTATACAGATAGGGATCTTACTGTGTAACCCAGGCTGGCCCCAAATCCATCATTCTCCTGTCTTAGCTTCCTCAATTTTAAGTATGCACCTCTCCCCGGACTCGGCTATCGATGGCGGTCACAGCTTTTCAGTTGTCTGGGGCATCTTGAGCCCGGATACAGAAGAGATTCTCTTGGGTTTTGCCCCCTTTGCTTTCTATAGCCTTTACAATGGCATTCTCGAGCACTCACGCATTTTCCTGCTTCCCTTCCTCCTCCTTCTAGCACCTGAGAAGTGCCCAACACAGAGGCTGAGGTAGGGAAGATCCCAGAAACAGCTTCCTCAGCTCCCCTCTCCCCACAAATCCAGCCCATCACCCTCCCAGAGTCAGAGTCATCCCGAGGAGAGAGAGGTCAGAACTTGTCGCGGCCACCGCTGTGGTTCCATCAACTGTCCTCCTGGCTCCGGGTGTCTGAAGAAAAACCAGTGTCCTTGCTGTGACCTACAAGCCTCTGCCGCTACCTCATTGGCCTCCATCCCTAGACAGTGCCCCCCACCACCAAGCCGAAGCCGCTGTTTGCAAGCTGTTTGCAGGCTCCTGCCTGGGGCTTTTACTTCTGCCCTCCGCCCCCCTCCTGACTGCCTTCCCTGGGGAACCACAGGGCATCCTTCCCACTTCGATGTCTCCCCTTGCTGTCTGAGAGTTCCTCCCCAGCAGCCTCTGGCTCCTCCTCAGCCTCCTGGCTCCTTCACCTGCTCTATTATCGCTTCTCTGCAGAGCGACCAAATGGCATGCAATTACTTGTTTGTTCTCTGTTCGCCTACCGGACTGTAAGGCCCCGGAGAGTTCAGGAGGGAGGGAGAGAGGGAGAGAGAGTGGAGGGGAATTAAGGAAAGGAAGGGAGGGAGGGGAGGAAGGAGGGAAGGAGGGAAGGTAGAGTAGATTATCTGGGTGTGCCGGCTGTAATCCCAACACTTGAGAGCTGAAGACAAGCAGTCAGGTGTTCAGAAATCAACCTTGGCCCTCCTCCAGCCTGGGCTGTGTGAGACCCAGTCTGAGACTGGGGGCTAAGGGAGGGGCGGCAAACCAGGCATGGCCTATAATCCTTGTTCTCTGGAGGCTGGGGAATGCTGTGGCTACTGGGATATCAGAACTAGCAAGAGTCTGATCCCCACCACTTCAACAACAACATCAACAAAAAGTTATTAGGGGAAGGCAACACTAACCTTTGTTTGTTTGTTTTTGAGACAAGGTTTCTCTGTGTAGCCCTGGCTGTCCTGGAACTAGCTCTTGTAGACCAGGCTGGTCTTGAACTCACAGAGATCCACCTGCCTCTGCCTCCCAATCCTGCCTGGGATTAAAGGAGTGTGGCACCACCACCTGGCTAACACTAATTTTATCACTGCTAGAAAACCCTAACCCTAATCCTAACCCTAATGAGTTCGTGGGTGAGGCCCTGGGTTCAATCCCAAGGGCACAGACAAAAACCTCAGCAACTGGAACAAGCGTGTGAGGGTCCAGGAAGAGACCCAGAGACCAATGGACTGGAATAGAAAGTCTGGAAATAGAGTGGAGCGCACATGGCATCCGGGAGTTGATAAAGGTGTCCTGGGCAAGTGGACAGGGAGTCTTTAATCCATGAGGCTGGGATAGCCAGGTGGCCAGCTGGGGGGCAAAAAATAGATCTGTGCTCTGAGAGAACACCAGGATGAACCCCAAAGGATCAAAGATTCAAATGCTAGAAAAACCCAAAATAAAACCATAAAAGTGGAAAGGAAAACTCGGGGAGGATTTAATCTCACAGTGAAAAAAGTCTTACGATGACCGAAAACACAGTCAGGAAAAAAAAAAAAAAAGATTGATAAAAAGCAACACACAAAAACCCTAAACTCCTGCATGGGAAAACACTATAAATCAAGTTATAAGATGAATGGCAATCAGGGAGAGAGGGTGCATTGACGGCTCGGATCACAAAAGGCTGCTTTGCTAATTTATAATGAGTTCTTGGAAACTGAGGGGAATGACCAGCAGCCTGGTAGAAACCCAGGCCCAGTCTGCAGCCTGATGGTTCCCAGAAGAGCAAACACAAACAGTTTTGCACATGGAAGCAGTGCCCGCCTGGCTGGCAGGCACAAAGCCCAGGCTGGGTTCAATCCCCAGCACCCCTAAACTACAGAGTGAGTGTAAGACCGGCTTGGAATCCCTGAGAACCTGTCTCAAAACAAAGAAAGGCCGGTGCTGGAAAGATGGCTCAGGGGTTAACAGCAAAGGCACCCGTTGCGAGACTCACTGCTATCTGTAACAGCAGTTCCGGGGGATCCGACGCCCCCTTCTGGCTTTTATGGGCACTGCACACAGAGCACTTCTACATGCTTGTTGGCAGCAAGCAAAAAAAAAAAAAAAAGACTTTTTTTTTTTGTTTGTTTTGTTAAAAAGAGAAGCAAGTCCTGTCATTCATGTGTACATAAATTGGCAAAGGCTTGAAAAGGGCATTTAGGCAGAATCCATCAAAATTATAAAACGTCCAAATATCCCTATTTCTGGGAATTTTTATCCTTCAGATTTTCTTGAGTGAGAAGGAACAGAGGGAGGAAAATGTTCTCCACAATATACCAGCAAAGGCACCGTGAAAAGACTGGGAATGGACCACATGTCCATCTGGAAGAGGATGGGGTTCATAGAGCCCAGGCTGCCCAGGCAGGGGAATACTATGAACTGACCAAAAAGAACAAGGAAGATGGCCAGGCGGTGGTGCACACCTTTAATCCCAGCACTCGGGAGGTGGAGGCAGGCGGATCTCTGTGAGTTCAGGCCAGCCTGGTCTACAGAGCTAGTTCCAGGACAGGGCTGTTACCCAAGAGAAACCCTGTCTCAAAAAACCAACCCCCGCCCCCCCCAAGAAAAAGAACGAGGAAGATGGGTACAGTGGCATATGTATGTAATCCCACAACTTGAGATGCTGCAACTGCAACAGCCGGAGCTACATAGAGAAATTCCTCTTGCTCTCTAAAAGAGGGTTGCCTAGAATGGAGTTTAGTAATAGAACATTTGCCTAGCGTGTGCAAGGCCCTGTGTTCAATCCAAACATTAATAAATAAATAAAGTGAATGAGACCCATACATCCCCAGGGTGGGGGGGTGTAGTTTATTTGGTAGAGAGCTTGCCTAGCGTGGACAAAACCTTGGATTCGGTTCTTAGCACCACATAAAGCCAGGGGTGGTGGCCTGCCTCTGTAATCCCAACACTCAGAAGTACAGGTAGGAAGAACAGAAGTTCAAGGTCACCTGTGGGTTAAATGTTGCGTTCAAGGACAAAACGAAGTCATAAATCTCATTACACTCCTTAGAAGCTCCTGGGTGGCTTCCTATGACCTTCACAGCAAAAATCCAATATCTTCACCGTGGCTCTCAAGCTCGCCAGCATTGGCGTCTATCTCCCTCACCAGCTGTTAGCTCATTACGCCCCTTCCCAGTCTCGCCTAGGGATCCCCACACTCCAGGGCCTTTGCACCGGCTCCCTCACCTGCCTTTGGTCCCTGTTCGCTCTACAGGGGAGGCTTTCATTCACCCAAGTGTTTGTTTTCCTAAGAACAGCCTTTGCTGACAGCCCTGACCCCCCCCCCCCGCCGCTTTTCCTTTCTTCTTCAAAGCGCACACCTCCCCCGACAGTGTGGTGTCTGTCCACCGTCTCCTCCCACGGCTACGGCCCAGGAGGGGAGGGGGAGGAGCCGTGTTCACAGCTGGAGCCACCATCCCCAGCAGAACCTCACACCCGTCTGCCGCTGAGAAGCCAAGACGCCATCTGCAAAGCTCAGCACGGTGCTGGCCTGTGTAGAGGTTCTGTAAATGTGACTCCCCTGGGACACTATCACCCTCTCCTCACCCCTGTTTATCCAGGAATGCCTCTCACGTGACCACACAGGCTCCTTCTCTGGGGTGCCCCCCCCTCTCTCCCAGCTCTGCTCTCTCCTTTCCAAGTGACCTTCACATTTGGCTGTTGACCTAAGGGTGTGACTTGTCTCCTCCAGGAGACAAAGGCTCCCCTGTGTGGGAACTGTGGGAACTGGGCCGCACCTCCCCGGCTCCCTCCTTTCCCAGAGCTCTGCCTAGGGAGCTGTCTGCAGGGACCACTATGTCATTTCCTGACGACTCCAGTGAGGAATTCCCCTGCCGCCTAGTTCCTCTCTTGTCAGTAAGTCCCTTCTGCCGTCTAACTGGAATCACTTCTGCAACCATAAAGAATTAATTTCCTCTTTGTTTCCGGAGGGCTTCTCAGAGAAACTGGGCCAGGGGTTTTTCATGTGTCAAATTTTGTTGGCTGTCAGGGGCTGGGAAGTGGCTCCTTACTAGAAAGCCTCCAATCTGGGGTCTCAGGCAGAGGAAGAGTAGCTAACTACTGTTTTCTGCTGTTTTCCTTGCAGTGCTGGGGACAGACCTCAGGGCACTGGACTTGCTAAGCAAGCTCTCTACCAGTCCCTCCCCCTCCTTCCTTCATCCACCCATGCGTTAAGTGAAAATAGATCGTGAGAGAGGCACCGACTCTGTGTGTAGTCCACAGCATCTCTCTCAGATAAGAACAGTGCATACGTGTGTATGTCTGTGTGTGCGCGCATGCATGTGTATGTCTGTGTGTGTGCACGCATGCATGTGTGTGTGTGTACGTGTACATGCGTGTTCACTCTGCCCTTACCTGGCCCCTCATGTGTGTCATCTCACTTCATCATGGAACCCATGTTGTTAACACATGCATTTCACAGATGAGGAACCTGAAGCTTGCAGACTTTGCGTGACTAGTTCAAGGTCCCACTGCCAGAAGGAAGACTGAGGGTGTGTCTAGGGGCCTGCCAGTGATAGAAAGACAGCCTCTGCCGGTGTTGCACACTGATTGCTAGCTGTGATCTGAGCAAGCCTCCATGGCTCTGCAGCCAAGAAAGGAGCCAATGCAGCACAGCAAACAGCAGTCACCAAGAAAGGAGCCAATGCAGCACAGCAAACAGCAGTCACCAAGAAAAGAGCCAATGCGGCACAGCAAACAGCAGCTGCAAGATTTGGCACATTGTCACAGGCACTTGTCAAAGGGGGTCCAACACCACCTATAGCTGGCATACACCTCTTCCCCCATGTCACCCCGACATCTTTCCTAGCACAGACCGAGTACTCCTGGCCACAGATCTCACGGGGTGCAGAAAACCTTGGAGGCCTTGGGAGCAAATAGGCAACTTTAGCCCAACAAGGCTCCAGTATTCAAGAACTCCACCAACCCAATTAGCATGAGAGACTAGCTGGGTGTGATGATACACTTCTGTAATCCCAGCACCTCAGAGGCTGAGGCAGGAGGATTGTCAGTTTGAGAATAGCCAGGGCTACGTGACAAGATGCTTTCTCAACCATAAAAAAAATCAGGAGAGTCTGCACAGACTACTAGGGGACCTCAGGGAGGCTCCCTACTTCTGTAGGAGTTCCATTCCTGGAGGAGGGCTCCTGGGGAAGAGACATCTGTCCACACAGATAAAAGGTTGGCCAGGGCAGCTTGTACCTAAAAGTCCCAGAGCTCAGAGAAGATACTCCACACAGGGTCTTGGAGACCAACAGCAGTTGTTGGTCCCCAAGGCTGTGGTCACAGCTTATCCCTATTGTCTATGCTGAAAGACTGCTATGGCTGGACCTGTCCTGGGGGACAAGAGAAAATGCATATTGGCTTCCCAAAGACCTCTTGAATCCCCAGATCTTAGCAAGCTCAGAGTTGAGAGAGGGACCTTTTGGCAGCAGCTTGAAGGTCGTACATACCACCCACTCCTATTTGCTCACCTCAAAGTTCCTTCCTTCCCTAGAGAAGACACGTTTATTTTTGATACAGGGTTTCTTTGTGTAGCCTCTGGCTGTCCTGTAACTTACTCTGTAGACCAGGCTGGCCTTGGCCTTGAACTCAGAGAGAAGACTCTAACAGTCACCAAAATATCCCTTTTCCTTCTGAAGTAGTTCAGGTTCCCCTGGACAGATTCAACCTTCCTCATCGTATCCTGGCCTCCCTCTGAAATCCTCTTAGGTTCTCTCGGACTTCTCCAAATATCCCAAACCTTCTGAGATAACCCAGTCTCAGTGGAATTTTTTTTTCCAGGAAGACATTACATTTATTTATTGGGTGCGGATGCAGGCGGGTGCACATCTTCTCATCCCAGCATGCGTGGGGAGGTGAGAGGGCAACTTTCAGGAGTTGGTTCTCTCCTTCCACCATGCAAAGCTTGGTGGTAAGTGTCTCTTTACCTGCTGAGCAGCCACCTCACTGACCTATTCTGAGGATTTCCTTAGACGCAGTTGTATGATAATTCAGTCATTTCGGATGACCTCCAGCCCCTAAGAGCATCCTCCTCCCTGTTAAACTCTAACCTCGCCAGAGTGTGCTGTGCCCTTATTGTACCAGTCTGGACCCTGCTGGAATTCACCAGTCCTCCTGGCCTCCTGCACATGGCATTGAGAGAGTAAACATCCTGGTGGGAGGAAGTTGGGCAGAGGCCACGACAGGCTTCCTTTCAGCCCTGCAGCCCCACAGAACTTGCCAAAATCCACCGGGAACAGAAATATGATAGCGGTTACCAAGTGTAGGGGGCTGCCTGCTTTGGACCTGCCAGGACAGCATGTCACGAGCTCCGTGGGTTGCGTCAGCCCTGTAGGTACAGTCCCAACACTGGCCCAGGTTCCCTAGTGTGTGCCTTTGAGACAGCATGAGTCTTGATTTTAAAAAGAAAAGCTGCTAGAAACCAGATGTGCTGGCTCATGTTAGCAATCCTTGCACGCAGGAGGCTCAGGCAGTGGTAGAGTTATGAGTCTGGGGACAGCCTAGGTTATACAATGCTAAGCCAGCGTTGGCTAGAGAGTAACACCCTGTCTTTAAAAAACAAAACAGCTGGCCGGGCGGTGGTGGTGCACGCCTTTAATCCCAGCACTCGGGAGGCAGAGGCAGGTGGATCTCTGTGAGTTCGAGACCAGCCTGGTCTACAAGAGCTAGTTCCAGGACAGGCTCCAAAACCACAGAGAAACCCTGTCTCAAAAAAACCAAAAAAAAAAAAAAAAAAAAAAAAAAAAAACACACACACACAAAAAAAAAAAAAAAAAAAAAAAAAAACAAACACACACACACACACACAAAAAAAAAAAACAAACAAAACAGCTAGGAGCTGGAGAGATGGCTCAGTGGTTAAGAGAGATGGATCACTCAGTGGATGCTCTTCCAGAGGACCCAGGTTCAATCCCCATTACCCACTGGCTGTTCACAACTGTCTGTAACTCCAGTTCCAGGGGATTTGACAGCTTCACACAGACATACATGCAGGCAAAATAAATAGAACAAAATAGCAGGGCATAGTGGCACATGTCTTTAATCCCAGCACTTGGGAGGCAGAGGCAGGATGAGCTCTGTGAGTTCAAGACCAGGTTGGTCTATATAGTGAGTTTCAAGAGAGTCAAAGTTATATATATATATATTGAGATCCTGTTTCAAAGAAACGAAAAACAAATAGACAAAATAGAAAAATCTCTGTGTACCTTTCCATAAGTGGCATGGGGAGCCAACAAGAAGAGCTCACAGGAGCTGAGTCTGGTGTCTCAGCCTGTAAGCCCAGCACTCAAGAGGCTGTAAAGCCAGCATGAACTGTATAGCAAGACCCTGTCTCAGAAAATGAAGAAAAAGGAGGGGGGTTAGAAAAGGGAGAAAATACTACCTGCCTAGAATTGCTGAGCTTGGGCACAAAAGGCCAGAGCCCAGCAGGTGGGTAAAGGCTTGTCGGTAGAATCACCATGGAGACCCATCTTCTGCCCATCGATGGGGGCAGCCCCTGTGTCGGCTCACCCTGTCACCTCCTGACACCAACTACCCTGCTGCTAAGCTGTGCTGATGACTGCGGATTTGCTCCCAAGATGAAAGCTGGCCTGTTCAAGCTGCTGCATCTGGCCAGAGCGCTGCTGTCTGGAGCTCCCCACGTACATGTCGTCTCTGGCATTAGAGTCCCTGAGAGAAAAAAATCACCCATAGACCACCTGCTCTTTGTCCTTCAGCATCCCCCTAGAGGTAGAGAACATGTGTGTGTACACATCTTGTACGTGCATATGTAATATGTATGTATACCTGTGTTGTATGTGCATATGTATGTGTATATGTATGTGTGTTGATTAGCTTTGGTTTGGTTCCCTTTGAGACAGGATCTCACCATATAGCTGGCTTCAAACCCAGAGATCTGCTCCAAGTGTTCGGTTTTTCTAGTTTGTTTGTTGTGTTATTTTGGCTTTTTTTAATGTGTTTTTGCCTCACTATGTAGTTCTGGCTGACCTGGATTGTTGGAGGAGGATGCTTGTTTTGTTCCCAGCTGCTTAGCCCCAAAGTAATCGCACAGAAACTGTATTAATTAAATCACTGCTTGACCCATTAGCTAGCTTCTTATTGGCTAACTCTTACATCTTAATTTAACCCATTTCTATTCATCTGTGTATCGACACGTGACTGTGGCTTACTGGCTAAGGTTGCAGCGTCTGTTGGGGGGGGTGCTATATGGCTTCTCTCTGACTCTGCCTTCTTCCTCCCAGCATTCAGTTTAGTTTTTGCTGACTACCTAAGTTCTGCCCTATCAACAGGCCCGAAGCAGCTTCTTTATTAACCAATGGTATTCACAGCATACAGAGGGGAATCCTACATCACTGGATCTCACTATGTAAATCAGGATGGTCTTGAACTCACAGAGATCCTACTGCCTCTGTTTCCCACATGCTGGGATTATGCACATTCACCACCATACCCGTCCTTACTGTTTTGTTTTGTTTTTGTTTTCCCAAAAGAACTCAATTCAAGGTTCACATGTCACATGCAGTACCAACTCCGTCTTATGACACAAGACTGTCACCCTGGCCTGCTCCTTTCTGACAGCTACCTTTTTCTTCTTCTGTTTTTAAATCGCACACGTGTGTGTATGTGTGTTCATGGGTGTGAATATGGGTACATACATGCTGCAGTGCATAGGTGCTTGTCACCTCAGGTGACAGCCTCACTTTCCACCTTGTCTAAGATAGAGTCTCCTGCTTTCCTTGACCTGTGCATCAGGCTAACAAGGCTCTCAAGCTTCTAGGGATTTCCATCCCCACCCCCTCCACCTCACCATAGCAATGCAAGACAGGGTTTCTCTGTGTAGGCTTTGAACCCAGAGATCTGCCTGCCTCTGCCTCCTGAGTGCTGGGATTAAAGACATGTGCCATCAGGCTGGCCTTATTAAACTCACTATGTAGCCAAAGATGGACAACTACTTTTTTAAAAATGTTTTTCTTGATTATTTATTATGTATACAATATTCTGCCTGCATGTATACCTGCAGGCCAGAAGAGGGCATCAGATCTCATTACAGATGGATGTGAGCTACCACGCGGTTGCTGGGAATTGAACTTAGGACCTTCGGAAGCACAGTTAGTGATCTTAACCTCTGAGCCATCTCTCCAACCTCCAGACAACTACTTTTTATTTAATGTGAATTGATGTTTTGTCCACATATGCATGAGGGTGTTAGATCCCCTGGAACTGGAGTTATAGACATTTGTGGGCTGTCATATTGGTACTGGGAATCGAACCTGGGTCCTCTGGAAGAGCAGTTAATGCTCTTAACTGCCAAACCATCTCTCCAGCTACCCCCCATCCAACTACCTTTTAAAGTGTGCTGGCAATGATCTCCAGACTGCAGACAGGTCCCTCACAATGATGGTTACCCCAGTCCTCTCTTGAAATTGGAAGTGGTGTGAAGCAGAGGCTTGTTTCTATAAAGGACCAGAATATAAATATTTTTGGTTTTGCTGGCCATCCGGTCTTGGTTGCAGCTCCTCAGCTCTGTCATGGTAACATGAAAGCTGCCGTGAGCAACACATAAATGGAGCCTGGCCGCGTTCCCAACTTTGTTTATGCACAGTGCAATTTGGTTTTAACTTAATTTTCAAATCCCCTGAAATATTATTCTTTCTTTCTTTTTTTTTTTGTCTTTTTTTTAAGTCATTTAAAAACGTAAAATTCCTTTGTTAAGGAGCCACTGAGATGGCTCAGCAGGAATAGGTACTTGTCGTCAGCCCTCAGCACCTGAGTTCCATTTATTAGACATGCATGGTTGAAGGAGAGCACTGGCTTCCTCAAACTGTCCTCTGACCTCAGCCATCCCCAAACAAACAAATTAATTAGTATAATGAGAAACTTAAAATATACCTGCTGGTCCAGGGAATTGAACAGGAGCATCTTTTGAACCCAGCCTGAGCAACATAAAATTAACCTGTCTGTCTCTGAACTTACTTTTCTTAGCTCACTGGCTACACACAGAGTCAGGCAGAAGAGCATAGTTGACTTGATCATGTGATTTTTGCCCAGTGTCTGTGTCGGTAAAGAACACTTCCAGGCCAGACAGGCAGGCAGTGGTGGTGTACACTTTTTTTTTTTTTCCAGACAGGGTTTCTCTGTGGTTTTGGAGCCTGTCCTGGAACTAGCTCTTGTAGACCAGGCTGGCCTCGAACTCACAGAGATCTGCCTGCCTCTGCCTCCCGAGTGCTGGGATTAAAGGCGTGAGCCACCACTGCCCAGCTGTGGCATATACTTTTGATTCCAGCACTTGGGAGGAAGAGGCAGGCAGATCGTTGTGAGTTCAAGGCAGGCTTGGTCTAAAGATAGGACAGTCAAGGCTACACAAAGAAGCCCTGTCTCCTCGAAAAACAAACAAAAAACAAAAACAACAACCAAAAAAGAAAGAATGTTTTGCTTCCCAGTGACGTATATCCTTTCCAGTGACCAGCAGCTGCTGGCCACCAGTGCAGCACCTTGGTCAGCCGGATCTGGGGCGGAAAGAGGAGACCCATTCTTGGCCCACACCACGGTGTCCACTGACACCCTCACACTGTGTGAGCAGGCTGCTCTTTAAACACCGCCACCACCCTTGGTGGTTTTAGCACCTTCCCCCACTCATGTGCTGAAGCCCCCCTCCCTCCCCAGTGTGAATGACAATATTTCGAAAGAGGACCTTCCCAGGAACAACTAGAGTTTAAATGAAGTCATCAGGATAGGACTTTAACCTAAAGGATTAAGGACTAGGGTATTTACCAGGCAAGACCCCAAAGGGCTTGCTATCGCCTGACCGTGTGACCTTTGACCATGTGTCAAAGGCAGCTAAGTACAACACAGGCATCCTGCCCTCACCAGCACCACCCCTGCTGGGCCTTCACCTGGGCCTTGGAGACCCCAGAGCTGTAAGAAGGCTCATTGTGTAGTCGGTATTGTTTCCTCTTAGCCAAAATGACTAAGACGGCATCATTGGCAAGTCTTTTTGTATGCTTATTTGGTCTTCGCCTTTTTTATTTGGTTTATTTGAGATAGGGTTTCACTATGTAGCCCTAGAACTCACTCTGTAGACCTGGCTGGCCCCAAACTCACAGAGATCCGCCTGTTTCTGACTCCCAAGTGCTGGGGTTAAAGGCATGCGCCACTGCCATCAGGCTATGTTCTTCACTATTTTTAAATATCCTTTTATAAAGTGTGTGTGTGTGTGTGTGTGTGTGTGTGTGTGTACACGCTGCTAGAATCAGTTCTTGCCTTCCATTATGTGGGTCCTGGGGGTTGAATTTGGGTCACCAGGCTTGGTGACAGGCACCTTTATCCACTGAGCCATCTCATCAGCTATGTTTTTTTTTTTGTTTGTTTGTTTGCTGTTAGCTTTTGAGAATGGATTAGGCATAGACTCACAATCGTTCCAATTTAGCCTCCCAAATGCTAGAGTTACAAACACAAATCAGTGTGCCTAGTAACAATTTTTTTGTGTGTGTGTTTGAAGAGTCTTGTATAGGCTAGCCTCTAACTTGCTAGGTAGCGGAAGCTGGTCTTGAACTCCTGATCCCTTTTCTGCTGCTGTTGTTTTGTTTTTTTTTTTTTAAAGATGTATTTATTATGTACACAGTATTCTGCCTGTATATACATCTGCATGTACAGAAGAGGGCACCAGACCTCATTACAGATGGTTGTGAGTCACCACGTGATTGCTGGGAATGAACTCAGGACCTATGGAAGGGCAGCAAGTACTCTTAACCTCTGAGCCATCTCTCCATCCCACTGTTGTTGTTTTTCAAGACAGGGTTTCTCTGTAGCTTTGGAGCCTGTCCTGGAACTCACTCTGTAGACCGCCTCAAATTCAGCGATCTGCCTGTCTCTGCCTCCCACTCCCAAGTGCGGGGATTAAAGGCATGCGCCACCACTGCATGACTCTTTTATTCTTTTCTATTTTTTCTTAAACAACAAAAAACATTCTGGAGACTGGGCAGCCTCCAAATATGGAGTCTCCAGGTACGGTTCATGCTACAGCTTCTTTGGGCCTCTTGACAGTCAGTGTCCTGGCCTAGGCTCACACCTCCACGGTATTTTTCTCAAAAACAAAAAAAAACAAAAAAACAACAACAAAAAAAACGGACCATGGTTCCTCAATAAAATATGACATAAAAGTTAAGAGAATGGGCCAGCAAGATGACTCTGTGGCATGCCACTTTGTGGCCAGGTTTGACAATCTGAGTCTCATTTTAGGGATTCCTCCCCCCTCCCCGTGCTAGAAGTCGAGAACCAACTCTTAAAAGTTTCCCTCTGGCAGGAGGTGGTGGCGCACACCTTTAATCCCAGCACTAGGGAGGCAGAGGCAGATGGATCTCTGAATTTATGGCCAGCCTGTACTCCAGAGAGAGTTCTAGTACAGCCAGGGCTACACTACATGGAGAAACCCTGTCTCAAAAAGACAGGGGGGAAAAAAAGAGGCTTGTATCCAGAATATACAGCCAGGCAGTGGTGGTACATACCTTTAATCCCAGCATTTGGGAGGATCTCTGAGTTCGAGGCCAGTCTGGTCTACAGAGCAAGTTCCAGAGTAGCCAGAGCTACACAGAGAAACCCTGCCTTGGAAATTAACTATGGGGCTGAAGAGATGGCTCAGAGGTTAAGAACACTTGCTGCTCTTCCAGAGGTCCCAAGTTTAATTCCCAGCAATTGCATGGTGGCTCACAACCATCGGTAATGAGCTTTGTATGTCCCGCAGGCAGAACACAGTATACATAATAAATAGTAAATAAATTTTCAAAAAAGAAAAAGAAAAACAACAATACAGAGTAGCCCTCTGACCTTCATACTCGCACCTTCCCCTGCTACAAATAAATAAACAGGAACCCAAGAGGTCAGAGGTGACGTGGAAGATAAAGGCATTTGAGGTCAAGCCTGACACCTGGATCCAATCCCTGGAACCCACATGGTGAAGTAGAGAAGTGATTCTCTTAAGAGTGACTTACACACACACACACACACACACACACACACACACACACACACACACACCACATTTATGGCTGCAAAAAATAGATAAAGGCATTTGAGGTCAAGCCTGACACCTGGATCCAATCCCTGGAACCTACATGGTGAAGTAGAGAAGTGATTCTCTTAAGAGTGACTTACACACACACACACACACACACACACACACACACACACACACACACACCACATTTGTGCATTGCTGCAAAAAATAGATATATAGTAATAAAAAAACCAAATGAGTATGACTTTAGGTTTCCCTTGGGAAACAGATTCTCGAACATGTTTCTATCTAGCCTGAGAGGTTAGGTCTGTGACAGGGAGAGATGGTTGGTGCAAGAGAAGGCATATAGAAGATCTGAGCCCCTGGGAGGTTAAGTGTAGTGCAAGTTCGCTTTATGATGTCTCTCTGGCCAGGCCCACGTAGCTTCCTCCTGAAGTCATGCAGTCATGGCCCTGGTCTTATAGTCTGTGGCTTCTCCTCCTCCTCAGGGAAGGTGGGTGCTTGGGTCCTTGTAGGATGGGCCTCAAGGCAAGCCCTGGATCTTCGGGACTTTGCCAAGAGGACTACAGAATGTAGCATGAATTCTAATTGGTTTTCATAATTAAAACCCTGAGTCAGATATTAGGGGGTGAAAGCTGAAAGATCAGAGAAGCAGAGCAGCCAGCCCCTAGTTCTTTTTTTGTTTGTTTGTTTGTTTGTTTTTTCGAGACAGGGTTTCTCTGTGGTTTTGGAGCCTGTCCTGGAACTAGCTCTTGTAGACCAGGCTGGTCTCGAACTCACAGAGATCCACCTGCCTCTGCCTCCCGAGTGCTGGGATTAAAGGCGTGCGCCACCACCGCCCGGCTCAGCCCCTAGTTCTTACCTCTGTGAAATTCTCAGACCAAATAGGGTATCCTCAGACTGAATCCTGTCTCCTCCTGCCTTAGATTCCTCTCTCTGCCTGGCCATATCCCTTCCACTCTCCACCTCCCTGGTGCTGGGATTAAAGGTGTGGGCTACCACCTCCTGGCTCTATTTCTCTTTTAGACTGATTCCTTCTCAGGTAGCCCAGGGTGGCCTTGAACTCAGAGATTAAAAGTGTGTGTCACCACTGCCTGACCTCTGCGGTTTACTAGTGTGGCTAGCTCCACACTCTGATCTTCAAGCTAGCTTCTTTTGTTAAGGCACAAACAAATCATCCATGTGCTGAGCGGTGGTGTTGCACACCTTTAGGAAGGCAGAGGCAGGCGGATCTCTGTGAGTTCAAGGCCAGCCTGGACTATAGAGCAAGTTCCAGGACAGGCTCCAAAGCTACGCAGGGAAACCCTGTCTTGGAAAAAAAGAAAAAGAAAAAAAAAGAAAGAAAATAAAAAGAAATTGCCACAACAGGACCAATGACAGGGAACCCAAGCTGACTAAAAACGGAAGTAGCAACAGGAGACAGAGGACAGGAGGCAGGCAGGCTGGCTTTGACTTTTGCTTTTGGTATCAGCTTTTGGAAATGTTTTAAAGGAACGTGAACATAGGGCGGTGAGGGACTCAGACTTGATGGGAGAAGTAGCAACCGCAACAGACTCATCCTGAGGCTTCTTGGACCAGAGCTTTGTTCTATGCTATAAGACTGTGGTAGAGCCAGGCGGTGGTGGCGCATGCCTTTAATCCCAGCACTTGGGAGGCAGAGGCAGGAGGATCTCTGTGAGTTCAAGGCCAGCCTGGTCTACAAAGGGAGTTCTAGGACAGGCTCCAAAGCTACAGAGAAACCCTGTCTCGAAAAACCAAAAAAAAAAAAAAAAAAAAAAGACTGTGGTAGATTCCACCCCAGATCCCTAGCCCAGCACGGAGCGTGACTCAAGCATTTGAAGTCTGATTGAAGGGATAAGTGAAGGGGTGATAGCAAGCACAGCATTGACCGTGTGGCACACACTTGGTGTGACAGCTATCAGATTTCTCCCAAGATTTCTGTAAGTGGGGTCTACTGTGACTTTTGTTTTACAGATGAGGAAATGAGGCGCAGAAAGCAAGCCCAACAGCTTGTCTGAGGGAAACAGATGGAGGAAGAGGTAGTCTGTCTACCAGGTAGCATGGGCCAGAAGTTTGTGGTCAGGAAGGCTTCTCTGAGGAGGGAGCACGCACAGTAAACAACTGGAAGGAGCCAGTTCCAGACCGGCAGAGGGAAGAGTGCTCCAGCCAAGAGTTAGGAGTGCTCTGTGGGAAGGGGGTGAACATCAGGAGAGGCCCCTAGGGGACAACCAGGAGCTGGATTCGGAAGAATCACAGAGGAATCTTGATAGCTGGAAGATTTCCCCCCAAATCAGCGTGTGTCTCTCTTTCTCCCCCTCGTCTCTCTTCTCCCTCCTATCTTTTCCTCCCCTTCCTCTCTCCTTTCTCCTTATTTCCCTTCCAAATTGTACCTCTCATCCTCCCTTGTCCTTTCCTCCCCTCCTCTCTTGTCTTCTCTCCCCTTCTCCCCTATTCTCTGCCTTCTCCTGTCCTGTCTCCCCTGCCTCCTTCTCTCTCTTTCTCACTCTCTCTGTCCTCCTTCTTTTCCCACCCCCTCCCCGGAGGTAGAGAGGCCAGCTGTGCTCTGGCTGGTCCCCACCCACAGGACTCGAGTGGTCCTCTTGAGTAGCTGGAGTGCTACTCAGCTGCTGTGACCGTCCCTTTTGTATCTGGGCTCCCTATGGCTGGAATCCCATGGGCCACGCTAAACATTTATTTGTTAATCGAACACATGGACCAATGACCAAAGCCAACTCCGAAGGTGCTCTGTAATGGTGCTCCTGCTACTCAGGCAGGATGAAGCCACGCTCCCAAGTCCCTGAACCTCCGCCAGCTCTCCTTTCCCTTCCTCCTCCTCACTCCACCTCATATTTTTCTGAGAGAATCATTCCTTTTTTTAATCCCAAGACAGGGTTACTCTGTAAATCTGGTTATCCTTGAACTCATTTTGTAGCTCAGGCTGGCCTTGAACTCAGAATCCACCACACCCCAGCCAGAGAAGCCTTCTTCTGATCTGCAGCCATCACTTGCTGTCACCGATCACACCGTGAGACTCCTAAGCTTCTACTTGCTCACACACAGCCTCACACACCCCTGCCTAGCCATAGAAACACACCTGATATGCCCTAGTTGTTGATTCTGAAACTGGTCATCATACCATTGCCTACCATCAACATAGCCCCCACACTCCTCTGGGCACCCTCGGTGCCTCAAGGCATCCATCACTCCCGCCACGTAGCTCTCCAACCCTCCCTACCATCTCTCTCCCCCCAGATGGGGCTTTCCTGGGTTTTCCCTGGATTTTGGTTTATGACTGAAGAGGTAATACTTGGAGGTGAGGAACATCAAGTTTGGGAGGGTTTAGAGAGGGGTCCCTAGATATAAAAGACACTATGATTAAGGTCTGTTCCTTTTTCCTAAAACTTCTATGTGGCTGTGGGTCTGATGTGAGCTGATTCTCCAACTCTATCAGCATCTGCCTGTACCCAATCCCTAAAGATAGGGTAGCAGAGCATGGTGGCAGGTGACAAGATGCACAGTAGATCTGGTGACAGCAGTGTAAGGGTAACAGACTCTGTGAACTTGGGCCAGACTGGCTTGGCCTGGCTCTGGGCTTTCCCACCTGGAAGATGAGTGGGTAGCAGGGACCTCAGCGATGGCCAAGATCTGTTTCTCACTCTAGTGGCTCCAAAGGAGCAGGTGCCTCGGGATGAGGAGCCTGTCCCTTCGGAAGGAACCTTTGGGAAGGAGTTGGGGTGCAGGGACAGGACCGTGAGAGCCCATCCGCGGCAACCTTGAAAGGGAGAAAGTGGGAGCCAGTGAACCTGGGATCTGGGGGGCCCCTCCCGGCTTTGGGCAGCTGGCTTGGGGCTGAGGCGTGACTGTGAATTCTCCTGCCGCCGCCTCCTCCGCAGTCACCAAAATAAGAGAAGTCCGAAGCGGCTTCCTCCTCCCTGCCCAGAGTAGGTGGTAGGGACAGAAGCGGGCAGCACCCCAACTTCACCCCTACGTCGACCCTCCTGGCTGCTGTGGGCTAGGGTTGGCTTGCCCCAGATCGGGTCATCGGCAGCTGGCTCCCCTGGGACCAGGTAGGCGGTCAAACCAGGTGGGGGCAAGAAGGGCAGGTGTTTCCCCGCCCCCTCCCACCCGCCCTCACCCGGGAGGGAAGATTTGGAGGTAAACCTGAACTTTGAGAGCAGAGCAAGTTGAGAGAAGGAGACCTCATCCAGAAAAAGAATTGAGGAAAACTAAGGAAGAAACTTGGGCAAGACTGCTAAAACTTGGGGAGAAGGCTGAGGGAGTATGGGGAAGTCAGTTCAAAACTTCCTCCCAAAAGCCTAAAGCGGGAAGTGGAGGGAACTTAAGGGGTGAAATTGATAGAATTTGAGAAGCGGGCTGAAGGAGTCGCGGGAAGGCGCTGTGGGCTTCTCCAAAGAAGTCTGGAGGCTTTGAGGGTGAGAAAATGAGAAGTTGAGGGGTTTGGGAGGGGGTGGTTGTAGGTGTGAATACTAAGAGGATGGGGGGATACTGAAGGGACCTGGTCTTTCAGTTCCGAGAAGGAGGTCAAAGAGAGTGGTTTCTGCAGAATGCATAGTCCAGAGTACAGTTCTGGGGTCTCGGGGTGGCGGGGAGAGTGGCCGCTTTGTGGATTCCGCAGAGGTCAGGGGAAGGGGAGCATCTGCAGCCCCAGACCCTCTTGCTGCATCACTTGGGGCGGGTTCCGGACGCCCTGGGGATTCCTTCTAGACGCTGGAGGCGTGGGTCCGGGTTTCCTGGGGAAGTCCTCACCCTGGGCACCGACAGACCTCCCTGGGTGCCTCTCCGGCCTATCCGCGGTAGCGGTGTGGGTCTGCGTTGATGTGGGGATCCGGGAATTGCTGGCAGCCCTGACGGAAATCCTGCTTTTGACCGCGAATGCCCGCAGGGGCTGGTTCCATGGCAACACAGAGCAGTGAAGCCAGTTGGCCCTGGGCCTCTGGAGGCTCATGGCTGGCAGCCACCTTTGGTCCTTGCCTTCGTCCCATTTTTAGTCCTTGGTCACGGTGTGTTGCACAACGGAGTGAGAGGATGCCGCCTGGTGTTGAGGGATTTGCTGTCTCAGAGGCCTGAGACAGGAATGGCAAAAATGGTCCCTTAATGGCTATGTAGACCACAGGAGAGTTTAGGAGGCTTCTCTGGATTCTTGTTTTCCTCATTGGAACTTTGGGGAGAAACTAGCCCTCCCCCAGGCCAAAGCAATGTGCAGTGGCACATGCCTGCAATAATCCCAGCACTCAGAAAAGGAAGGCTGTCACGAGTTTGAGCCTAACTTGAGCTACATAAGCAGAAGACAGAGGTGGAGGGGACAGAGACTGAAGGGGAGGGGAGGGGAAGGGGGGAGAAAAGGAGAGAGAAGGGGAGTGGAGGAGAGAAAAGGAGGGAAGGGGAGGGGAGGGGACAGAAAGGGAGGGGAGGGAAGGAGAGGAGAGAAGACATTGGAGGTGGAGGCAGGTGAATCTCTGAGATCCAGGCCAGCTCGCACTACAAAGTAAGTTCTTTGCCTTCTCAAAACATGGAGGACCTCTGGGCGGTGGTAGCACTGACTTAATGCCAGCACTCGGGAGGCAGAGGCAGGAGGATCTCTGTGAGTTCAAGGCCAGCCTGATCTACAGAGTGAGTTCTAGGACAGCCAAGGCTGTTTACACAGAAAACCCCTGTCTTGGGGTGGGGTTTGGGGGGTATGGAGGGTCGGAAAGCTTCACTGATAGGGCTTTTGGGGACCAGCACACAATTGGCATCTGCTAAATGTCTCTGAATCTGTGGAGGGCTCATTCTGAGGCAGTTGGAATGGCTCAGATCTGTACTCCACAGTCCTCCTCAGGTGGCCATACTCGACAAGCATGTCATAGTCTAAACCTTGATGCTGTGTGGTCTTTCCATCTGTGGATGGATGGATTAGGTTAGGGGGCAGAAGTCCAGAGCATCTAGAAATGGCAAAGGAGGTAGCCAAGGTGAGGGCCTGAGTCTACCATCTTTCTTAGTTAAGTGTACGCGGAAGAGAGAGAGAGAGAGAGAGAGAGAGAGAGAGAGAGAGAGAGAATAGAGTAGAGCTCATGGCTGCATGAGCAGCTCCTGTTCCCTAGTGTGAACGAGGCTGTGAGAGTGCTCCCCAGTGCTCCCCCAGTGTCCTGTGGGCTTGAAGTGAATGCGTTCAAGCCTGGGTGCTTATTTGTGGGTGTCCTTTCCCGCAGCCCCCCGAGGCTGAAGTGACTAGGAAGGGACCAACCCTGGCAGGGTGGGTCAGGTACTCCAGAGCTGAGGAAGGAAGGAGGAGCCAAAATCCCTTCCACACAGCACCTTAGGCTGGTCCATGGCAGAAGAGGGCAGGCTGTCCCCATTCTACTCGCATAGGACTAAGGGGGGCTTCCCATCTGATCACATTGGAATTTATACTCAGTCTCTAGTTCTCACTCGTGGCTGGGCACCCCAAGTTCCAGGCTAGGTAATCCAAAAATTCTTGTTTTAGAAACTGATGGTAATTTCCTGAGATATATGGAACTTTTTCTTTTCTTTTATTTCTTTCTTTTTTTTTTTTTTTGTTGTTGTTTTTCAAGACAGGGTTTCTCTGTGTCATAGCCTTAGCTGTCCTGGAACTAGCTCTTCTAGACCAGGCTGGCCTCGAACTCACAGAGATCCGCCTGCCTCTGCCTCCTGAGTGCTGGGATTAAAGGCTTGCGCCACTACCGCCTGGCTCTTCTTTTCTTTTCTGAAACAGAACCTCATTATATGGCCTTGAGCTCACAGAGGCCTACCTGTCTCTGCCTCCTGAGTGCTGAGATTAAATGCTTGAATCACATTTCCAGGCCTCTCTCTCTCTTTATCTCTCTCTTTCTTTCTCTCTCTCTCTCTCTCTCTCTCTCTCTCTCTCTCTCTCTCTCTCTCTCTCAGACAGGGTCTCACTGTATAACCCCAACTGGCCTATAACTCATCATGTAGACCAGGATGGTCTCACAAAGATCCACTTGCCTCTGCCTCCTGAGTGCTGGGATTAAAGGTTCATGCTGCTATGCCCAGCCAGATAGAACCAATCACAAGGGAGGAAAACTCAGATGATGCTCTCAGAACCAGGTGAAGGGAAGAGCTAGGATCATCAGTGATGGACATGTCTAGAATCTGACATGTCAGGACCAGATGTGAGTCTCAGGAAAGGACGGTGTAAAATGACAGAAAGTTAATGAGAAGCTGAGGTCCTAGTAGAGTATCAGGATGTAGTAGGAGGACTGTTGAGGACCATGGAAGCCTCCAATCAGAGCTCCAAGGCGGTGAGGGATGGCAGTGTCTGCACACCATAGACTTGTATTTGCCCCCCCCCCGCCCCAAACCCAGGTCTGCCCCTACCCCAAGCTCTGAGATGAAACCGGAACTCTTGCAGGATGGTGGTTTCCTGCCACTGCCCAAAGTCTTAGTTCCTTTTTGGTGAAGTCCTCAGGGTTTACTGCGCTTGCTCATCTGGCCCCCCAGCCCCCGCCCCCACCACACCTTCTCTGGGAACTTCTCTTTCTCAGCCCAGGCCAGTCCTGCATCTCTGTCCACCTCCCCCAGCCTCAGAGAGACCTTGGCAAAGAGAGCAGGTGTGTGTGTGTGTGTGTGTGTGTGTGTGTGTGTGTGTGTGTGTGAGAGAGAGAGAGAGAGAGAGAGAGAGAGAGAGAGAGAGAGAGAGAAAGTTCGCTGGGTATCTACCCACTATGTGACTGGTGTCTGGGGACCTGGCAGCATCTGATGAGCAGGAAAAGCAGCAAGAGACCTGTCTCCCTAAGTCTCAGAGAGATGGACTGACTTCCCAGTGTGTTAAGTCAGTCGTCACACAGGGACAGAATTTGAACCTCAGCCTGTCTCTGGTTCTCATTCATACCTGGAGGAGGTTGTAGATTCCCAAGTCTACGTCATCACCTTGACATGGTTTTGGGAACTATGACCCCTGGGAAAAGATGAGAAACTTGGGGTTGTGTCCAGGAACATGGGTGTGTGGGAGGTGGGCTTCCTGTAGAGGATTCAGCTGTCAGAAGACAGATTTAGTTGGCCATTGGCCATGTGGGAAGAGTGACATTTACCAGCCAGGGACAGCATGATCCCACCCGTGCTTTGGAGAACTCAGCCGCAATGCCAGGAACAGAACTATGGACTGACTTTCACAGTCGTTTGAATCTCTTGTTGGCCTGTGTGAACTTAGGGATGTGGCTTTTCTGGTATATGCAAGAGGCAGGTGGACCAAGTGCCCCTGGGGCCTCTCTGCTGCTGCAGTTCTCAGCTTGGCTTGGCCACTGTACACTGAGCTAGAGGCTCTTCTCACCAAACCCTCCCAGCTGCTCCACACAGAGGGCGCAGGTGAGAAACGGACGCTCAGACGTGCTGTTCGTTCATCCAAGGCTACAGCCTGCGGAAGAACAGAGCTGGAAGCTGAGCTCAGTCCTAGCCCTGTGGCAGAAAGATCACAGGTTCAAGAGGAGGGTTACTCAGAGAGATCCTGTATGCCTTGGAGGGAGGGAGGCAGGAAGGGAGGGAGGGAGACAGGGAAGAGAGGGAAGGAAGAGGGAAAAGACAAGAGAGGAAGAGAGGAAGAAGGGCCTTAGCACACAGGAACAGATACTGAAGTGGGTAGCATTGTGGTTCAGGGTTAGACCTTCGTTGTGATACCCGTAACCTGATTCCACCCTTGATAGGGCTCTTGAACTGATTCCTTTCAACCAGACTGACTTGGACTGGAGTTCAGCTTAGCGGTAGAGCGTGCGACTGACTTGTACAAAGTCCTGAGTTCAAACCCTAGCGCCAGAACATAGTTAACATCCTTATTCATAAACAAACCAAAGCCCCTGACTTGTCCAGATTGCTGGCAGCCACTTCTCACTCTGCTCTGTTTCTGGTGTTAACAGGCAGTCAACGTTCACTGTTGACTAGGAAAGACAGACAGGAAAGCCAGGAGATACATTGTTTTTCATCCAACATGGCTCAGAAGTTAATGCAGACAAGTCCGACAAATCTGAGCTTGATCCATGGAAGACATATGTGGAAGAACAGACTCCCACAAGTTGTTCTCTGGCCTACATACATGTGCCCGCGCGGGCACACACATACACACACATGCGCGCACATGCGTGTGCGCACAGGCACACACCCCAATAAGTAATTATAAAAACACAAGAAGAAAAGGGAGAGAGAACAGATCACTTTTGCTCCATATCATAAGTAGGATTTAGACACGCCTGATAAGGGTTGGCCCACAGTGGGCCTTCAGAGAGGTAAATATCCTTGCTCCTTCAGAGATGACAGCATAGAACAGCACATAGGGATGGCCAAACTGGTTGATACTGTTCCACTTCCCAAGTACTTAACACTACTGCACCTCTGTATCCCAGTCCAGTAAGGGTTAAAACATAAAGCCTGCCTAGGAGGTCATTAAAGAGAGCGCGTGTAGAGATGTCTTGGCAAGATGCCAGTCATGTGGAAATGTTTAATAAATTAGCACATTTTCACTAATACTTTCTGCCACCCACACTCCTGGAGAGTCCAGGGACTCCCTGAAGAGTTAGTGCTTGGTACGAAAGCACTGAGAAGGAGGGAGCCACCTCTGGTTGTTCTCAGTCCAATGCCTGGGTAGACAGAGCCATCCCTCTTCCTGTCTCTGGCTCTCTTCCCCTCTGTGGTATGTGTGTGTCATGCGTGTATGTGTATATACATGTCATGTGTGGGTATGTGTGTACATGTCGTGTGTGGGTATGTGTGTACATGTCGTGTGTGGGTATGTGTATACATGTCATGTGTGTATGAGTGTACATGTCATGTGGGTATGTGTGTACATGTCATGTGTGGGTATGGGTGTGTCTGTACATGCAGGCAAAGGCCAGTGAGCAATGCTGATGCCTTCTTAAATTGCTCCCTACTTTAATTTAAATGTCTTTGCTTGGTTTTTCAAGACAGGGTTTCTCTGTGTAGCCATGGCTGTCCTCAAACTCCCTTTGTAGACCAGACTGGATTTGAACTCACGGAGATCCTCCTGCCTCCTCACAATCCAAGTGTTGGGGTTAAGGGTGTGTGCCACCATTGCCTGGCTTAAAATTTTTTAATTTAGCCAGGTGGTGGTGGCGCATGCTTTTAATCCCAGCACTCGGGAGGCAGAGGCAGACGGATCTCTGTGAGTTCGAGGTCAGCCTGGTCTTCAAGAGCTAGTTCCAGGACAGGTTCCAAAGCTATAGAGAAACCCTGTCTCAAAAAAAAATTTTTTTTAATTTAGAAATATTTTTTTTTTTTTTTTTTTTTTTTTTTTTTTTTTTTTTTTTTTTTTTTTTTTTTTTTTTTTTTTTGAGACAGGGTTTCTCTGTGTAACAGTCCTGACTGTCCTGGAACTTGCTTTGTAGACCAGGCTGGCCTTGAACTCAGAGATCCATTTGCCTCATCCTCCCAAGTGCTGGGATTAAAGGTCACCACCACCACCACCTAGTGCAGGGAAAATTTATAGTATAAGGGGCTGGAGAGATGGCTCATCAGTTAAGAGAACTATCTGTTTCTCTAGAGGACCTGGGTTCAATTCCCACCATCCATATGGCAGCTGACACCTGTCAGTAACTCCAGTTCTAGGAGATCTGACACCCTCACACACACATACATGCAGGCAAAACACCAATGCACATTTTAAAATAAATAAATTGTTTTTAAAAGTGGTAAAAAAAAAATATCCGGGCAGTTATGGCACATACCTTTAATCTCAGCACTCAGGAGGCAGAGAGGCAGATCTCTGTAAGTTCGAGACTAGCCTGGTCTACAGAGCAAGTTTCAGGATAGGCTCCAAAGCTACAGAGAAACTCTGCCTCGAAAAAAAACAAAACAAAAAAGTGCTAAACATAATTATAATATGTGTATGGGTGTTTTGTCTTGCATGGCTATTTGTGTGACCTGTGCCAGGAACTGGAGTCACAGACTGTTGTGAGTCACCATGTGGTGCTGAAACTCAGGTCCTCTGGAGGAGCAGCCAGTGCCTTTAACCATCTCTCCAGTCCCTTTAGACAGGATCTCCCAGTGAACCTAGCAATAAACTAACCATCAAGTCCCAGGGATCATCTCATTTGCCCATGCTGAGATTTCAGCTATATACCACCAGCTTTTACATGGTTGCTAAGGATCGAACTCAAACCCTCAACACTTGTGTGGCAAGCAGTTTATGAACTGAATCATCTCCCTTATCTCCCCCAATCCCTCTATCCCAGATCCCTGCCCCCTAACTCCCCCACCCCCCACTCCTCCACCCAGTGCAGTGATTTGGGGCCTCAAGGTCCTAATTAGCCTACACCAGCCTCCATCTTGCTATCTTCCTGCCTCATCCTCCTGGAAGCTAGGATTATCGGAGATACACTGCTACGCTGGTCTCCCGGTACTCTTTACCTGGAATTTCTGTCTAACGTGTCTCGTCTTGGGTTCTCTTTGGCAGCGATGTGTTGGCTCACTGATGCCGACTCAAGGGAGCTCATTCTCCGCATCCCTTCTCTGGCCGAGCCATCGGGAAGTTGCGCCCGTAGCTTTAAATCAGCCACAGTGGGAATATTTACACCATGGAAATTAGCAAATGCTACAAATCAGGGCTTTGTTGCTGTTGTTTTCTGCCTCTGCCTCCCACCCACCCCCCGCCCCTGAAAATCAGTTTGTGAGTGCACCACACTGTCTTTTCATCTTCACGCCTCTGTCTCTCTATTTCTCTCAGTCTCTGCCTCTCCCTGAGAGGCATCTTTCTGTCCATCTTTCCACTGGTGTACATCATCACATTCAGTGTGCCCTACGCTGGGCCTTGAACACTCCCTGTCACCATGCCCGAGCCCTTCAGTGGATTCACACCAGAAAGCAAGGTCCACATAGGACCACAGTCCCCTCAAAACCTGGGGTGACAGAGCCCTGCGGGCTGTCCAGTTCTGCCTGCTGGTTAGTTACACTGTCAGCCCTGCCAGGACTCGAGCTCAGCCGATAGAGATTCTACTTGAACCTTTCTCCCGGGGAAGGCAGATTATAGGTGGTCCCTTGTTGGGCGGGGGAGGGGGTATATGCCCTAGCAATAGACACTTGGGTGTATTGTAAGTGGCAACATTGTTCCAACTGAGGGCCCCTGGGCTGTGTAACTTTGTATCCCACAGAGGAGCGCTCTGGGTAGGGCGGAGTCTCCTGGGGAGTGCTGTATACATCCCAGCCAGTCCTACCCAGAACTCCATTGGCGCCCCTAGGATGGATGCCAGGGACTGGGGTGATGCTTCCAATCACTCACCTCTCCTCTTCTTGAAACACCATCAGCTAGACTCGGGGGTAGGGGGGTGGGGGTGGGGCTCTCTCCCCTTCACATCTATCCCCTCACCTCCCTCCCCTATCTGAACCAGCCTGGAATGCTGGGCCCTTTCAGACATACTGGTCCCTTACTCCCTGGGGTTGGGGTATCCTGAGGTGAAGCTCTCAAAGCTAAGTGACTAGAAGCTGCGTGTGAACAGGTCTCCTGCCATAGCTCGCTTCACAGCTCACGACAGACGCATTACCCCTTCAGCTCAACACATATAGGAGAATGGTTTTGGTGAAGGGTGAGAGGAGCCAGGATGTCGTTTAGGACTCTCAGGTGACTGAACCAACCACCTGACCTATTAGATCCAAGAAGGAAGGCTTCCTGGAAGAAGTGAGTGTTCTGTGAAGAACAGGGTCTAACTAAAAGGAGACACCACGGGAGAACTGGATGGGAGCTGTGACCTTTAGGCTCTCAGTGGAGGACCTGGCTGTCCCTAGGCTGCCCCCACCTTACAAGCCCTGACACTTCTTAGGAAACCAGCATTCTCCCCAGGCAGTTCCTCTCTGAGTGTTGCAATAGTGGAGTTTTCTGACAGGGGGTGGGGGTGGGGGACGGGGTGAGGTGAGGACCCCTTGCTCAATACCCTTCCTGTGGAGTTGCTCAGAGGACATAGCCACTGGGGACAGTTTGGCTTGTTCCAGGAGCTCTTTAAGAGACTATGGCGGTCCCAGCTTCTGACTGGGACCTCTCCCTGATCCTGGGCTGCAGGTAACTGTCACTTTGATTCTGACACCAGTGGAGAACATAGGCCTGCTCAGTCTTGCCCTGGCTGAGGGCAGAGGCAGGGTTCTAGGGAAAGGCTCCTTTTAAAAGGAGGCCGTGACTGAGGTCCTGTGAGCCGAGCGTGGTTTGACAGGGCTGCCGTTTGAAAGATGAGCCTGGCAGCTATGACTGTGGCACACGCTCACTGGAGAAGCATCCAGATGCACATGTGAATATATGTGTGTGCACATAGACACACATGTATAGGTACGGATGTGCGTGTGTGTTATTGTTCAGAGCTCATTTGAGACTGCGATGGTGTGCAGGGACGCTGGCAAGGACACTCACTCAAGCATACGCCGTGAGCCTGTGTGACCTTGCCTGTGTGTGTCTCTTTGCCACATCTCAGGGAGGACTGAGTGCAACAGTGGGCACAGGCAGTGTGTCCTGTGTGAGAATGGATATGCAAGTGTTCCAGGAGCAGAGGGAGAGAAAATGAAGGTAGAAGTCATGGTGGGACAGAGTCCAGGTCTTCCGGCTTCCTGTAGGGGGTAGGATCTGGGTAGCTGGCTGGTGGAAATACTGGCAAGGCCTTCATCATCTCTCCTTTCCTGTCTCGCCCTCAGGTTTCCAGCACCTTCCAGGGACCATGCATTGGTCCTACTGACCCAGGAGTAGGGACCTGTGGGGTGAGTAGGGTGCAAAGTGTCCTGAGGCTCTCAGGGTCAGGGAACAGGGTGGGGTCGCTTTCCTGGGCCCCACAATACCCGCCTCACAGCCCCCTCCTCCTACAAGGGCCCTGTTGCTAGGAAACGGATAGAGGAGCCAGAATGAGGCAGCTTGAGAGGCTGGAGGCTGGACTCATGACAGGAAATGGCCTTGATCCTCCTCTGCAGGGAATCTCCAGGTGCAGGCACGCTGCCCTCACACGTTCACGAACATGTGCGGCTTTGCAGATGTGTTTTTACAAAACGCACACATACACAGAGGCACATCCATTTCCACAGAGCTATGGACAGTCACAAGCACACAGACCTGCATATACACACACACACACATACAGATGCACACATAATCACTTGCCTACTGAACTCATATAGACATGCACGCATATGGCCAAATACATGTACAGACATGAACACACTGTGCTTTTTGAGACAAGGTTCACGTATCCCAGGCTCACCTGACACTTGATATGTAGCTAAAAATGGCCTTGAATTTCTGATTCTTCTGCTTCCATATCCTAAGTGCTGGAATTATAGGACCACACCACCAGACTAAGTCTGTGCAGCACTGGGGATTGGACCCAAGGCTTCATGCATGCTAGGCAAGCACTCTACCAACTGAGCTATGTCCCAAGACCAGCACATTCTTCTACACATAGAGACATTCCCCAAGAGCTGCATATACACACGACAAACATGTTTAAAGACACGCAAAGACACATAGGGAAAAAGAAACACCATCAAGTAATCACAGAAACATAATGCATGAAAGCAATGGGAGTCAAAACGGCATAAACCTGAGCCCTGGCAGAGACCGGAGAGATGGTTCAGGAGGTAAGAGCACTGGCTGCTTTTCCACAGGACCCCGCTTCAATTCCCAGCAACCACATGGCAGCTCACAACTGTCTGTAACTCCAAGATCTGACACCCTCACACAGACATACAGGCAGGCAAAACACCAATGCGCATAAAATAAAAATAAATAAATTTAAGAAAGAAAGAAAACAACTAGGAGGCAGACCAAAGGTGGCCCTTCCTTAGGAAGACCCCAATTTGTAAGAATGGGCGTGCATCCACACACTGATGTATGCTTAGAGTGGTACACCAGCCAGGCCACCCTCAATTAGGCCTGTCTTCATTCTGCAGCAGGGCACCTGGAATGGGCTGTGTGTTCTGCAAGAAGTTGGAACCCGCATCCAAAGAGGATGCGGACGAGGATGACAGGAACCATGGGGCTGAAGAACGCTATTACCCTGACCCCACTCAAGGCCTTGGCAGGCCACAGCCCTTCTCTCCTCAGCCCACCAGCCCGGGTTTTCTTGTTAACACGAGGAACATCCCAGGTGAGTCTCTGGGACGGCAGGCTCGCCTGCGTTCTGGGGAAAACTAAGGGAAGAGGGGACTCTAGAATTTATTGGAGATGCGGCCCTGTTTTCTTGCCCAAGGCAGATAAGTCAGTATGTATAAATCTACAAATTTACGGGGGCTGGAGAGATGGCTCAGAGGTTAAGAACATTGCCTGCTCTTCCAAAGGTCCTGAGTTCAATTCCCAGCAACCACATGGTGGTTCACAACCATCTGTAATGAGGTCTGATGCCCTCTCCTGGCCTGCAGGCATGCATACAAATTTACCCCTAGCAGCCTTTGGTTTTCTTTTCTCATCACAGAGGGGCCCCAGTGTGAATTGCAAGTAGCGATTAATTATTTCATTCATGAGTTTCATGAGTTTCTGAGATTCGTTCTGCTTTTTTTTTTTGCTTGTTGCCTTTTGGTTTTTGGACAGGGTTTTCTAGTAGCTGTGAAGCCAGTTCTGGAACTCACTCTGTAGACCAGGAGGCTGGCCTCGAACCTCGAACTCACAGAAATCAGTCTGCCTCTGCCTCCTGGGTGCTGGGATTAAAGGTGTGCCCCACTATTGCCTGGCCAGAGGCTCTGTCTTAGACACATAGACACACACACACACACACACACACACACACACACACACTTCTGTCTTCATAAGTATCAGTGTAGAAAGTGAGATGTCTTCTTGGGGAAGAGGAAGAAGGAGCAATTTATGAACATTCAGGGCGAGAAGGGCATGAGATTATTTGTTCTGAACCTAGGGGCCAAGCTGTGAAACCCAAATCAGAAATCACTAGGTCATCTGGGAACCTAGACATTGTAATGGTGGGGAGGGCAGGGTCTGGCTGGGGAACTAGATGCCAGAGGAAACCTCCTTCGTTCCCTATTCTACTCTCTTCTGAGCGCCTCTGATCCTGCAGGGACGGGAGTGACCATGTTCGTTGCCCTGTATGACTATGAGTCCAGGACAGGGGATGACCTTACCTTCACCAAAGGCGAGAAATTCCACATCCTGAACAACACGTAAGTGAGTGGGCTCCCAGAGGGAGGGCGTGGCCTGGGCTGTAAGTGACTGGGCTGCCTAGCTGAGGGCGTGGCCTGGGCTGGGAGCAAGTCCCTGGAGAGGAGTAAACTCTGATCCTTGTCTAGAAAGTTCCAGCTTGCAGGGCGTGGGGGGGGGGGCCACAAATAGGCACACAAATAAAAGTCCTGGACGTGGACTGAGATTCTAGCTCACGCTAGAGGACTTGCCTAGCACGTGGGTCTTGGGTTCCATCTAAAGCCCCGCAAACAAGGGACAATAACAAGAAAACACTAAGTGATTGCTCCCTACCGCTCAGGTGAAGGGCTTGCTATACAAGCAGAATACTAAACTTGGTCCTCAGGGTAGTGGTGATTGAGGCAGGCTTCCTAGAGATTTTTTTTTTTTTAACGGAGACTAGAAAAATAAGTAGACAAGGAAGGAAGAGGTGAGAAAAGAGGGAATAAGACTAAGCAATTATTTCTAGAAAGCACCAAATGGTTGCACGTGGGTAAATCCTAATGAATGAGGTGCCTGGCTGGGAGGACAGCTCAACTGGTAAGGGGTGCCTGCCACCAAGCCTGACCACGTGAGTTTTGACCCCTAAACCCCCACATGGTGAAGGAGAAGACTGGGTCTACACACACACACACACAGAGAAGCACACACATGCACACACACTAAATACAGATAAAATCTAAAAACTTTAAAAAAAAGATGCTGGGCAGTGGTGACATATGCCTTTAATCTCAGCACTAGGGAGGCAGAAGCAGATGAATCCCTGAGTTCGAGGCCAGGCTGGGCTACAGAAAAAGTTCCAGAATAGTTAGAAAAAAAAAAAAGAAAGAAAGGGAGGAAGGAAGAAACAAAGAAAGGAAAAAAGGGAGGGAAGGAAGGAGAGCGAGCAGCAAGGCAGGGGTTCGGGCACAGTGGTAGAGTGTCGGAACAAGTAAATGTTTGTCAAAGGAGGCATGAAATTATGTTCAAGAACAATCCAGGGAACAAAAGGCACTTGAGGCAAAAGGCCCTCTGCCTTTCTTCCTGGAGCCTGTCTCACAGTTCCCCAAGGCACTGATCAGCGCGTCCATCCGTTTGACCCTGTTCCCAGCTATAGAGCAAGACTTTGGGTTTGATTCCCAGCGAAGGAGAGGAGGAGCGGGAGGAGGAAGAATAAAATTTAGACTAGAAAGCAGAAGTTGAAGACTAGGCGGTCAGAATCCATAGGCCATCAAAGCTCTGTGGTAAAACCTGAATTTTATCGGGAAGGAGATCTGTAGCCATGGGGTGTTCCCAGTGGGGAGGGAACCCTGTCAGCATCCGCTCAGTGGAAGAATGAGAGGAAGAAGCCTAGGGCCCCTCAAAAAGCCCTTTTCCAGGTGAGAGCAGTCGGGGTGGAAGAAAGGCAAAGCTCTCTGAGTGGGAAGGGGGTCAAAGGTGAGGATCGGCAGGGCCCCTGATTGGACCCCCAAGTGCTCCTAACTACCCTGCCTTCTGTGCCAACAGTGAAAGTGACTGGTGGGAGGCTCGGTCCCTGAGTTCTGGACGCACTGGCTATATCCCCAGCAACTACGTGGCTCCTGTGGATTCCATCCAGGCTGAAGAGTGAGTGGAACTGGGGCCAGGCCTTTGGAGAAAACCCTAGTGTCTAACTTCCAAGGCCCTTGCTCTCTCTCTTGGTTTTTTGAGATAGGGCTTCTCTGTGTATCAGTCCTGGCTGTCCTGGAAGTCACTAACGTCCACCTGCCAAGGCTATCCCTTAGGAGATGACCGCCTCACTCTGATCCTGCCTCCTCATCTGCAATGTTATAAGGTTACTGTAGAGCTGAAAGAAGATGACAGCTGTCTGTGGTGGCGCACGCCTTTAATCCCCAGTGCTTGGGAGACAGAAGCAGGCGAATCTCTGAGTCTGAAGCCAATCTGGTCTACTGAGTGAGTTTCAGGACCAGGACAGCCAGGGCTACATAGAGAAACCCTGTCTTGGGAAAAAAAAAAAAAAAAGATGGCAATGATGAGGGTAACCATAGATAATGCCATACGGTAACTGAGGAGTTTCTGGGTGGTCAAGTTAGAAACTCTATTCTATAAATGAGGAAGCTGGCCAGGTGTGGAGACCCACATCTTTAATCCTAGCACGAGGGAGGGAAAAGCAGGTGGATCTCCTTGAGTTTGAGGTTAGCCTATTCTACACAGTGAGTTCCATGCCAGTTACATAGTGAGACTTTGTTTCAATTTAAAAAAAAAAAAA
>NC_022016.1:51816111-51818531 GCF_000317375.1 Microtus ochrogaster | reverse complement strand
CACACACACACACACACACACACACACACACGCACGCACAGTAAACTCTCACACAGACACATAAATAATAATGATAATAAATCTTTTGAAACCTAAAAAGTGGACCTGGGGCACTGGAGATGTACCTCACTTGGTAGAGTGTTTGTCTAGTAGGCATGAGGCCTTGAACCTGATTTCCCAGCACCATACAAAAACAACCATGATGGCACTTGTTATAATCCCAAGCTTTGAGAAGTAAAGGTAGGAGAACCAGAAATTCAAGATCATTCTTGATGTAGTAAGTTTGAGGCCAGCCTGTAAGAAATGAGATCCTGTCTCAAGTAAAACAAATAGCCCACAAAAACAAAACAGGATCGGGTGAGGTGGCGGCTCAGCAGTTAAGAGCACTGGACCCAGATTCAATTTCTAGCATCTGAATGGTGTTTTACAACTACAGCTCCAGTCCCAGGGGATCGGACACCCTCTTCTGGCCTCTGCAGGTACCAGGCATGCGTGTGGTGCATGGATGGACATACATTCAGGCACAACACTCACATACATAAAATTAAATTAATTCTAAAAAAATTGGCTAGTAGAACTAGGGGACTCTGTTCTGTGGCAGATTGTATATTAAGTATGAGAAAGGCTTGCAAGGGACCAATATTTAAAGTTAATTTTATTAAGTAGACAGAAAGGGGTTGGAGTGTAGCTTAACATGTGCCAGGCCCTAGATTCCTTCTGTCTTCAGTACTCCCCCCCCCCAATAAAAAGAGAAAGCTATCCTCATGATGTTAAACAAACAAACAAATGATGGAAGAGACTTTGAAGAACTGGGCTGGGTATGATGGCACATGCCTGTAACCCTAAGTGTTTGTAGTGAATTAGCTGATAGCCTGGGCTACTTGAAACTCTATCTCCAAAAAAACCCAATCCCAAAGCAGAATGGGAGTCCTCAGGACTTGGCGACTGGTTTGTGACTGAACTGTGGGGAGTGAGAGGAATTGGGGGTGATCCAGTAGCTTCTGAAGATTGCAAGTTAAGTGTGGTGCCAGTTGCTAAAAGGGAGGACAGGGGAGCAGGTGGAGGTACAGGTGGCTTCCACAGGGGAGTGTTGCTTTGAGGTTTGTAGAGAGAAACACCCAGGCGAAGGAAACTGCCAGAAGCGAGACTGGGCTGGGCTGTGCATGAGATGCATGCGCCTGGCCATGCACAGGGAGTTGGGGGTCTTTATCCCCGAGGGAGGGGCACCTGTTCCTCATTGTCATTGAGACCCTGTCATTGGATTCCTGTAATGCTGGCAGACGGCACACCTGTGCTGGTGGGAACTGGGGCTTACTTGAATAGAGATGATGGTTAAGGCTGGTCAGTAGGATGAAGAGGGAAGGAGAGAGAGAGAGAGAGAGACAGACAGACAGACAGACAGACAGACAGACAGACAGACAGAGGTCCTAGGACCTGAGGACCTGGCTCTGGAGGTGACATCTTGGAGAAGAAAGAGCCCCTGGAGAAGTGAGGAAAGCAGGCCAGGCCGATACAGAACATCCAGGCCTGGAGGAAAAATTCCTGAAATTAGCAGAGGATCTGAGGCTCCCCTTTTCCTTGACCTTCACAAGGGTCAATGGGGTGATCTTCACAAGGAATCTTGTCTCATGGGAGTAAAAACAGAGCCTGACTGCAGAGTCCAGGAAGGAGGGAGGGGCAGAAAGGGGAGAAAATGTGGATCTCAAGGAAGGCAAGGTGAGAAGCCAGGACCAACCGTGCAGAAGATGGCTTAGCAGGTAAAGGCCCTTGCTGTCAAGCCTGACAATCTGAGTTTGATCTCCAGAACCTGCATGGAGAAAGGAGAAAGCTAACATGCACAGATTTTTCTCTGACCTTCATTCCTCTGTTATAGCATGCATGCATGCATACATGTGCACATTCATGTGCACACACAAAATAAATACACAAAATGCAATACATTCATTGTTAAGAAGAGTAGCGGGTGTGGGGTGGTGGCGCACGCCTTTAATCCCAGCACTCGGGAGGCAGAGACAGATGGATCTCTGTGCGTTCGAAGCCAGCCTGGTCTACAGAGCGAGTTCCAGTACAGCCAGAGCAATTACACAGAGAAACCCTGTCCCAAAAAACAAAGAAGCAAACAAAGTAGAGGGCTGTAGAGATGGCTCAGCTGTTAAGAGCACCAGCTACTCTTCCAGAGGACCAAGGTTCCATTTCTAGCACACGCACAGTGACTTACAACCCTCATTAACTCCAGTTTTGGGATTCTGATGCCCCCTTCTGGCCTCCGTCGACACTGGTACTCATATGCAGGTGCACATGAAGTAATTAAAAATAAATACATCTCCCAGCACTCGGGAGGCAGAGGCAGGCGGATCTCTGTGAGTTCGAGACCAGCCTGGTCTACAGAGCGAGTTCCAGGACAGGCTCCAAAGCCACAG
>NC_022016.1:51813215-51814356 GCF_000317375.1 Microtus ochrogaster | reverse complement strand
CAGGCTGGTCTCGAACTCACAGAGATCCGCCTGCCTCTGCCTCCCGAGTGCTGGGATTAAAGGCATGCGCCACCATCGCCCGGCAAGGTCTCACTTGTGGAGGCCCTGGTTGGCCTAGAACTTGCTGTGTAGACCAGGCTGATCTCAAACCAAGAGAGGTGCCTGCCTCTATGTCTGGTTGCCAGGATCATACCACCGCAACAGACATATTCTAATGATTTTAACTAGAGACACCCGTGGGTAGAAAGAATAATTCTGGTCATTTTAGGCATCTGCTACATGTGCCAAGCACTTTTACGTTTCCCTTTTCTGTGATTCTTATACCACAATGCAGATTCGAACAGCCCATTTCTCAGGTGAGGAAACCGAGGCTTGCGAGGTGACATCCCAGGAAGATGATCTGGGTTTCAGAGAGAATGCGCCTGATTCTGTCTGCCTCTCCTCACAGGTGGTACTTTGGAAAGATCAGTAGAAAGGATGCAGAGAGGCAGCTTCTCTCACCTGGCAACCCCCAGGGGGCCTTTCTCATCAGGGAAAGTGAAACCACCAAAGGTGAGTTGGGACTCTGTGCCCTCAGCCATTAAGGTCAGCGGAGCAGCGCTTGGGGCAGGGCTAGGGGGTAGAGGTAAAGGGGGCTCTGGGCATTGCCTTTGGGGCCTCTTCGTCTGAGGGACAGAGGACTAAGTGACCCTTCCCACACAGGTGCCTTCTCCCTGTCCATCCGTGATTGGGACCAGAAGAGAGAGGATCACGTAAAGCATTATAAGATCCGGAAGCTGGACATGGGTGGTTACTACATCACCACGCGGGCCCAGTTCGAAACCGTGCAGGACCTGGTGCGGCACTACATGGGTGAGCTGCTCACCGCGGCCCTGCGTTGCCGCAACGATGGAGAAACAGATGCCTAGAGAAGGAGATGCTCTCCCAGAGCACTGGTTGGGCCAAGGGAGCATGTCTCCAGACCAGGATCCTGCTCTGTGTGGATTCCAAGGAAACTAAGGCCCCAGGCGGCGGAGACAAAGCGGTGCCTCCCAATGTTTAAGTAGTTAATTGGCTGGTTCCTTGCATCCAGGCCTAAACCAGTGGGAACCTTTTTTATTTTTATTTGTTTGTTTTTGGTTTTTTGAGACAGGGTTTCTCC
>NC_022016.1:51805995-51812981 GCF_000317375.1 Microtus ochrogaster | reverse complement strand
GAGGACAACTTGTGGAACATGGTTCTCTCCTTCAACCAATCGGGTCCTGGGGATGGAACTTAGGTCGTCAAGTTTGACAGCAGACACTGGCCTGCTAAGCCATCTTGCTGGCTCCAGTCTATGGGAACTTTGTGGGACCTTTGTTGTTGTCTCTCTTTCTCTCTCTCTCTCTCTCTCTGTGTGTGTGTGTGTGTGTACACCCTTTGTGGAAGGCAGAGGACAACTTGCAAAAGTCAGCCCTTTCCTTTCACCGTATGGGTCTCAGAGATCAAACGTGGACGGGTGGTTTGCTAGCAGACATCTTTACCTGCTCACTTACCTTGCTGGCCTTATCGTATTTCCTAGTCAGAGTCACCATCGTAGGCTCTAAGCCAATGGTTCTCAACCCTCCTAAGGCTGAGACCCTTTCTTTAATACAGTTCCTCGTGTATGATGACCCCAAACCATAAAATTATTCCCGTTGCTCCTTCATAACTGTAAGCTTGCTATTGTTATGAATCATTATGTAGATATCTGATATGCAGGATGTCTGATATGCAACCCCTGTGAAAGGGTCATTTGTGTGCTCCGCCATGCCCCCCCCCACACTGAAGGGGTTGTGACCCACAGGTTGAGAATTGCCGCGTTTAGCACTGGGTTGCAGAAGCTGGTCTGGTTATTGTATGCTACTGGGACACCAGGGACAAGGCAGAAGGAGACATCCTCTGGACTGCTGTCATTGCCCAATGATTCTGAACAGGAGACAGGCACCATGGACCTGACCGGATGGAGGCTGGGCTGTGGGATTAAGCGATGGTGCTCCACTCGGGACTAAAACCCAAGTATAGAGTCCAGGCAATATCACAACCCATGTTTCTGTCTTGACTGGTTAGTCCCAGCAGGAGTGCCCCGGCAGGAACATTTGCCTCGGAACCTACCTTACTCCATTTCCACCTGTCGGAACTAGTCCTAGTCCTTAAAGACCTTGCTGGAGGCCAACTACTTTTGTTTCTTTGGGGTTTTGTTTTTAAACACTGTAGCTAGGCTGACACCAAACCGATGACAATCCTCCTTGCTCCAGCTACTGTGTTCTAGAACTACAGGCATGACCCACCATGCTCCACTAGGCCCTGGCTATTTGTTTGTTTGTTTGTTTTTGGTTTTGTTAGTTTTCGAGACAGAGTTTATCTGTAGCTTTGGAGTCTGTCCTGGAACGTGCTGGTCAAACTCCCAGAGATCTGCCTGCCTCTGCCTCCCTAGTGCTATGTTTGAGGTTTGATGCTGGGTTGTGTTAGGATTTCAGGGAGAGTATAATAGCCTCCATCTGTGACCCCTCCCACCTGCCCTTCCTCCAGAATTCAATGATGGTCTGTGCTACTTGCTCACGGCGCCCTGTACCACCATGAAGCCGCAGACGCTGGGCCTGGCCAAGGATGCCTGGGAGATCAACCGTAGCTCCATAACGCTGGAGCGCAGGCTGGGCACCGGCTGCTTTGGAGATGTGTGGCTGGGTAGGAAAGTCTCAGGAGTCAGGGGCTGGGGGCTGGGGGCTGGGACAAGCGGTAGGGCTGCCAGAGAGCCAATCTTGACAAAATGCCGCCGCCGAGCAGGCACGTGGAACTGCAGCACAAAGGTGGCGGTGAAGACCCTGAAGCCCGGCACCATGTCCCCGAAGGCCTTCCTGGAGGAGGCGCAGATCATGAAGTTGCTGAGGCATGACAAGCTGGTGCAGCTGTACGCGGTGGTGTCGGAGGAACCCATTTATATTGTGACAGAGTATATGTGCCACGGTGAGTGGCAGAGTAGGAGGCGGGGCGTGGGTGGGTGGGGGTGGATGGGGCCGGGCCACCACCTGTGAAGAAAGTACTGGAAACAGTAGGTATACTTCCAGCTAGAGACTGGGGTGCACAAATCCTCCAGAGTGCAAGCGTGGGGGCGGGGCCAGGAGGTGGTTAGCCAACCAGTGGAATCATTGAGCAAACAGAACAGAACAGAACAGAACCTGGGGTGAGGGAGGACCTGGGGAGGAGTCTAAGTGGGGCGTGGCCGGTGGGTTCGGAGGTGGAGACAGAACCGGAGGGTCGGTCTAGGTGAGAAAACAGGAATGGGAGGCAGGTGAGGCCAGATTGTCAGGATGGGGGCAGGACCGTTGTAGAGAAGGCATGTTGGGAGCAGGGGCCTGCTGCTGATTTCTGGCTGCTTCTTCCTAGGTAGCTTGCTGGATTTCCTAAAGGATCGAGGAGGCCAGAACTTGAAGCTGCCCCATCTAGTGGACATGGCCGCCCAGGTAAACTGGGCTAGCAGGCTTCCTCTCCCCGACCTCTATCCTATTATCCAACATAAACCCCATACGCGAAAAGCTGCTGTCTAGCCCACCTTGTGAGCTCTGAGACCTGAGGCGGGAAGACGCTCTTGTGTCTCCTCAAGCGTGCTGGGCTGTGTGGGATGGGGGAGGGGTCGCATCAGGAGAGTGCCTTTTTCAGGCCACTCCCTCACACCCCTCAGGTTCAGTTTTGGTGTTGTGAGCCTGTGTTAGCACCTGCCTCTCACCCACTTCCTTTCCTCCTTCCTCGTAGGTAGCCAGTGGCATGGCCTACATGGAGCGGATGAACTACCTCCACAGAGACCTGAGAGCAGCCAACATCCTGGTGGGGGAGCAGCTGGTGTGCAAGATCGCTGACTTCGGGCTGGCGCGGCTCATAGAAGATAATGAATACAACTCCCGCCAAGGTGACTGGCCTCCCCCCACCTCCCTAGAGATCAGAAGTTCTAAGAGGTTGCCACGTACCCCGCATAGTCAGAAACCCTCCCCCTTCCCTGACAATCGGGGACACCCTCATCCTGGCGTAAAGCAAATGTCATCTGAGTTCAAGTCCCTGTTCAAGCATTTGCTACCAGGCGTCTTGAGTGACCTAACTTCTGTGGTTTGCCATTTCTGATAAAATGAAAATACTTAGACAGCAATAAGTCAGTAAGTGTGTACCAGCTACTGACTAGGAACCAGGCACTGCTGGAAATCTTCAACAGAAGACAATAGAGTATAACAGTGTCAGGTCTATAGCCACAGCGCCTGTGTGACTCCCAGCCACTTGTTGGTTGTGTGAGCTGGGCGTCTTCTTTTCCTCGCTGGTGAGACAAGGTTAATGATGGTGCGGGCTCAGTGTGTTAACTATGCAGGTATATTGCCTAAAACAGTACCTGTGCCTGGGGCAGGAGGGGACAGAGGGCGGGAGGTGGGGTGTAACTCAGTTGGAGAATGATTGCTTAGCGGAAGTGAGGCTGAATTTAGTCCCAGCCCCATAAAACCCAAAGAAAGACAAATGAAACTGTGCTCAGAACTCAGGAAAGGTTAGAGACATTCTAACATCTTGTTGTGAGAAGCAGAACTGTGTGTGGCAATGCCCAGCACCGTACTAAACACACAGTAGGTGCTGACTACATAGATAGCAAGCAGGTCTTTTCTGCTGTACACAGACTTCTATGCCCGGGTCCCCAAAATGCCTAATCCTAAAGTCCTCATTCTCTTTAATCTAGCGGTTTCTATGCCCCCCCCCCCCCGCTAACCTTGCCTCCTTCCCCAATCTCTCCAGGGACCAAGTTCCCCATCAAGTGGACTGCGCCAGAGGCTGCCCTCTATGGCAGATTCTCTGTCAAGTCAGATGTGTGGTCCTTTGGGATCCTGCTCACTGAACTGATCACCAAGGGCCGAGTTCCTTACCCAGGTGAGCAGGGGCTGGGGGTACAGTCATGGGGAAGAGCCTCCTCCACCCCTGTTCCTTGCCCTGGCTAACAGAGCTCCACCCCGCAGGCATGAACAACCGGGAAGTGTTAGAACAGGTAGAGCATGGCTACCACATGCCATGCCCTCCAGGCTGCCCAGCATCCCTGTATGACATCATGGAGCAGACCTGGCGCCTGGATCCGGAGGAGAGACCCACCTTTGAGTACCTGCAGTCCTTCCTGGAAGACTATTTTACCTCCACAGAACCACAGTACCAGCCTGGAGACCAGACATAGCTTGGCTGGGTGTCAGTGACCCTCTGGGAATGGCACTTACCCTTGCCAATCCCCAGGGCTCTCTGGCCCCAGGGCCCCCAGTTTTGAACCCTGTAGAGTCTAAGAAGGTCAGAAGCTGTGAAGCCATTTTATAGATGGGGCAAATGGAGGCTGGGAGCTCATTTCTTACCTTCTCTGGCCCCAAGCACTCTCTCTTCCCTTCCTACCTATGCCTCACGCAAAAATCTAGGGCGCCCCACTCATTCTGCACATGAAGCAAATGGATGGTCTTACGTACTCCAACCCCAGGCACCATTTTTCCTGCCCCACTAGGCTCCTACATGCTGTTAGCCTCTTTCTTCCATCTCCTAAAAATACTCACTTTGTCTAGTTATTTATAAAATTGTGTTTCCCTTCCTTCACTTATCTCTTACTCCTGCTTTCTACCTCCTGTCAGCCTGCTCCAGTCCAGGCCTGAAGAATTTAATTACTGCTCTTGGTTCTCTTGGATTTCTCCAAGTTACAAGGGCAGGGAACATCTTTGTTTGATTTGCTTCCTGTAGACCGGATGCTCTGGTCCAGGCCCGGGTCTGAGGGAGAGAGCTGGGGAAGGCTCCCGCCTTTCTGCATAATGTGCATGTGTTTATTCTCTGTGTAAACAATAATGATGCGAACACTGAGCCGCGAAACTTCCCTGAGCCATCTTTGGGGAGGGGTGGTAGTCCACAGGAGGTGAACTAGCTATTGGGGAGCAGGTGGTGAGGAGTTCCCTCTTGTCTACTAAGTTCAAGGTACCCAGTGCATGAAGCTTCAGAACACCCCACAGCCCCACTGCTCATCCACATGTCGGTTTACCATGGACTGAGAAACACAGAAACCAGGTAGTCACTTACCTGATGTCAGTCAGTTCCTCACCCATTGGGACGGTGTCTGACTCGGGTTTTTATTGTTGTGAAGAGACACCATGACTACAGCAACTCTTATAGAAGAAAACATTTGATTGGAGTGGTTTGCTTACACTTCCAGAGGTTCAGTCCATTATCATCATGGCAGGGAGCATGGCAGCATGCAGGCAGTTGTGCTGGAGTAGTTTAGCTGAGAGTCCTATAGCTCGCAGGCAACAGGAAGTGGACTGAGACACTGGGTGGTATCCTGAGCATAAGAAACCTCAAAGCCCACCCCCACAGTGACACACTTCCTCATACCCATTCCAACAAAGCCACACCTCCTAATCCTGCCATTCCCATAAGATTATGGGAGCCAATTACACTCAAACCACCACAGACAGCCTCAGGCTTCCCACAGCAGAGGCAAGGAGAAGAATAAACAGACCCTCTGTAGCTATCCAAATCAGGGCATAGGAGGACCTCATGGAGGTGTTCTTCCCCACCCCAGGGAAATTTTGGAAACGGTTGGAAGTCTCTTTATTTATCCTAGTGACTAGGAGGACCTTTTAGCTGGATCAGGAGTTGTGGACAATTTTTTTTGTTTGTTTTTTGTTTTTCTTTTTTTGTTTTTGGAGACATTGTTTCAGATGGATAAATGGCTTCACATGGAATTAAAAACAGGCTTCACTGTGTAGCCCTGGCTGTTCTGGAGCTCTGTAGACCAGGCTGGCCTCAAACTCAGAGATCTGCCTGCCTCTGCCTCCCAAGTGCTGGGATTAAAGACGTGCCACCATGGTCCAGCTCCAGCTATAATCTTTAATACACTTATTCAATAGCAAAGAATGGTCCCACCTCTCAAGTCCTCCTTAGAGAACCTGGCAGCTGACATGTCTCTATCGGGAAACCAGGAGAGCAGGAAGTATGGATTCCCACCTCTCTGGCAATGATTATTGGCCCTCTGACTTATTCATGGGGTAGAGGAAGAAAGAGTCCAGGAGCTGGAAGCCACTGATGCACTAGGCAGTTACTAAGAGTCGACTCTGGCCGGGTGGTGGTGGCGCACGCCTTTAATCCCAGCACTCAGGAGGCAGAGGCAGGTGGATCTCTGAGTTCGAGGCCAGCCTGGTCTACAAGAGCTAGTTCCAGGACAGGCTACAAAGCAACACAGAGAAACTCTGTCCCAAAAGAACAAAAAAGAAAAAAGAAAAGAAAACCAAGGCCCAGGGGTTGCATGATATGTCTGGATCACATGGATGCTTGTGACAGAGCTGACTTTACACAAAGCCCATGGTCTCTTCATCACACAATGTTACCACTGGGCTTTCGAAAGGGTGTGTATCAGTGTGTGTGTGTGTGTGTGTGTGTGTGTGTGCGTGCATGCATGTGCATGTGTGTGTGTGTTCTCTAGTTACTGACAGAAAGTTTCCCTAGAAACCCCTGCCATACTGAGGGATCTAAAGGCAAGCGGGCAAGGTGGCATCTACTGAGCGTTCCCTGTGACCGTGTCTGTACCAGGGGTTGTTGGACAGGTAGAATCAGAAGATGGAAAAAATCCAGGTGGCTGCTCAGAGACATTGTCACAAGATGGTAGCTTTAGCTCTGCGGACAAACTCTCAGGTAGCAAGGCTTCTCAAGGCCACAGTCTCCTAACCAATCGAATTCCCAGGAGCCTGATGTGCAAGCCGAAAGGTAGCATTTCTTTCTTCCGGCCGGCCATGGAGTGACCAAGTGAGGGCACAGCTCCGGAGCTGTAGGTCCTGCTTTGGCTTCTGCCTCCACCACTAGCTGCCTAGGGGGTTCTATGCACGCTTTTAATTTTGTTAAGTTGTAGAATGTTCAGTCCACATCAGCTGTTGGTCACTGTCATTTGCCCAGGTGTCCTGCTAAGGGAGGGCATGCTGCCATCCCGACCTCACATAACCTAGGGACACCGGAGGCTGTTCTGATAAACTGAGGCACTGTGAGGGAAATCGTGCCCCCCCCACACACACTTTTTTGTTTCCTTTGGTTTTGGTTTCTCGAGACAGGGGTTCTCTGTGTAACAGCACTACCTGTCCTGGAACTAGCTCTGGAGACCAGGCTGGCCTCAAACTTACAGAGATCCACCTGCCTCTGTCTCCGGAG
>NC_022016.1:51804887-51805895 GCF_000317375.1 Microtus ochrogaster | reverse complement strand
CCTTCCTTCCCTTCTTTTGAGATAGGCTTTCTCTATGTTACCCAGGTTCCCCACTGCTAGGACCATAGGCATTTGCCATCATGCCCTGCCTAAGTGAAAATTTTGAAGGTGTCCAGCACCTAAGCTGTGGATCAGGGGCTGGGACCAAGTCTCTGGCTCCCAATTTAGTGCTCGGGGGCCCCCAAGCCCTTTCCTGGAACCAGGATATTCCTGTCTGCCCCCTGGGGCTCTGCCTGCTGTCTGTGGCCCACGGGGTCTCAGTAAAGGCCCAGCAGGAAGCATCTGGAGTTCTCCAGGCCCCTCGCTGCTCTTCAGCAGACCAGAGCTTCCCTGTGGCTACAGGTTCCCCAGCACTCCCTCCAGAGCAGCTGGATGAACCTCCTTGGCACCCCCACTTTAGTACCGCCTCCTGTTCCCTCCAGATAGAGCACAATGCAATTGATTAGGCACTGCTCTCTCCGTTTCAATCACAGCCTCTGTCGCCCTGCCTCCCCGAGATTACAGGGGGGTCACCTTGATTGCAGCGCGCACCGTTCACAAAACTCTTCAGTCATTTACAAAACCGTCTCTCGCCTCATTCACTCCCCCACCTGGCTCTTCTCCGCCGCGATGTGTAGATTTTACTGGCTTAGGACTTGGAGGGCAATTTTATTTCCAAGTTCGTGCTGGGGGAGGGCACCTAATTGACTGAGGCAGGGTGTTTCACTTGCATGATCTAATTTGATCCCAGCCACGAGGCTCTGCAGCAATGTGAGGTTATAACCAGTTACAAAAATAAGGGAAACGAAGGCTCTGACCCTCACCCAAGGTCAAACAGTGAGGCGGTGGAGGCTGGGTCTGAACTCATTTTTTTTTTTCCCGAGACAGGGTTTCTCTGTGCCTTTGGAGCCTGTCCTGGAACTTGGCTGTTCTGGAGCTCTGTAGACCAGGCTGGTCTCGAACTCACAGAGATCCGCCTGCCTCTGCCTCCCGAGTGCTGGGATTAAAGGCGTGCGCCACCACCGCCCG
>NC_022016.1:51791826-51804657 GCF_000317375.1 Microtus ochrogaster | reverse complement strand
GAGTGCTGGGATTAAAGGTGTGTGCCACCACCGCCCGGCCCACCTGTTTTTTTGTGTTATTTTGTTTGTAGCTTTTGATGGGTTTAGTTCTCTTTGGTGTTGCTGTTTTTGAGATACACATGATCTATGTAGTCCAGGCTGGCCTTGAACTCAAAAATCCTCCCTTGCTGATTCTCAAATGCTGGAATTACAGGCAGCTGCCACCCTGTTTGGCCAATTTGCATTCATTTGGTGTTTTCTCCATTAGGCTGGTCTTATCCAGGAAGCATGACAGCAAACAATTTCAACACACGGCAGCAAGGCCAGTGTCGATGCCCTGGGAGATTTCTTGGAACATGCGAAATAAATTGGCCTGATGGAGTAACAGGAGAATAAGGCAATTCTGGTAGAAAGAATAACATGTGCAAAGGCCCAGAGGTGTGGCAGAGGGAGGCTCACTCTGACAAACGCAAATCATTACAGATGAGAAGGTGAGGGTGTAGATGCACCCCGCAGAAGGATGGCAGATCAGAAGACCTGAACAAAATCACCTGGGCGGTCGGGGCACATTAGAGGAGCCCTTCCTGAGACCCACTGCCCCAGACTGGGCTGGAGGACCCCTCTGCCCACTCCTGTAGGTGCTTCCCTGGTACAGCTGGGAAACCTCCCTCTCTCTATCCCACCCACCCCACGCACATGGCCAGGATGGCCCTGCATGTGATGCTTGCCCCCCACCTAGTGGGAACTCTGAGAACTACATCAAAAAATGATTTTTGCGAGGTGGGATGGTGGGGTGCCAGGTCCCAGTTCCCATTCTCAAGGTACACAAAGTTTAGCGGTAACAGGGTTCAGAGGACAGATAGAGAAAATGACATCTAGGCTGTGTTGGCAAACAGGGGAGGATCCACACTCAGCTGGGCAGGAATTTTTCTTTTCCTTTTTTCCAAGACAGGCTTTCACTATGCAGGCTTGTCCCAGAACTCACTATGTAGACCAGGATAGCCTCGAACCCACGGACATCCACCTTCCTCTGACTCATGAATGCTGGGATTAAAGGTGTGTGTCACTATGCTAGGCTTGGGCAGGACCTTTTCAGTTGAGAGAAGTAAGCAAAACCAGCCAGATGGAGTGCTTTATGTCCAGCACTCTGAGACAGAGACAAGCCGCTCTCTGTGAGTTCAAGGCCAACCTGGAACTACAAAAGCTACATAGTGAGACCATCTAAAACCACCAATCAAACAAAACCCAAAGTCAAAGAACTGGGGCTGGAGATATGGCTCTGCTGTTAAAAGCACTGGCTGCTCTTCCGGAGGACCACGGTTCAATTCCCGGCACCCACACGGTGGCTCACAAGCATGTCTTATTCCAGATCTGGTGCTCTCCTCTGACTTTCTGGTCACTAGGCATGCACACGGTACACACATAGACAGGCGACTCATACACATTAAATTTTTTGAAACGCAGGTGAAAAGTGGGGGGTGACTAGGAATGGCGATGCAGTCTGGCACTTGAGGATTGTGAATTTGAGGTGAACATGAGCGACATATGGAGAGACCTTGTTTCATATACGAAGAGATTAGAGAAGAAAGGGAGTGGGGAGGGGTAGCCTGCTGCAGCAAGCCTGCCATTTCAGCCCCTGGGAGGCGGAGGCAGGAGAATTGAGAATTCAAGATCCTCCACAGCTACACCGTGAGTTAGTTTCAGGTCTGTCTGGGCTATTTGAAACCCTGTATCAAAGTATCCCATTCAAAAACATTTCTTATTCTTTTTTTATTTTATTTTATTTTATTTTATTTTTGGTTTTTCGAGACAGGGTTTCTCTGTAGCTTTGGTGCCTGTCCTGGAACTAGCTCTTGTAGACTAGGCTGGCCTCGAACTCACAGAGATCCGCCTGCCTCTGCCTCCCGAGTGCTGGGATTAAAGGTGTGTGCCACCACTGCCCGGCTCTTATTCTTTTTTAAAGAAGCAAGAGACAGAATTAAGTGAACCCAGAGGCAGGATATCAAAACTGCTGGGAAGAATATTGCCTACATTAGGCAGGGTTGACTGGAGGGGAGCTCCACTCTCCAGGGTTAGCAGCTAGAAAGGAAGACGGTGAGTTAGCTAGGTTCTGGTCAACCTGACACTTGGCTGGGATTCTAACCCTCGGGTGACAGGAAGCCAAAGAAGAGTTTTGTGGCTTTTTATTTTATGTGTGTAGGGGCTGGAGAGATGGCTCAGCAGTTAAGAGCATTGCCTGCTCTTTCAAAGGTCCTGAGTTCAATTCCCAGCAACCACATGGTGGCTCACAGCCATCTGTAATGGGGTCTGGTGCCCTCTTCTAGCCTGCAGGCATAAACAGAGAGAGAACATTGTATACATAATAAATAAATTTAAAAAAAATTATTTTATGTGTGTATTTGAATGTGTACACATACACGCAGTGTCTGTGAATGCCAAAGGCATGCCACCCCCTGGAGGTGAAGTCACAGATGGTGGTGGACTGCCCAAGGTGAGTGGATGCTAGGAATCAAACTCTCGTCCTCAGAAGAACAACTGTAAATCTAGAAGGCATTCCCCTAACCCCCTGTTTTGTTTCGTTTTTGAAACAGGGTCTCATACTACAGGTCCGGTTAGCTTGGAACTATGTAGTCCAGGTTAACCTCAGATTCACCTCCAACCTCCTGAGTGCTGGGGTACAGGCATAAACCACTGTGTTGAGCCCCTGGAGGGTTTTGAGCATGGGAGTAAACAAGGCCAAATCCACTTTTCAGAAGAAAACCCCTGGTGACCTGTGTGAGGTTGACAGGAGAGGAGGCAAGAGGATACCCATTGTGAACACACAGCACCACACTAGGTCACACTCATAGAACAACAGCTCTGACCAGGCCTGTGACCCCAGCATATGATAAACTAGATAATACCTGCAGACTTATCAGTGGTGTCCCAGGCTAAGCACTCACAGACAGCAGCGTGCTGACCGCTGACCTACAGTCAGAGAGATAACTGAAAGCACACCAAGGACAGACATTTACCCCTAGACATGGAGAGAGCCAGGACCTTGCACACCCTGATGGGCACAGGAATTTACACACATGCAGTGTAGCTGTCAAGGGCCCTACCCTGCCCCCCTCTGTCTTCTCCAGGTCCCTCACCACCTCTGGCAGGAACAAAGCTGACCTTTGCCCTGTGGCCTCTGGCCTCTCCTCCCACACCCCCTGCCCCAGAGGGAGGAGCTGTTTGAAGTCTGGGCTGCAGCTGGGGTTTCCTGTTGCCTGGAGGAATGTGGGAGGACTTACACCGGGGAGGGGAGAGGGCTGGGCTCAGAAGGAGGGCTAATGGGGGGCCTGGGGGCCTGAGTCTCCACTTTGAGGGTGGCTTCCTGCTCCCCTGATCTCCTGGGCCCCATCCAAAGGAGGAGGAAAGTGGGGACCTAACGGCTCCAGTCCAATGGGCCTCTTGTTCTTGGATCTGCTGTTCAGTGGCTCAGGAAAGTTCAGGAGAGCTTGTTAGGTTTCAGTTTCTTCTTGTATGGACTAGGCTGAATTACTCTCTTGCAATCCAGATCTCCACTGGAGAAACCCAAGAACCTCTGTACTCAGAGAGAGGGCACACACCCCTTCTTCCCTTTCCATAAATCCCAGGGACTTGACAATCATTGCCATTCTTTTATGACTCAATAGTCTCTCCTATACCTTTACAGTTTTCAAATCATGTTTTTTTTTTTTAAACAGAGAGTCTCTTGTAGTCCAGGTCAGCCTTGTATATCTATATCTGTTTAGCTGAAGATGACCTTGAACTTCTGATCTTCCGGCTCCCACCTCCCCTGTGCTGGGATTATAGGCATATTCCATTATTCCCAGTGTAGTTTGCAAACCACTTTGACTTCTAGATGTTAGGTTACTCTCAACCTATTTTACTCATGGAGAACCTGAGCCTCCGACAAGAAGACATAACAACAGCAAGATCAGGTGTGCCTGGGTCCCAGTTTACAGGGCCTCTACAACCTCAGATCCCCACAGCTTTATCTGGACTTTCAGCAATATTTTTTGGGGATCGAATATACCAGGTTTTCATCTGTTGAAACAAACGTGGTTGGAGGAAGCTGAGCCCAGAAAGAGATGAAGACTCTTGGAGACAGCTCTTTTCAGTTTGACGCAGTTTACTGACGCAGATATGTAGATTGGACACTAGGTGGCAGCAGCATCCCACAGAATATTTCATGTGTGGCGTTTGGGGAACCCCCAACATACTTTGGAGAGGCTTCATTTAATAAAAAAAAAAGAAGAAGAAGAAGAAAAAAGAAGGAGAGAGAGAGAGAGAGAGAGAGAGAGAGAGAGAGAGAGAGAGAGAGAGAGAGAGAGAGAGAGAGAGAGAGAGAGAGAGAGAGAATGTCCCCAAATTTCAGTAAGACTGCTGTGCTAGTTATCTGCAACACTTTGGGGCCACCACTACACCCCCACAGGCAGCCCCTAAAGCAGCTTGCAGTGCAAGGGGCATACTTGGAAAATTCTGCCTAACTTCTGTTTCCTTTTCACTACCCAACTGGCATTCTTTCTCCATCCTTCCATGCTTTTCCCGAACTCTGAACTCCAATTAGTCCCTTCTTTGCCGGGGCTGTCTGCCTCCTGTGTTACTCCACCCCATCCTTTCTCTAAACTCACCTCCAACAGTATAGAGCCTCAGGGTGGTAAGGGTGCGTGAGGAATTAAAGGTTGGGGGACCTGGACTTCTCTCACTCTCTTCAGTGTCAAAGTCTACACTGGGGGGGGGCAACTACGGCAAGACCCCCAAAATGTCATAATCAATTCCCAGGGTTACTCTGTAAGAGAAACTGCCCCTAGACAGAGGCCTCGCCAGCAGGTCGCAAGACACCACATCAGTAGGCATTCTCTTTGGAACCTTTCAACTCTCCTATTGTCTTCTGGAAAATTTCCATTTGTTCCGTGGGAGGGGTTTGGGGGGAGTAGAGGAATGGGGAAGGTGGTGGGAATGTGCTGTGCTTAGTTTAGCATTATGTCACCATCTACTTTGGATACATGTTGACTAGCTATTATCCTGAAGGACTGAAGAAGGCATCAGAAACAGGTGGACCAAGGAGTAAGGGCATTGCCAGAGAAGCTTTGGACAAGAGGCAAGATGGACTAAGCCAGCAGCCACTGGGGAAAGGAATGTCGGACACAGCCATGAAGTCGGGATCAGCTCTGGACCAGTCAGTAGAGACGTAGCAGAGCAGTGATCATGCATCCATTATTCATCTACTTCTGCAAACCTCAGCTAACACTTGTCTACCGAAGTGCCAAGGGAGGACACACAGACACAAGGGAAAGGTCAGCCACAAAGGGGGATATATATAGGGAATCACTACTCTCCGTCGCTGCCCAAAGGTTAAGTATGTGAGCTTTGGAATTAGGCAGACCCTGGATCCACCACTTTCTAATCGAGACACCTGGGCTTCAGAACTCCTGTATCTACCATTGAAATAAGGGCTCCTAGGGTTGTTGCGAGGCTCAACGGCTCCGTGGTGCCCGGGTGCTCAGGAAATGGCAGCCGCAGCAATTCTCCTTTCAGGGCTGTCCAACCATCTCCCTGGGGTAACAAAGCCTTTCTCAGCGGCGCACATTCCCATCTGTGGGGTAGACAAGGCAGGGGGCCTGAGCCAGGGGCTGGAGAACAGATGTGACCTGAAGAGGAGGTAGGTGAAAGTGCTGAGCCCAACCCCCACGCCGCAGCAGGAGCTAGAGAACTGTTGAATTCCGCTTACAAACACTTGCTCAAATTCCGGAGGGGGCATGGTATCTAAGAGTTGTCCAGGATTTTTGCGTTCTTGCCGCTCTTGGACGACAACAAAATGTAGGAGCTGGAGGAATTAAATCCAGGGCTGAGTTTGAAGGGAAGGGCCACTAAGCGTGGAGGAGGTTTGGCGTTTCCAGAACGGCTTTCTCGCCAGAAGCCTCTACTGATAGGAAAAACGTTCCCAAATTGAGAGTGTGGGTCCTCTCTTTTCTTCACGGCCCCTCTCAACGTGTTTGGGACACCCCAGAAAGTCGCAGCCCTCTTGGCTCATCCTCTGATGCCCTATTCCACTCATTCCATTCTCAGACCCCGCCCCTGCGCTACCACCCGCAACCTCGGCGCAGCTAGAGCCCGGGGTAGGGGCCTCGGAACGCCGGGAATGTTCCTAACCCTTAAGGAGGATCAACAGTCCTAGATAAACCGGGACTCGTTCTGGCAAGGAAGACTCAGGCACAAGGTCCGCTTCGGGCCGCGCCGTCGGAGCAGCGGGAGCGGCCCCGCCCGCCCAGCGCGCGGAGCGGCTGAGCGGGGACTACAAGTCCCGGCGTGCCCTGCGCGCGCTCCCCCCTGGGGTTCCGGATGGTGAGCAGCGAAGGTAAGGCGAGCTCGCAGAGGCAGCGGCGGCGGCGGTGGAGACGGAGAGAAGCAGGCAGGCAGGCAGGGCGAGGGCGAGAGACGGAGGGAGGGAGCGAGCGAGGCAGACCAGACAGACAGACAGGCGGGCGGGCGGGCAGAGCGAGCCACCCGCCAGGCTGCGCTCAGCCCTGCTCGCAGCGGAGAGAGCAGAAGGCAAGAGGAGGGAGGGGAGGAGGGAGGAGGGAGGGAGAGAGGGAATCCAGCTACCACCACCCAAAGCCAGCGTCTGCTTTCTGTCCTCATTTCCTTTTCCCACCCAGCTCGGAGAGCAGAGAAAGGCAGAGAGAGAGAGAGAGAAATAGAGACAGGCAGACAAACAGACAGACAGACAGAGCGGGAGGGAGGAGGGCGGCGGAGGAGGAGCAGGAGGACTACGCGGGGCGCCTTCCCTCCCAGGTTTGCAATTGGGGGGGTTGGGGGCGGGGGTGTCCAGGGCTGTGAGAGTGTGTGCGCGGCTGGGGGAGCGAGTGGGGCGCAGATAGCGAAGGAGTGATCGTGGTGGGGGGGCGCCGCGGGAGCGGGGGGCCGTGTCCAGCAGAGTTAGCGGCGGAGAATGTGAGCCGAGGCGCGAGCCATGCTGTCAGCGACGGCAGGCGGCTCAGGGCTCCTCTACGACTCCTCTTCCCAGCAGCCGGGCGCCCGCGTCGCTGCCGCTGGCGGAAGATAGACGCCCCCCGAAACCCCTCGCCTGGCTCGGACCCACGGAGCCGGCAGCCCAGCACTCCGGTAAGTAGCGCCTCCTGCCCAGCTCTAGACGCCGCTGGGGACCGGCCGGCCAGGCTCTTTTGTGCAGCGCACTGAGGGGGGGCCCAGCGCCCCCAGTCCGGTCCGCCGGACCCCGTGGCTGCGGTGCCCGCGGTGCGGTCGGTCTTTGTTTCCACCGGGGCCCGCGGCTCGGCTGGGCTCGGCTCGAAGCCTGGCAGGCAGCGCCGGGAAGGGGGAGGGGGAGGTGGACGGGGAGGGGGGGGCGGGGAGGGGGGGTTCTCGGGTTTCCTGGCCGCCCCGCGGCTCCCCCGGCTCGGGGGCGAGGTGCGCGCCCAGCGCTGCCGCGCACCCCCTCCTCCTTCCCCCTCCCTCCGCCTTTGGATTTAAAACTGCAATTTGCTCTCCAGCTTGCTGAGAATGTGGGGGGGTGGGATGTAGGGGGACCGTGGGAGCGGAGAACAAGGCTGGATTTTAGGATAGACGCTGGGAAAAGGGGAGACTGCGGAGGGAGGCGCCCCTCCCCTCCAGCCCCCAAATCCCAAGGTTCCGCTGGCGCTCTGGGAGTTGAGGGGCGGGGACCTAATGACCCAGAGGGGGTGTGGGGCGGAGGAGGGATTTGGGGGCGGCCTGGCCAGAGGGGTTGGGCCGCGTGCCCGGTTACCTGGCGAACAAAGTCGGCTCACTTTTGCATAAATAAATAAATAATAGTCTATCAATACGTTTCCTCTAGGGCTCTGATTGAATCGGCCCCCTCTTCCCCAGGGGGTGGGGTGCTGAGTGACAGCTGTCAGCCCCCTAGGTCGGGAGCTGGGGTGAGCTGCTGAATCTCTGCTTTCTGGCTGAGGGCGCCTTCCCCGGCTGGGTCTGGGTCCCCGGGCAGAGCCAGAGGGGCAGGGGGCTGGCTCTGAGTCTAGGAAATAACCTTGTTTCCTGTTCTACAGGAAAAGGGACAGCAACCCAGAGTTTGGGGGCTGGGGATGAGAACTGATGGGAGCTGGGGGGAGGTTCCCCAGCAGCCTGACCCCCCAGCCTCCTGCCAGGCAAAGGGGCCAGCTGAGGGAGGAAGGATGTGGGCCTTGCTGGCCGGAGGCGGGAGCTGGGGCTGTCCCTGAGGCGGGCAGCGGGCACAGATCGCACAGAGCAGGAGGAGGGAGAGAAGCGGGGGCGGGAATTCTCTACCGCAGACCCTAGGGGCCAGGGCCAGATGTGGAGGGGTGGGGAGTCTCCCCTCCCTCCCAGCTTGGGGGCCCTGGGGCTGGGCTGGGAGGGGCTGAGCCTGGTGCCCTCGGTTCTGCACCAGTGCCTGACTGGCAGGGCCAGCTGAATTTGGGCCCAGGCGTCACCCTGGGAGGCAGGGCTGGGCTGCACCAGCCTGGTCCCTGAGCACAAGGAGGGACCCTTGGGGGGCCTGTGCCTGTCTGGCTGGGCAGGCGTTTCCCGCTGGACCAGTTGGTGTCAGGCGGGACTTGGCCCCAGCTCCCTGGGCTGAGCTCAGGGTGTGAGGACAAGCTTTGCCTCCGGGTCAGGGTGGCCACATTCTGTCCGCTCTTGCTGTTGCCGCTGGCAGGGAAGGGGCATGAGCCCAGGCCTGGGCAGAGTCCTGCCAGGGGCATTTGGGGTGTTTCTATTGTTGACTTGTTCCTGTTCAGCGTGGCCCGGTGTGTATGGCTGTGTGAGCCAGGGCTGTAAGTGAAAGATTACCAGTCTGTCCACCCGCCTCCCAGCATGGGAGGAGCAGGCAGGCTCGGCTGTGGTGGTCAGCTCTGGAGGGACCCTCGAGGCAGCGCATGCAGGCCACTTGTTATCTCCTTCCTTTGAGCAGACGTATGTTTATTTTTATAGTAATGGAAAATCAAACTGGATAGTAAGTTGAATTCATTTTCCCCCGTGTCAATAGTTGGAGCAACCCCCAGAGACTGGTGAACTTCTGGCCCCAGAGCTGCCACCCTTCAAGGGTGGCAATGACTAGTGAGGGTATGAGCTTTGGGAGTCCGTGGGCATCAACCCAAACCAGTGACTCATCTCCTACTTGGTCTGGCATTGGAGCAGGTGCCCAGGTAGGGCAGACATTACCCCCTCCCCAGGCATCCCCAGGGTGCAGTTTGACCATTCAGTCACCTCCCTGGCCAGTGCCTAAGTTGTGCCTAAGTCCTCAGGGGACATTCCCCTGGTGGGCTTTCTTCCCCGCCTGGGCTCCAGGCCCACGTGCTGATATTTATTTTCTGTACTAAAATCCATTTTTAATGCCGTTACTTTTGAAATAATATAGAGAGAAACAAATGTGATGTGTTTAAGTTGCCCTCTGTGAGTTTTTAATGTGATCTATGGCTGAGGTACTGATGGAAAGAGCGGCTGGGCTTGGAGAAGTCTGTTGTCAGAGGGAAAGAGAGTTTGCTGTTATTATGGTTGTTGGGTTGGGGGGGGTCTGGAACAAGGTTGTGGGGTCAGGGAGCCCCCGACACCCCCGGGTAATGTGGGTGAGCAGTTTAGTTTCTCCGTTTTAATGTGTGAGGCTTCCAGGATTATATCATATTGTTCCCCAGCCCAACTGATGGGGCCTTTGGTGATGGGGGGGCAACACTCCCCCCCCCCCCCCGTGTGCATAGATATTGGCAGGAAGAAGACTCTTGCTTGCTGAGTTAAATAGAGGGATACAGTAGGGAGGTTACGGTTGGATTCTGGAAGAAGTTAAGGGGTGGGGGCTCCACCTGATTGTGACTTGGGGGCAGACTCTGGTGGAAGACAGTTGGGGTGGGTGCCCTGGTAGACCCCCAGAGGAGCATCAGTCTGAAGCATGCCTCTGTTCCCCATTAGACAGGGCTTTCTAGCAAACCTTGATTTTGGTTATTTCCTCTCCTTGCTCGGTCCCAACCCCAGGTCTACTTCTGTGCTTGTGTGTGTGTGTGTGCAAGTGTGCTTGTGTGTGTGTGTGTGCGTGCTCGCATGTGTGTGTATGAGAGGGGGGTGGGGGGAGTTTGAGCAAGCTCCATGTCTTCTGCCAGACTCCCAAGACCAGGGGGTGCCATGCCTGTGTACCAGATGCCCTGGCCCTTCTGGTCTGGCTGGGTGAGGTCAAGCAGATGCACTATTATGGGATGGAGCCAAGCTCTGTCTCTGACGGCTGGGATCTCTTGGGACACAGAGAAGGGGCAAAGCTTAAGTGTGGTGGAGCTGGGGACTGCTGGTTAAAGCAAGGGTGATATGGTTGCTAATGCCAGCAGATGGGCCCCCCCAGGGAGACAGAGTGGGGTGGGGGAGGAGACCCAGACAGCCACATGCTGCTGGAGAGGGAAAGATAGAGGCCATAGCCAATGAAGAGAGTGAGAGAGAAAATAGGCAAGGAATGCCGGGATCTGGCGGCTCTGTGGTGGCCCCAGGAACCTCAGAGGGCCTAGGCATGTCCCATTTACTGTCTAGATGGAGCCAGACTCAGGCACTGAGTGAGGGCTTCGGGCCATGATTGAGTGCTAGGGTTGTTTTTTGGTGGAAAGATAAGAACAAATGTCTCTGGGAAGTGGGGGGGACAGGTGGGGTAAAGAAAAGGGAAGAATCCCACAGGATGGGGGGGTGGTTCCCAGGGGTCTGGACTTTGCTTCCAGTCAGGGCAGCTTTTCCTCTCTGTCCTTCTCAGGTGTCTGGGAACCAAGCTAAGTTCTTGGAACCTGTGGGCGGGGCCTGGACTCAGTGGAACACTCCACAGGTTGGCAGGTACCCTGTGATAGGAGACACCCATGTTATAAAAGTGGGGGACATTAGCACCCCAAAGGCATGTGTCATCATCCATTGGCATCCCCTCCTTTCCCACTTGACAGAGGGGAGCCACTTGCCCAGGGTCATGGATAACTGTGGCAACTCAGCGGCTGTGTGCTACCTCACTGTATCTGGAGAAGTAGATCAGCAGCAGGGGGCCTCGTCGACACAGAGGGGGGCTGGAGCCTGGGGAGAAGAGCAAGCAGGCACCCTTGTGGCCAGAGCCCCCTCAGGGGAGGGGGAGGCACTGCTGCCAGGAGAGTGAGGGAGGGAGGGGAAACAGTGAGTCAGGCTTCCAAGAGCTGAGTATGTGAGAGCCAGAGCTTGGAGCAGAGGGCAGGGAGGGCTGCTCTGAAGGGGGAGAGGGAGAGAGCCCAGCCAGGGGCAAGGAGAGCTGTGGAGGGAGGCAGCCAGCCCCTGGCCCCAGCCCAGTGGCACTGCAGGGTGCAGCCAGTATGGACTTTGCCTGAGGTGGGTCAGGAAGGAGCTGAGCATCTCTTTCTCTGATCAGTCTCATTGGCTCTGACCCCAGGGTCCCAAGAGGATGATAGTGTCTTCCCATCCATTCCTCTTGCTCCTCGTTTTCTCTGTCAACTGTGGGACTTGAACTCTGAGCTATTGGAGGAGGGAGTGAGCGCAGCAGCCTGGAAGAATGTTGGGAGGTGCGGTCTGCAGATGTAGTCGGGGTGCTGGGGCACTGTTGGAGCCTGCTGGGAATGCAAGGTAGGCAGCAGATCTCTGGGTGTGTGCCACTGCAGTAAGGTCTAGCATGTGGGCAGTGTCACTAAGATCCTGTGTCTGGATGTGTATATGTTGTGGTTGCTTCCGGTTTGCCAGTGGTGAGCGGTGGATAAGTGGCTTTGTGTCTCTCAGGATGGTCAGTGCCTAGACTGCCCCAGGGTTCACACATGACCCCAACCACCCTCTGCTTGTTTCTGGGGAGATACTGGTGTGACTTCCCCTTACCCCATATCCCTGTGGGTAGTAGACAGGAGGTAGAAACGGCCTCATGGAGCTGACAGGAACTGCCAGTATAGCCCCTAGTGCCTGGAGTTGGGAGGGGTCCCCAGAGACTGCCTGGGAAGGAGGAGGGAAAGAGCCCCTCCTGCCCAGCTGACAGGAAGCCCTGGCTCTCAACCCCTCCTTCCCTTCAGGCCTAGCCTTCCCCTCTCCCAGGATTCCTGTGTCTCTCCCATTGGCTAGGCCATAAGGAAGGTGGGCACTCAGGAGCCCTCTCCTACAGGGCCTGACTTTGGGGAGAATAGTGAAGTTGGGGTAAAGGGAGATCCCTGCTAAGCCATGTATGAACTCAGCTGCAGATCAAGCCCTGCTCTCAGGCTCCTTTGCTCTGGGGTCCTTGGCCTGGAAGCCTAGGGGAGGGGCTGCTTGTTTCTGCAGCTGCCTGGCCCAGATGCTACTGAAGCCAGAAGCTGCAGGTCTCAACCCCCCTCCCATCCTGAGCCAGGAGAGGCCTTTGCTGACCTAGAGGAGGTTAAGAGAGAGAGAGAGAGAGAGAGAGAGAGAGAGAGAGAGAGAGAGAGAGTGGGTCCCTTTAGAAGGACTAGCACAGACAGATGGGTGGTAGAACAGATGGACAGGGACACCCACGCACAGACAGACCGAGAGAGACGGACAGATGGACTGGGACAGGGAGAGATGGACAGACAGAGGTGCTGACAGAGAGAGGAGTCAGAAAGATGGAAAGACTGAAGAGACACAGGGTAAGCGAAAAGATGGGGAGAGACTGAGAAACAGGAAGAGATAAAGCAATGGGGAAACCCTGGAGGTGGGGGGAGAGGAGAGACACACACACACCGAGAGACTGACTGACTGACTGACTGGAGGCTACAAACCACAAACAGGAATTTGATGAGAATCTGGAAGGTGTTTTCTGCCTCCTCCCTCCCCAAACCCCCAGGCCAGCCAGCCAAGTCCATTCCTTCCACCCCCGGCTCAGTTTCCAGCTGCTAAAAGAGGTCAGAGAGA
>NC_022016.1:51757763-51791726 GCF_000317375.1 Microtus ochrogaster | reverse complement strand
AGAGAGAGAGAGAGAGAGAGAGAGAGAGAGAGAGAGAGAGAGAGAGAGAGAGAGAGCGCCAAGCCTTGTAGAGCCCCTTCTTTTCTGCTCTTCTGTTGGGAGGGGGATTGCTGAGAAGGCTGCCTGGCCCCTACTCCAGCATAGAAATGTATGGCTTTCTTATCTCTCAGAAAAGGTTCCTTCGTGCTAACCACTCACTGGAGGGTTTCTCCTTTGTGTGAATGCACCCCGTGACTCCTACCTGTACACATTTTGTGACTTGGTACTTTACCCTTCCGTCCATTCTGTCTCTTACCATGAAACAGATAACAGCCTGTGCCTCCTGAGCTAGCCAGGTGGTGACACACAGGCTTATTGTGAGGTGAGGTCTCAGATGTGTTATCACAGACTCAAAACTCTGACACATACAGTGCGAGTCATACCCAAGCAGAGAAGACCCCAACTCTGACCCTGCTGGTGGAGGGTCTACTCAAGGGGTAGAAGCTCTCAGGGAAGACAAGGCAATGGTCTGGGCCCAGAGGTGCTACGGAGGATTGGATATTGGGAAAAGGTGTGTGTGTGTATACAAACATGAACACGTATGAGTCTGTCATGGAGTAGTGAGAAAGACTGAGCACCTGTGACATGGGGTATGGGTGTGACAGTGTGTGTGTGTGTGTGTGTGTCTGTCTGTCTGTCAGAGAAGAGAGAGAGAACTGTTTGGCAGGCATCAATGGGGATGCATGTTTTTGAGATTAGTGTGTGGAAAGAAAAACTGGGGCTATAGCTCAGTGATCGAGCATTTTCCAAACATACACAAGACCTCAGGGTTCAGTCTCTGGTATTACCAGAAGAAGGAAAAAGAAAGAAACCTTGACTTTAGGTTGCCTTGACAAGATGACGTGTGGCTATGCTGGGTTTTACAGAGATGAGTAGCTAGATACAGTGTGTGTGTGTGTGTGTGTATATATATATATGTTATGTGTGTGTGTGTGTGTGTGTGTGTGTATGTATGTATAAAGGTTCAGGGGCCTGAGGATGAGCCACACGTATAAGGGCGCAGTGGTGCACCTTGTACGTGGAAGTGTGTGGGTGTTTGTCTGAACTAGGGGCTGTGCATAGGTGTGTACAGCTGCAGGTACCAGGCTGTGCCTGTTGTCCTGGTTTGGGTGGGTGTTTTTCAAGACCTCGGTGCTACCAGAATAGGAACTATCAGCCTAAAACCATGACAAGGGCTACCAGGGGGCTTGCAGCTGGGGACTGACCCACACAGACAGCCCAAGGACAGACATGCCTGCCCCTGTCCTTCTGCTTCTTGCCTGGCGGCAGTGGTTTTCAAAGGAACCTCCATGAGGACGGTTTCTGTGTAGTTCTCCCCACCCCCAGCCAGTGCCTCTTCAAACATAGTGACACCCTTCAGGCAGCTCTCTAGAAGCTTCTGCTTGGACCATCTGAAGGCAGGTGGGTGGGTGGGCTGAGTTCATTGTCGCACCCCCCAGGGACAGAGGAGGTCACTCTCCTCTTGGGCCTAGGCACGAGTGGAGACAGATGGACCTGCCTATCTCAACAATGTGGTCCTAGTACAGGTACCCCACAGCAGAAAGTTTCGGGGGGGGGGCAGTCCCCAGGTGGACCCCTGAGCAAAGGCTAGGACTCTGCCTTTCATCTTTCTAGAGATCTATCACATTCCCCTCACCATACAGCCCCCCAACAGCTCTCCAAGCCCCCAACTCCTCCCGCACCTCAAAAATATACAAGTGTCCTGCATATATGCTTACTGCTTCAACAGCTGCAGATAACTGCTAAACATACCTAAAAACACACAGCCCCAACACTTTCTACACACAGCCACCCAACACCAACACCTCCTTGACATCCAACTGTCTCACAAGCGCACAGCCAATACACCCCCAAATACAAACACCATGCAGCTAGCCGTGTAAGCTGCAACACCTCCCCAAACACTGGGAGCCTAGTTATAATCCTGATACCCTCCTACACATGTGCTTTATAAGCCTGGCATCTCTGATATCAAGGACCCATCCTTGCCCTCCCAGTGTGTGATGTAGTTCTCAGGCCTCTGGCACCTCCCCAGACAGAACCGCCATATCCTAATACGGTAGCTCCTGCCACACTCTCAGACCCACGGCCCCTCTTTAGTCCCGGCACCTCCATATCCAGTCCCGGTTAAAATCACTGTAACCTGTCCAGAAACATCGCTTCCTCTTTTTTCCAAACGCAGCGCAGTCCCAGCACTTAACCGAACCCCAATTTTTATGACTCCCAGACACCCCAACACACACAGTGTCTACCGCATTCCTGAGTGCTTCAGAGCCTTCTTCACCAGGTACACCCCAGAACTGCTTACAGTCCTCACACCTTCCCACGTGCATAGACTCCACACCCAGCATTTCCCCTCACACAAGCCTGGCAGCCCCGCACCCCCACCTTTTCAAATAAGTCCCCTCCACCACAGACATGCACGCTGCACACACCCGGCCAAGGCTCCTTATTTCCACCTTTAGCCCAACTCACAGACATACCTCCAAAGGTCCTCATAGCCTCTAATCCCTTCCCCAGCATGCATGTGCATGCGTTCATACATGTGCATGCGTTCACATTCCCCGTGGGTTCCCACATTTCCATAGGCAACCCTGCCTGAGCCCCAGCACCTCCCTAGACTTAGCCTCGAGTCTAGGCTCAACCCTGGAAAGGCACAAGGACACTCCTACACCTTTCTCCAAACACACTCAGCTTGTCTGTGACATGCACAGCCTTGCCTAGTCACCGCCCTGACCCATTCGCCCCTTTGAGCTCACATGGAGCTCTTCAGCTTCCCCGGCACCCCATGACACCCTGTCACACACCCCTCCTCAGCCTCATGTCTTCTGCAGCCCTCACTCCCACCAGCCACACATTCCAGCACACCCTCCCCCACTCAGCTCCTAACCCCCAGACAGCCTCGCCTTTTCACACGCAGAGCAGAGCAGAGCGCTCTGTCTACTGCCCAAGCCTCCTCCACTTCCCGAGCCTTCTCTGCCTGGGGAGCCATCTCCACCCCTCACTGCCCCAGGCCTTTCATTCCTGGACAGTGAGGCTGGACATCTGGTTCAAAGCTGCCCCCCAGATCCTGCGCTGTGAACACTCTGGCCTAAACTTGGTGGGGGGGGGGGTTGAGCCCCTTTTGGGAATAGGCAGAGCCACTTGGCACCTGGTCACTCTGGACTCTCAGCCAAGAACTCTTTGAGTACCTAGCCTTGCCTCGGCTCTGGCATGCATGTTGGGGGTAGGGGAAATTACTCCCATATCTCAACCCTGCCAGGCCCCCCCATACCTGAGAGGGACAAGGCTTCAGGGTTTTGGGGGAGAGTGCTGGCTTGATGGGCCCCCACAGATCCAGGCTGTGGGGCTTGGCCTCCCTGGGAGTCAGTTCCTTTACTAGATGCATGATTTTAAACGGAATCTCCACCATCTGTTCCACCCCTAATTACAGATGCACAGAATCCGCCTCAGAGGGCAGCATGAGGGGAGTGATTTAGAGCCCGAGCTGCCACTGCCTGCTTTAGGGATGGAGAAACTGGGGGTGGGGGGGTTGTTGGGTATTACAGCACCCCCAACTCACTTCTTTGCTGAGGGTCCCTGGTATCTTGCTGAGAGAAGGCTCATAGGGGGCTTCCCTGACCTGCCTCCAAGTCCTAAAAGAGGAAGCAGTTATATTGCTGTGGGAGGGGTCCCTAAAACATTGCCTAGGTCCCAGTTTAGCAAGACCTAGGTTGTAGACGACGTTAGGCCCTTAAAAAAATTTCAGAGGATACTGTCTCCTGCCTTTGTGCCCTAGGGAGCCACAAGCACTGGCTTGACCAAGCTGTCTGCCCACCCTGGGGGTAGCAGGGATTAGTGAGATAGGGAAGGGAGTGAGCTGAGTTGGAGCAGCTAGGTTCTGGCAGACCAGACACGAGCAGGCAGGCACTCCCTAGTGCTACCAGGTGTGTTTGTACATAGTGCCATCCGCCTTGGGACTGCTGGGTATACCTGACCCCAGCTGAACCTGGGGTCTGTGGGCTTGGGTCAGCACCAAGTGGGAGAGGGTCCTAGGGATGTAGGACTTGCACCATGAGGATGGGCCCATCTTTGTCCTTGGGCACAAGGGACCTGGGCCCCGCTTGCTTGGTCGTGGTGCTGCTGGTGGCAGTAGCGCAGCGGCAGTAGGCACACTGCGGTAGACTCCAGAGCATTCCCCGCAGGGAGGAAGGGAGAGAGGTCGGGCTGGGGAATTTTAAAGACCGCTGCAGGCAGGAGGGTCTCAGAACCTTGTGGGGCGTGCAGTCATGCAGAAGTAATCCTATCGCTGCCTGCCTGGAGGAGTGGAGAGGAATGGGGGGGGGGCTGCATGAGGTTGGGAGGGAGGACAGGCTATTGCCCCTCTGAACCTGCCCCAGCCAGCCCTGAAAGGAATCAGGGTCTCCAAATCCTTTCCTGAGGAAACACCTTGTCTTCATGTTGTCTTCTCCCACCATGGCAGGAGCCCCCAGAGGGCCAGTGTCACAGCTGCTGCTCCTCTCTCACCTCAGAGTTTCATAAATAATGCAGCTCAGTGGTGGGAGCCAAACCTGCCCCTAGTCACCTTGGTCACACAGCCTGGCACCTTTAGCTAGCAGTCCTGGAGCTGGGCTCCTCTCCCTTCCGGCCTGCTTCTTTCCTTCTGTGTGAGCCAGAGTCAGAGGCCTAGCCACTCTGGGCTGGGACCTTGGCAGAGGAGTATGGAAGAGCCCAGAAACCCCCATCCTTTTGTCCCACCTCTTCGCCTTCACAGGCTAACTGGCAGCCAGCTCAGCCAATCCAGACTGGAGAAGGATGGCCTGCTCGCCAAAGGCCTCACCTTCTGGCCCCTCCATTTTGCAGATGGAGTAACCGAGTCCAAGGGCGGAAAGGATGGTCAAGGCCAGCCAGCAGATGAACCCCCTCCTTCCTGCCCCATTCTGCTGCCACTCAGGCTCTTCCCAGCCTCAGCTGAGCTGAGAGCAGGGCCTGGGGGGGGGCAGGCGGGGGATGTTTGGGAAAGTGGTTGCGGCTGAGAGGTTGCCATGGCGATACTGCAGGATGCCGAACAGAAGTGGGGGTCCCACAGGGTCTCTGGGGCCCCCAGCTCTACACCTCTGTGGGCTTCCCTTCCCATCTCCTGTCCCCCCACCCAGATGCCTGTCAGGCGGCTTCAGTGACAGGCTGGGTAGGTGACAGGTGGTGCAGGTGACGGGCTGGGTGGGTGACAAGCCTGGGTGGGTGACAGGTGGTGCGGGTGTGAGGCAGGCAGGTGACAAGCTGGGTGGTGACGGGGCTCTGCGGATGACAGGCAGGGGGTGTGGTTGGCGAGGGTGCTGTCTTCCTGGCTGGTGGCCTGTTGCAGCCCCCCTACCCTCATGCGTGTGCATACACATAGACACTGGGCTCAGAGCTTGGGGCTAAGATACTAATGAGGCTTATTACGCATGGAGGGGCAGGTGCCCGGGCTTACTAATGAGAGGCCTTTAACGAATAGGGGAGACAGCTGGGGGGCTTCCAGGAAATTTGGCTGGCCCTCCCGGTCTGAGGCTCTGGGGGTCCCAACCTGTCTCAAGGAGGTTGGTTTTATCCTCCAGCCACATCTGGATCCCTCCTTCCTTCACCTCTGGCCACCTGGATTTATGTGACTAGAGTATTAAGCAGTTGGGAGAGCAATCACTGTGGGTCAGGCTCCGTGCCAAGCCATTCGCCTGCATGAACTCGGCCGGACTTACAATCCCATGAGGGCTACAACCCCATTTTACAGATGCAAAGTCCGAGACAGAGAGAAGGTATGGGAGTTCACACAGCCAGTTAGTGGTATAGCCTGGACTTGAATTCGGGTCGCTGTAGCTTGTCCTGGCTGACTCTCTCCCGGAGTCTTAGTTTCATTGATCCCCAAAATGGATATAGGAAGGAGAATAATCCTAGGTTTTTAGCAATGACTTGGGTGACTTCAGTCCCTTTCAGTTAGTTGCCTGGGCCACCTCACCCCTTGTGGCCCAGTTTCTGTTGACTCCCTTGCACTGGAGAGAGGGCAGGGTTTGGTGTTGAAGGGGCTGAGCTGAATGGAGAATACCTGGTCTATCAGAGCCACTTCCTGGAGTGTGTGGTGGGGCCCAGAGAAGAGTGGAAGCCACCCAAGGTCACACGCCCTGATGAGCTGTAGGGCCTCTCTGGATCCCAGGTCTTTGGGTCTGTTGAAAGGGTGGGGCTTGGAGTGGCGAAGGGGCTGGGAGGCATCTCCTCTTGGGCCCCACCCTACAGCCTAGTTTCCTCCCTGGAGGTTTTGAGCCCCCCAGCTCTTAGAAGGGTGCAGGGTTGTTGGCTGACTCTTTAGGGCCATGCCCCCTCCCATCCATCTGAGTCCCTAGTGTCGGTTAAGCCCCTCCCTTTGGTACCCGTTGGGGCGGAAACTCCCTGGCAACAGCTGATGGATGGGTTAGGGCCTTGACATTGGCCTGGGGCCACAGCACAACCCTGGAGGGACCAGGCTGGGACTGGGGGACTTGGAGGGGAATTTGAGGGAGAAGAATGAGGCTCATAAATCTGGGAGTCTCTGGTTCCTCTTCCACCTTAATCTCTTACCAAACCAGCTTTCCTGCTGCTCATCCCATGAAGCTGGGGCTGAGAGACCCCACCTGCCCACTGATGGAGGCTCACTGCTCTGACTTTGCACTCATGGGAAAGAGAGAGGCACAGCAGCCTTGGTGGGCAAAATGAAGAGGCCTCTGGACGGGTGAGAGGGCCTGTGATGGGTAGAGTAGAGGGCTTCATTCCCTCAGTTTCCCCAGCTGGTGCTGCTCAACTCAATCCAGAAGGAGAGCTGAGACCAAGAGGATTTCCCAGAGGCAAGTCTTGGCCTGAGAATCCCCCCAGGTCTTGAGAAGAGAAACCCTCCTGCAAGGCCCAAGACCTGGAGGTGAGCCTTAGAGCCCAAAGCAGGGTGTGTGCTGAGGTCAGGCTAGGGCGGTGCTTGGTAACTGGCCTGGGAAAGCAGGCTTCAAGGAGGCCAGAGGAAGGGTGGTGGTTTGCCTGGGGGGTGGGGGGTGGGGAGCCATCTTTGGTTGGAAGGCAGGGGGTCTGGCTTTCCCACAGGCCCAGGCAACTGTAGACTGGAGTTCTGGGGCCCTCCCAACTCCCCAGGGAACCCGTTGCTGCTGGGCCTTGGGGACTCAGGCGTCCTGGCGGGTGAGGGCGGGTCTCCAGCAGGCGCCCTGCCAAACCCTGCAGCCTGCTCACCAGGAATCTTGTTGCTGAGAGATGGAAAATCCCGGCTGGGCCTGCAGCTCATCCCTCCCCTCCGGGAGGAGGAGGGGCTCAAAGATTCCTTCCTGCACCCCCCCATCTGGGGCAGAGCCCTCCTTGGCAGTGGGTGGGGCTGGGGGGCCCAGGACAGGCCTCTAAGGCCCAGTCACATGTCCTGGAGCCCTGCCCAGTCCACAGTGGGCACCAGGGCACTTTGGAGGCCGAATGAGCCTGTTGCAGCAGAGGAGGGATAGAGGTGCCAAGGGCCAGAAGGGGCCTGAGTGGGGGCTGGAGTCTGGCCCTGGCCCCACTGGCTCCCCCAGGGTGGAGGGTGAAGAGCTGGTTCTCTCCTTGGACAGGAAGACGAATGATCCTATTATGGGAGGGTGATTTTATTCCACGTGTCACAGAGTCTGAGATTAACTTGCTCACCAGTCTGTGACAAACCCCTCACACCCAACACACACACAGACACACACGTGCAGAGGTAGAGAGACACACACACCCACAGTGTCACAAACACAGATAAGCATTGCTGTGCTACAATACATAGCAGGGCTCACACAGAGACAGGCTCACAGCGCACACTCAGGTACACCAAAGCTTTGGACCCAGCAGCTTCAAAATAGCGTGTCCTCCAGAGTAAGGCCACCCGGATCTGTGGATGCAAACAAGCAGTCCTAGAGGTCTCTTGCTTCCACGCCTTAAACATGCAGAGCCAAGGACACATGGTACCCCATAGACACAGATAAAACTTAGACACACAAAACCAGACACTGCCACCCAGACAGGCAGAGACCAACAGCCACACTCTCAGACAAAGGCCCTAGCTACATACAGACAAAGACAAGTGCAGACACACAGCTGGCAGGGCTTACACAAGCACAGGCGTGCACACCCGGACATAGACAAAGACAAATGCCCAGAGGTTTTGCTGTGGACAGATGTGGAGGCACATGCACATCTGGGCCTCCTTCTCAGTCTGCCTGCTTGGGAACATAGTAATCTGGCACCTGAGAGGCCCTGAGGAATCTTCTGCTCCTTGAGCCCCAGCCCTTGGCCCCCACCTCTGGCACCAGGCCTGTAGCAAAGGCCACCCCAGCCACACCCTCAGCAGAGCCCTGACATCTCTTAACTTCTATACGGGTCTTGCTCACAGGATACCATCTTCCCCTGTGCCCGAGTCTTATAACAACCCCCCTCCAGTCTCGCCCCCAGTCATGTGGCCCCTGCCTTTGTCCTTCTCGGTCATTCCTCCTTCCAGCAGACACGTACAGCTTCAGTCAGGTACATACAGCGTCCCGTGTGTGTGCGCGTGCACACAGTTTTCCTCACTCAGACACCTATACAAACCCACAGCCTTCATGGCTTTCTTGCACAGAGTCGCGCCTCCCCCCCCCCCATTTCCTTGCATTTTCACTCACAGGTTAATTCACAAATGCAACACACATGCATCCTCACCTCTCACACACGCATGCACGCGCGCACACTTCCTGAGCCTCCCTTCTCTTTCCTTCCTCTGCCTCTCTCAAACACGCCCTCTGCCTGGAGAGGAGCTGTGCTGCAGATCTGGCTCTAGTGGCGCCTGTCCTTGGCCTTCCTAGTCTCTGTCTCTCCTCCACCTCCGGCCCTGCGTACTGTGGCCTTGAATTCTTTTGTCTTCTTTTTCTGTCTAGTCAACAAGTGTGTAAGGAGCACTCAGTCCCTTAACGCGTATTGCTCAGTATTGCTGGAGCACTTGTTTAGGGGTGAAGCCCCGGGGAGACTGAAAACAAAGACAAGCATAGGTTCTTTTCTCAGTCCCAAATTTTGTGATCGACCTGGCTGTTGCTTCTCTCTTTCTATGAGATTGGAAGGTAAGCCTTGATCTTGGCTATCAGGGGGCGTGTATGACGTCATAACAGGAACACTATGGGAAGAAGGTTCTAGCCAGGGGGGAGAGCATGTACAAAGCCTTAAGGGAATCAAACTTTAATGGGCCGAGAGAAGGTGGTACAGTTCAAAGAGCAGAGGGGAGCTTCCAAGAGGGAGAAGCCAGGCGGTCGAGAATGATTGCCCTGCTCAGGGAGATGAGTTTTGTCCAGTGAGCCCCAGGAGGACACAGGAAGTCTTTTTTCTTAATATAATATTTATTTAACTTTTATTTTTTATGTGCACTGGTGTAAAGGTGTCAGAGCCCCTCGAGCTGGAGTTACAGACAATTGTGAGCTGCCATATGGGTGCTGGGAATTGAACCCGGTTCCTTTGGAAAAGCAGCTCAGCAGAGCTGATCTATCTCTCCAGCCCCAACACAGGAAGTCTTTAGCATCAGAATCTGGATTAGATCAAATCATTAGGATGGAAACAAGTAGTTGGAAAAGTTTGGATTGGTTGTTTTGTTTTTGAGATAGGGTCTTACTGCCTGGAACTCACAGAGCTCCTCCTGCCTCTGTGTGAGGTACCACACTTGGCCTTGTTTTGAGACAAGGTCTCATCATGCAATTCAGGCTAGCCCCAGAATTCATTGTGTAGCCCAGGAACTTGCTGTCCGTCCTGCTTCGGCCTTCTAGGATCATAGGTGACTTACCTGGGAGGTCTGAGTACTAAAGGCTCATGGTCTCACCTAGGGCAGGTGGTGCTGGGCTTGTAGCTAGCCAGTTAATAGCCACTACAGTCAGATATCCGTTGGACATGTGGAGGGTATCAGTCAGTTGAGATCCACTCAGCACCTACTGAGTGTTGGATACCTTGCCGGGTACTGGGGCAGGCAGTACCATTGGATGACTTTATCAGGCAGACTGTGGAAAGTGCTGTGGCAGGGATAGAGGTCGAGCATCCCGACTGCCTACAGGAGGCAAGTGTCAGGACCCTGACTGGCCTGTGGAGCTAGGGGTAAACTGGTAGAATCTGGGCAGGCTGAGGTTGGGGGAGGGGCTGCAGGTAGACCCATTCATTATCTGCCATTAGCAGCCAGAGGGCAGGAACTGAGAGGCTGGTGTCCTTCACCCACTGTTGGGTAGACCAGGAGGTGATGGGGCTGTAGCGTGGGGTTATGGGAGAGAAGGGTCAGGGTAGAGCTGGGTTTCACTCAGACTCTATCAGTGTTTGATGATAACATGAAATGTGGCCATTGAGATTCAGCTTCAGGCCCCACCACAAGCTTGCCCTGGCCTCAGTTTCCTCATTTGTGAAATAAGCTGTTATCTTGTGTGGGAGGAAACTGGCATCGTGTGAGGACTGAGCGAGCCACCTGGAGTGAACATCTTTGGCTTGGGTTCTGGGTCTCAGTTCGGTGGTGCTTTCTTCCTGAGTATACTGAGAAAATGGAATGAGGGGTCTCCAGAGAGGAACTTTAGGCACCCCGAAGAGAGGCCAGAGCCCCGTATAGAAGACAAAGGTCGTTCTAAAATCTGAATCTGAGCCCTACAAGGGACCCAAAAGAGAGGGCCTTTGTCCCTCTCCCGTCCTGCCCTAACTTGGATGGCAGTGGAAATGGGCCACGTGCCCAGGAGGACACAGAGTCTAATGTCTGACCTGGGTGGTGTCAGGGCCCTTCCTCCATTGACAGAGGAGCAAGGTTCAGGAATACAGTTCATGGAGACCTCTGAGGGTGAAGAGCCAGGTGCCGATTGGGGTATCAGAGCCAGGTGAATGCCTTCGGGCAGGTATGTTCTGTCATGATCTTTAGGATTGCCGGGGTTGTGGTGTGAGGTGAGTGGTCTACCACACAGCCCCTCTCAGCTGCCCTGGATCGGGCTGTGAGGGACCTCTTTAAGGCTCTCACCTGTGAGGTGGGGCTGGTAGAGAATTAATTTCCTGTGCTATTTTAATTTTGCTGTATTTAATTTGCTGTTTATTTTAATTAATTAACAGAGTTAATCTCTTATTCTAACTTGCTGCCACTAGCCCCACTGCCTTTCAAAGGGGTAGAAGGCCTGGCCAGGTGATGCTCGGTTAGGTTACTGTGGTAGAAAAGGAACGCTCCGGGGAGTAGGTCCCTCCCTTAACCTCTCCCATCACAGGGTTTCCCCACAGCCCCTGCTGCTTCTCCAAGGGATGCTTGCCCCTTTTCTCTCCAAGATTGGCTTCAGGCCTTTAGCTATGGTGGTTGTGGCCTTGAGAAGCCTGACTTGAACCCTTGCCTGTTTCAGTGTTATCGGGGTCGGGGTCGTGAGAGGGAACTTGCATCGGGTGGTATTTCAAGGCTGTTGGAGAACTTTTGAGGCAGGAGGATGTCAGTTTTTGCTGACAGCTCTCCATCCTACTCGGTGCTCGGATGACATGCTCGTTGTGCGGTCAGGCTTCCAAGTTACCAGCATGACAGAACACCTGTGACACATGCGTGGATATGACCTCGGTTATCACTGGTAGGGGACAGGATTACTCCTGGTCAGTATGAAGAAGGCGAGGCCTCTGAGGGGCTTGCCTGAGGTCACACAGCAATTCCGGGAAGCAAGGCCTGGACAGGCAGCCACCGTCCTGGTGGAAAGGGCTAACAGTTGGAGAACTCGCAGAGATTAGGGTGGGAGGATGAGGCCGGGAAATGGGGTCCACTGGCTTGGGAGGATGTGGGGTTAGGCAGTAGGTCCCTGTCACAGAACTCCCCCCAAGGGTAAGGTTGCTGCCACCGCTCACTTTCCCTGAGTTCTTCTCTTGCCTGTTTGGATCTGAGGTGCTCTGTGGCCGGCCACAGGAGTCCTTCCTTCCGGGCAGGGTGGCGCATTCCTACTTTCGTTAAGTACTTTTTTTCCTGGTGCTGAGAATTGAACCCAGAGCCTCACGCACACTGAGCACTTGCTGTTCCACAGAGCTGCTCCCACACCTGCAACTTAGCAAACACTGAGAATTTTACAAGTAATCGCCATCGCCTCTGTTGTCCGTGTTTTACACACCGCCACCCATGGCCTCTGCTTTACTTCTCTTCCTTTGCTTTTCCAAGATAGGGCGTCTCCATCTGTAGCCCTGGCTGTCCCGGAGCTCAGTCTGTAGATGTGGCTGGCCTTGAACTCACAGAGATCCGCCAGAGTCTAACTTCCCAAGTGCTGGGATATGAGAGGTACGTGCCACCACCACCTAGCTTTTTCTCTTCTTTTCTAATTTTATGTGCATTGGTATTTTGCCTGCATGTATGTCTGTGTAAGGCTGTTGGATCCTCTGGAACTGGAGTTACAGTTGTGAGCTGCCATGTGGTTGCTGGGAATTGAACCCAGGTGCTCTTAACCATAACCACTAAGCCATCTCCAGCCTGGTTTTTACTTATTTAGTTAACCTGATCACTTGGAGTCTAAAACTATTAACTGGAAGATTCCAGAAGTAAACAACTAATAAGTTTTAAGTACTTTTGTTACAGTTAGTATATATTGTAAGTATTCAACTATATTGTTGCTAATCTCTTAGGGTGAGTGATTGATAAACTTAACTTGAAAACATAGTATCCATAGGGGTTGCTATTTGACGATCTCAGGCATTCACCTGGGCAGGTCTCGGTAACTTACCTCCCAGATGAGGGGGAGCTCCTATATCAACAGAAGCAGGGCATAGAGAGCTATAGGACTTGCCCAAGGTCCTACAAGCCAGTACTTTTGAACTTGGGATGCTGGGATTAGTTCTCATTTTGAACCACCATATTGTCTCCTCCATCCCCTCCCCTCCATGGTGCTTTAAGTCAGGGAATGGGAGGAGACAAGGTGTCTTTGGGAAGCCTGACTAGGTTAAAAGGCAGACTCTTCACCAACTCAAATATCTGAAAGGGCGAGAGAGCCTACAAATCAAGGTGGGGCGGGGATGGGAGACCCGTCACAGGTATAGATAGCAGCAGGTGTCCTGGCTAGGGATCTTTTGTGGACATGGCCCCACTGCTACAGTGGTGACTTACTGGAAGGGGGCATGGGAGAACTGGCTGGTCTCGGACAGCTTGGGTCACACAGTAAGAGGAAAAAAATCTCAGCTGGGCAGTGGTGGTGCACACCTTTAATTCCAGCATTTGGGAGGCAGAGGCAGGTGGATCTCCGCGTTTGGGGTCAGCCTGGTCTACAGAGCTAGTTCCAGGACAGCCAGGGCTGTAACACAGAGAAACCCTATCTCGAAAAACAAAACAAAAATCTCAAATGCCAACAAGTGTGTGGTTGAGAGTTTAGATCTGGATCCTGTATCTTCAGTTCCTTGACTTCTGTTTGAGCCTCGGTTTCCTCCTTTGTCAAGAGGAAGTGATTACAGGGCTGATGTTTTAGGGTTTATTGGGGTCAGTGATGTCAAATACAAAGGTTTGGGCTCCAAAGCAGAGGTGAGCGAGTATCTGACGTTCAGATTCAGTTCTGGGAGTCCTACCCCAGAGCACAGTAGGTGGGAATAGCAGGGGGTGGGCGGGTTGTGGCAGACCCAATACTGGAGTCAGACAGCCTGGTTTTAAATCCCATTCATGTGGTTAGAGAGATGGCTCAGAGACTGAGTCTTCAAGAGCTCTTGTTCCTCTTCCAGAGGACCCAAGTTCAATTCACAGTCCCCGCGTTGGGCAGCTCACAGTCACCTGCAACACCAGATCCAGGGGATGCAACACCACCTTCTGGCCTCTGAAGGCATGCACACACACAACACACAGAAATAAAAACAGAATCTTTAAATCCTACTCATGGTACATGCATGGCCTTGACTGTCAGTACAGTGGATGTTAATGGTGGCGCTCCCCACCTTATAGGGCATGGTGAGGATTTGGTTAGCTAATTAAGCAAGTAACACAAAGTTTCCAACCACTACAGATAGTAAGGGACTGCACATTTCAGCTGTCTTCTTTCCATCATAATCTGGAAAGAAGCGTGTGTAGGGGGCTGTTCAGAAAGGAAGAACTGAGCGGGCTGAGGCTCTTAGGATGGAGAGGAGCAGCACAATGAAATGTCAGCATGTGGGCTGGTGTTCACGGAGTGCCGAGTGTCAGGCACGCGCTCAGAAGGCAGAGCATGTATTATCCTCATTTTGCAGGTAGGAAATGGGTTCCGAGAGGTACGGTGACATCCCCCAAGAAACACAGCCAATCAGAAAATCACACACGCACATGCACACATATATGAAAGAAAAAAGGAAAGAAAGCTAGCTAGTAGAGGTAGGGCTGCCTGCCCGCCTTCCTTTCCTTCCTTCCTTCCTTCCTTTCTTCCTTCCTTCCTTCCTTCCTTCCTTCCCTTTCTTTTTTTGAGACAAGTCTCTCTACATAGCCTTGGCTGTCCTGTAATTCACTATGTAGACCAGGCTGTTCCTGAATTCACAGAAATCTCCTTGCCTCTGCCTTCTAAGTGCTGGGATTAAAGGTGTGCGCCACCACTGCCCCGCTTGGGGCTACATTTCTTAATCAAAAAGATTCAAACTAGTTGGGGGCTGGGTTGGAGGGGTTGATCCAGCAGATGAAGGAGGAAGCCCTGGTCAGGAGAGGGACAGGGATAACAGGGAAGGGATGGAAGAGGGCAAGGTCTGTACATGTGCGTGTGCACGCATGAGAGCACAGGCATGCTCGTGCTCAAACACGTAAGAGAAAAGGGGAGTATGGGAAGAGACAGAGTGACTTGTGTAGTCCAGGTTGGCCTCAAATTTGAACGTGCTGCAGATAAAAGAAAGTGGAATCTGGCAGGAATGCCCCTACAACACGTGCGTTTTGAGAGACAGATGAGCTGGAAGAGATGGGGGCCCAGAACATTCTAGGCAGGGCCCAAGCACTGACCCTAAGGGGGGAATGAGTAGTGTAGCTTACTTAGAGCTGAGAAGTGGGAGGAAGTGACCCAGTGAAGAAGGGTTGGGAGGCTGGTGGCCTCAGGGGCATGTGACGGGTGACAGTAAGAGGCTTAGCTAATCACAGGAAAGGAAGTCCAGCAGTCATTAACAGGGTAGACACCAGAATCACAGCCTAACCAGGCTGCTTCCTTCCCAGTGTTTTTAAGCACCTGACCCTAGGATGAGATGATCTGCAGCCGTACAGTGCCTGGAACGTGGTCCAGACGTGACTTGCTCATTCATTCCTCAACTAGCCATGTGGGTTTGGTGCTGGGCTGTTCTAGCACACAAAGCAGTAAACAGAGTTGAAATATTAAAAAAAAAAATACTCTACCCTCACGTGAATTTACACAAAGTAAAATAATTCACACAAAGGCAGGTAGAATGCATGGTTTATTAGCTGACTAGGCATGGCGGTATATGTCTGTAATCCTAGGAAGGCAAGAGAGTCATGAGTTCAAGGACAACTTGAGCTACATAGTAAGACCCTGTCTCCAAAATAAATGAAAACATGTGGGGTTTGTGTGTGTGTGTGTGTGTGTGTGTGTGTGTGTGTGTGTGGTTTGTTAGGTGGTTATCAGAATTACCAAGTAAGAAATGAAGCAGGGTGGGGCTTAGAGAGTATAAGATTGCAAGGGTGCCTTGGACATAGGTTTTTGTTTTTTGAAACAAGGGTCTCACTGTGTTGGCCAGGCTGCTGTGGAACTCCTGGCCGCCCTCCTGCCTCAGCCTCCTGAGTATCTGGAAGTCTAGGTGCACAGCACTACTCCTAGCACGGATGAGAGCTCGAAATAAACTTACAGTTAGAGGCTGTGATGACTGGAATATTTGCAAATTATAGTAGAACACATCTACACATATGGAGACACAGTTTACAAACAATTTAGCCTTTATAAAGATGGTGGAGGTGCAGATATTGCTGTCCCTTCTGCAGATGAGGACACTGACACTCACAGGGAAAAGACAAACTTACAGAACTAGTCCTGACTTTGAGGGTAGTGCTATGCCCTTGACTCTGAGTCCCTGTGGCAAGGGGACAGAATGGGAGTGGAGAGGACTAGTGGAATCTAAGGTAAGCCAGTATGCTGACGTGGTGCCAAGCTGTATAGTTAGGGCAGTGGCCTACTTCCTGGAGCCATCAGTGTGGTCAGTATGCCTCAGCCTGGTCTGCTCAGGGTGAGCCGGGAGTGGCTGGACCTAGGAATAACCCGAAGGGCAGAGCAGGGGCAACCAGCTAGGCCTGAGGCACTGAGTGACAGGCCAGCAGGGCAGGATCCGTCCCGAGCTGAGTGAGCCTGTAGGTGTGGGTGGTAGTCAGACAGAAGAAATCAGCCCACTGACCAGATGAGAGGGAAGGGGGAGGTGACCAGCGGGGCCCAGCTGGCAGTGAAGGCCACCGAATGTCAACCTGGAGACCTTGACCTTGATGATGCCATCAGCAGCAAGGCATCATGAAGTGTTATGAGATTGGGATCTGAGTAAGAGAGCTGGCGCAAGGTAGAGAAGGTTCCTTGAAGGCCATGGAGTGGGAAGCCCATTGAGGAACCTCCACCGCTGATCACGTGAGGAGTGGGGAGGGCAGGCCAGGCAGACAGATAGGTGGAAGGAATGAGACCCGAGATTTGATATTTTTGGATGTTGGCTTTGGGTCCTTCCTGGTGCTGGCTACTTTCTTTCTTCCTTTGTACCTCTGTTTTCTTGTTTAGACTTTTAACTTTTGGGGCTAAGAATCCATTCTGAGAAGGTGACAGAGCTAGGGCCTTCTCTCTAGATAAATATAAGAATGATTTGGGCAGCAGTTTGTGAGGCTATAAACCTGACAGAGTCCATTCATTAGTTAAGCTGGAAGGTCAGCATAAGTGCTGACAGCACCTAGCGCCAAGTGCTCGCTCTGGACCAGGTGCTGCGTGAGGGCTTCTGTCTCACAGGCCTGTTAAAGCCGCACAACAACCCTAAGAAACGGATACCCTTGTATTTGACCTGTTTTGTAGATGGGGAAACTGAGGAGGCCTAGAGAGACTGAGTGACTGCTTCAGGCACAGCTGGAGAGGCTGAGTTTGTCTCTGCTAATCGGACATTAAGGTTAGCCTGACAGGAATGGCAGGGACAGGCCTGGGAGGATTTGTAAAGAAAGCCATGAAGAAGTCAGAGCTGAAGGTAGGGAAAAGGGCCTGCTTAGCCCTGAGGTGTGAGAGGCATCAGGTGATCCAAGCTGAGGGTGGAGAATGAGGATTTCATTTAGAGCTTCCTGACCTGGCTTCCAGAATCTGCCTTATAGGATTCTGCTGCTGCTGGGCCCGGAGTCTGCCAGGAAAGGGTGGCGTTTAGGCTACTCTAACTTCGTGACCTGATTATGTTCAGTGCCTGGCAGAGAAGGGCTTATCCCTGACCATTTGACTCAGCCTCCAGTCTGTCTCTGGAATCTACCCTTCCTCCCTGTACCAAGGCCACCGAGAAGGGCCAATGGGCCTTGAACTCTCCAGGGAAATGCCAAAATGGAGAGAGTCTTTCCATTCCAGAGAAGAGCCTGGGGTCCGACTGATGAGATTACAGTAGAATCCGGAACCCAAGCTGCGTGGGACCCATGTTAGGTTCTCATCGGGCTCCATCTAGAAGTACAGTAAGAAGTAGCAGAGATTAGGTGAGGCCCCTGGCTCAGGCTGAAGTCTAGATTTATGAGGAATTGAACTTGCTGTCTAGAATAGGTCTTTTTATAAAGAGCCAGCTAGTAAAAATTTTAAGGCTTTGTAGACCATTCATTTTCTGTTGTGATACCTTGAAAGTAGTCTTAGATAATACATAAACAGACGGCCTGGCCATGTTCCAGTCAAACTTCAATTATGAAATAGACAACAAGCTGGATTTGGCCCATGGGCTGAAATTTGCAAACTCCTGGTGAACAGCCTTACTCTTCCTGAAGGGTGTGCAGATTTTAAACTAATATTAGTGATCTCTAAGCAAATGAGTTTGGTGTATCAGGCAGGTTGACTTAGAATGTGATCTAACCGTTTGGAGTTGGTGAGCACAAACTGGACTGGAGCCAAGTGTGAGCACATCCCACACTGGGGAAGTCAAAGCAGGAGGATGCTGAGTTTGAGGCCAGCCTGGGCTATAGAACACAGTCATGTCTCAAAAAGACGCAACGGTGACAACAATTATAAACCTCTGGTTTTGCCGGGCGATGGTGGTGCACACCTTTAATCCCAGCACTTGGGAAGCAGAAGCAGGTGGATCTCTGTGAGTTCGAGGCCAGCGTGGTCTACAGAGAGTTCTAGTACAGTCAAGGACAGACAGCTAAGGCTACACAGAGACCCTGTCTTGAAAACCCAAAAACCACCACCAACAAAAATCTCTAGCTTTGCCTACATCACAGAAAGCTGGGGTCAGGGAGTATGGGGCATTGAGATTTAGACCCATGTGTAAGGCTGTGGTCTGGATGTGGGGAAGTGGGTGAGTGACAGCCACAGATATTGATCTGGAGTTGGCAGAATTTTGGTTGTAAGCCAGAGCGCCATCTGATCTAGTGTGCAATAAAGCACAATGGAAGTAATATATGTAATTAAAAGTTTGCTAATACATTATATATATATATAAAATATATATATATTTGAGATAGGGTCTTACTGCACAGCTCTGACTGGTCTGGAACTCACAGAGATCCACCTGCCTCTGCCTCCCTGATGCTGGGATTAAAGGCATGTGCTACTATGCCTAGCCTAGTACCCCCCTTTTTTAAAGACAAGGTGTCTCTGTGGCAAAGGAAGCTTGGAACTCACTGTGTAGCCCAAGTTTACCTCATCTCATACTCAAGACCCTATATTAGACTCCCACATGTTGGAATTACAGGCACGTGCCCCATCAGGCTGGGACTTCTAATGCATTCAACAAAGAAAAAAAGAAGCAAAATCCATTTAATAACGTATCTTATCTAACTCAGCATATCAAAGATAGAATTGTCTCAGTATATAATCATTATAAAACTACTGAGATATTTTCCGTTTCTTATAATAAGACTTAAGTATCTGCTGTGTATTTTACACCTAACAGCATTTCCCACTTCGGGCTAAGTGTTCTCGGTGCCCAGGAGCCACATGTGGCAACTGGCTAAGTGGGCAGCATGGATTTAGAAGCAGCCTTTTCTCTGGGACTAGAGTCCAGGAGTCATGAGCCAGAATAATCTGGAATAAATAGGGTTGAAGCGCTAGGTTACACGTTTAACCAACTTGAACTGGTGCAGACTGGCCCAGTCTACAGGAGACAGCACCTGGGCTGTGTGTGGGTTGAGGAGAAAGGGTTCCCTCCCTCAGAATTCTGACCAGCTGGCCCCAGGTGGAACCTCTGTTGTGGCTCCGGGCCTCTCAGGACTTTGGCGTCACTTCTCTGAGCACCAGTTTTTAGCTCATCCCAATGTCACCTCTGACTCTGGAGTCCAGTCTGGCCTGGCAGGTGGGGGAGGGCAGGGTGGCAGCTGGACCCTTCCTTGGAGCAGAAGCTCTGCCCCTCTAAGCCAGCTGCTGCCAGCCTTCCTGGACGGACTCTGTGGAAACAGGGGACCCAGAGACAGAAATAAACTGCCAGGTTTCCGGGGCGGGAGGGGGGGGGTTATGTGACTCCAACCTTTGTGTTCCCTTGCTGGGGGGTGTGGAGGGAGCAGGAAGCAGCTCTAGACTCTCACAGGATGCCCCCCCCATGTGCCACCTCCTTTCCCATCTCCATACCCCTTACCTCTGAGGCTGGGGTGAACCTAGAATCTGATAAATTAGTGGATTACGAGATGGGTTGTTGAGCAGTTTGGTACCCATTTTTAGACACTGTCTCGGGGACCCCCTAGCTGTCCCAGAGCAGGTGTTGCATAGACTCAGAGGGCTGCTCAGGGTGCTAGAAAGCTAGAAGACTGTATTGGGTACCTACTCCGCCACTGGTCAAAGGCAACTTGGAGCGACACATTGGGTCTTCGTTTCCACCTCTGTTTTAGAGTTTGTCTTGTGTCAGTAATTACCTCATACTCTGAAGCCACTTTGTCTGACTTCCGGCTGTGCCATTGTCTAACCTTCGGCAGGTCACTTAACTCTACCGAGCCTCAGTTTCCTCCAGAGCAAAAACACTGTATCTTTCTTGCGACCTTAATGGTGTTAGTTCATTCTGACAATGCAAAGCCAGCGTGCATGCCGTTGGCCACTAACACTGAGTAGGCGCTAGATGCAAATGTATTATTGTATGAAAATACATTGTTTTGGTTTCCCCTGAAAAGAGGGCTTTGCAATCCCTCTCACTTTATAAATGTTAAAACCAAGCCCCCCTCCCCAAGAAAAATGAGTGTTTTGCCCAGGGAAAGGCGCACAGCAAAGTGAATATGGTACCCTTCAAATAAAGCCAGGTAGCTCATCCCAACTTACAGGTAAGGAAATCGAGGCCGGTGATTGGCCACTGGTGCTCGGTGGCGTTATCCAGTGAGGCCCGAGTCCGCCGCTGGGGAGGGAGTGCCCGGCCGCCGGCGCTCACCGGAGGAGGGGCGTGCAGGTAGCGGGCGCCCTGGAGCCACCGCCCGTGCAAGGCGCTATTAGTAATCCCGTCGCTCGGCGGGCCGAGCGAGCAAGTCAGGCCGGGTGTTTCCCGGGCCCTCCCCAGCCCGGAGCCGGATCGAGGCTGCCCTCCCCTCCCCTTCCACGTGTCCCTCCTCCGCGGGCAGCCGAGGACCTGGGCTAACGGGCCGGGGGCCAGGAAAAAGCCGAAAACACCGCGGCTGGGCCGCTCCCCTCCCGCTCAAAATAGCCCCCGACCGGGGCTGCCACGCATTCCGTCGGCCCCCGGGGTGCGGGAAGGGGCGGCGGATCAGGCTACGTGGCCGCCCGGCCGAGTGGGACAGGGTGGGGGCGAGGGCGGGCCGCGCGGTCGGCCGGCCGGCATGTGGCTCTCCTTCGGGGAGCCTTGGCAGCCTGGGCTGCGCGCTGCGCGGGGATGATGGAGAGCTTCTGGAATTTCCTGCAGCTGGAGAGCGCGGCCGGCCGCGGGAGCCGGCCCAGCGCTGCTCGGGAAGGGGCGCCGAGCCGCTCGACCCCCGGACGCGTCTCCGCCGCTCCGGTGGGGTGGGAGATTTCCCCGCCCGGTCCCGGACCTCCCCCGGGCGAGGCAGGAGGCTCCCCTCCCCCGCCGCTCCTTCGGGGCTGGCGGGGGTCCAGGCCCGCCCTCCTCGGCCTGGGCGGCGGACAGGGGCCAGGTGCAGGCGACGCCCCTCCCCCAGCCGCCTGGTTTCCCTCTCGGCCCGTCACCTCCGCAAAGAGTCAGAAGCCCTGCGGCCTCCTGGGGAGGGGGCGGGGGCGCAGGCGCAGGCACCGGGGCGGCCAGGTAGCTCGAGGGGCGGCGGCGGGAAAAGTCGGGAGCGGATTCCTTCGGCCGGCAGACCCGCGCTTCCTGCTCGAGCTGAGGCGTCGAAGGGCTTCTCTGGAGGAGGGAAGCGAGGCAGCCCTCTCCCAGGTCCCCCTCCTCTCGCAGCTGCCGAGGCAGTGGGCGACGGACCGCTGGGAAAATCCTGGATCCTTTCCCCAACTCCCGCAGCAGCTTGCTTTGGGGGGCGACTCTGCACCTTGCTGGTCAGAGTCCGGAAAAGACACCCGGGAGGGAGGGCCTCCAATTTCCCGGAGCTCTGAAATCCAGGGGAGTTGGTAAGTGACTCTGGCTCACTCTTGGCACTGTTGGGTGGGGGGTGGGGGCCTGAAGAGATCGTTTTCCCACAGCTTTGCCTAATTCCAGCACCGTTTGGTTGAGCTCTGCAGATGGAGACGGATGGACCGTTTGGCCACTCCCAGCCAAAGGCCCCCAGTTCGGTTACAATTCCCGCCCCTACCGAGCTCACCGCGTTAAACTAAAGCAGTGATGGGAGGCTTGGGCTTGGTTGGATCCCTCTGTCGTGCACTGTGCAGTGACTGTGGGCAAGTCCCTTCACTCCTGAGTTCTCCTTTCCCCTTCCTCTCTGAAAAACTAGATGCTAGTAGGCAGGCCTGGGCCTTGTGGAGCTTGAAGTCGCACTTGTAAAGCAGTTAGTGCGATGCCGACCCATAGTGAGGACACCTGAGTAACAAGCAGTCCTGCTCAGGAGAGTAGATAATCCCATCTACCTTCCACCGGGCCTGTGAAATGTGCCTTCTCAGGGTAGGCAGGGAAGGATGGAAAGGGAAAGCTATTGGCTTTATTGAGTCTTCATTTATTCCTTAAACTCATGCTTGCTGTTAGTAGGCTCAGCTCGCTCTACACTGGGACAAGAGACCTTTAAAGTGCTGGGAGCTGAGAACCAATCCTGGTCACAATGCATTAAATTAAAGCCCTTCCGCCCGGGCCTGCTCTAAGTATGGTCTGGAAACTGATGCCCAAGGAGGGGGCTGGTCTCCTCCGGATGCTCCCACTGTTCCGCTGGGGGGTGGGGCTGGCAGAGCACAAAGCTTGGCTTCTCCAGGTGTATGGCCCAGGCAGGCTTAAGGTCAGTAGGATTCTTCCTTTGGGGCTCCTTGCTCACTTTCCACCCTGCCACTGCCAGATGCGCAGATTCAAATTCAAATTCCCCTAGGCTCCACTTCAGCCCAGGAAGTACACCTGGGCCCTCTCCCCACCCCCACCTTCCCCCATTTTGTTTGCTGTTTGATTGGCCTTCCTTGTCCTCTGGGGAAAAACTAGTGTACTGGAAGGAGCCCGAGATGCATCTCACTAGGCCCTGATGTTGCATGACTTTAATCCTAGCACTTGGGACACAGAGGCGGGTGGATCTCTGAGTTTGAAGCCAGTCGGGGCTACACAGTGAGACCTCGTCTCAAAACAACAGCAAAAAAAAAACTTGAGGCCTGCCTCTGTGAACCCCAGTTTGCCTTTCTGCAGAAACTACTTAGGAAGGGCTAGAGATGGAGTAGGTCCGTGAGGTGCTTGCCTATCAGGCCCAAGGTCTTGCATTTAATTCCCAACACCACCAGATATTATATATGAATGCATAAAGCTACCTTGAACACCTCTTCACCCATTATCCTACAGGCATCCTGGCAGAGATCTCCTTAAATAATACAAGACAGGTGTGCCCTTGGAGCTTAAGCGGTTTTGCTTTGAAGGCTAGGTATGGGGAATAAGAGAAGCTGCTTTGGGTTCTGGTTGTGCGCTGGGACCCCGGATACAAAGTTCAGAAACTTGCCTGGTGGCTAGACTAAGTCCAGCCCAGCCCACTCGGAACCACCACACAGGGGCAGCCCGGTTTGCAGAGGCCGAAAGCGTTGAGTAGGCAGCAGGGTTGTAGAAGAGGTCCCATTGGAAGGCAACATGCGTACATCTGGCTAGTTTCTCTCTGTACCCATAGAGGGCTCACAGTCGCCGACTGAATGGAAGCAAAAAGCTCCAACCAGCAGTTAGGCTGTGTGACTTTGAGCAGGTGATTTTTCCTCTGTCTCTGTTCCCTTCTGCCTGACACAGAGGCTGGATTAGTGACTCCCTCAGGCACCTTCCAGCTCTGACAGGCTGGCAAGCCCGTGTTGACTGATGTCTCCTAGGAGATAGCATACAGAGAACCAAGTCGGCAGGGAGATCCCTGTCAAGGTATCCCCCACCCTCCAGAAAAGCCAGAACGCCCTCCTTACTGAAACACACCCTTCAGGGATTCTTGACGGAAATCGTGGTGGGTGGAGGGGGCATGTCACCCAAATGAGCAGCATTGCTGACTCCCAGGGTTCCTGTTATCTGAAGAGAGGCCTGTGCTCAAGAGTGGCCTGAGCGCTTGTGTCAGGCAGGGCGGTGAGGCTGCATGCTTCTAGAAGAAAGGAATGTGTGTGTCAGGGACCAGTCAGTCTCTAGGGATGGGGTGCTGGGCATGGGGCTGCTAACTTGTGGGATGTGTGCCTGAGAGTCAGCACAGCGCCAGTGGGTTGGGGTGTGCTCTAGCCGAGGAGACTGGCTGTGGGGCTGAGGAAAAATAAGGTAGAGGAGTTGGCTCTGAGTCGGGGCTGGACAGCTCGCGGGTGGAAGAGTTTAGCCTGTGCCTAGGTTTGTCCGCTCGCTCGGAGCTGGGAGTTGAACTGAAGGACACTATTCTGAATGGCAGTTCTATTGTGAGGGTTTCTGTGTGCGGTTGTTGTCAAGGCTTCCTGAACAGCGGCTCTCTGGAAGGTGTGTCACTGGAGGTGTGTGTTGTAAGGCAGACCCTGGCCATTTGGGATGCTGTCTGTATTGACTGGTGTTTCCAGGCTGCCAATCAATCCTTGTCGTTTTGGGTGCCTATGCAGAGGGAGGCCCCAAAACTGGGTGAAGAGAGGAGGGAAGTCTGCCTTTTCTAGTGTCTGTGTAGGTAACAGGCAGCTCACAGTAATTTTACCACGGTTCCTAAGTCAGGAACAGGCGTGAATTGACCTTTTAACCCCTTCCCCACCACGGGATTAGATTCTGTTTCCTGTTCAATCTCCTCCAGAACCAGTTCCATGCCGAATCACATCCCAGCCCAACGGTGGATAAGCAACCCCATCCATCGCTTTTTCTCCCTTTACCCTTATCAGACCTTGGGGGGGGGCCTGAGGGCCAGCCTGGTGCAGGGTCTGGCAGGAGCTGAGGGCCCAGGCGGGAGTGATAAATATTGAAGAGGAGGGATTTCGGTGTGGGCTGGAGCAGCTGCAGTGGTTCGAGTGTCACACTATCTCTCCCCAGGTTTACTGACCCATTTCCATTCACGCGGCTGCCGGTTTCCTAGCAACGGCAACAGTCCCCCCAGAACAGGCGGAGTGTGTGTCTGCCATTAGCGACTGCTGCAACTGTGTCAAGGTTACCCCGCTCCCTGCAAACCCACCCCGGCGGGTTTGTTTTCTGCCAGCGCCTGGCACACACCATGCCAACCCAGGCAGGGGGAGAGGAGGGCAGGGGGCCAGCCTTAGGGGCTTGGGTGGGGGTTGGGGGCGACGAGGAACTGCAGTTCCTGATCCAATGGGAGCCAACTTGGACAGAGTCCGAAGCCCCCCCCCATTTGCTGGTGGAATTCCTGAGCCTGAGGGGAGCAGGGGGTGGAGCTGTCCCTCATCCCTGACCCCCGAGATTCCAGAGCCTGGGGGGAGGGGTGTAAGGCCAGGGGCCTCTGGGAACCCTGCCCGGTCTGACCCCACCTGGCTTGTTCTCTGTGCTGGATTCCTCCCACTCGGGTAGCACCTGGGGGGGGGGCCTGTTGCCCTCGGCTCTTTGTCCCAGCCTCTGTGAGGGGTCTCCCCCACCAGACTCCCCAAGGCAGGGTTCTATTTCTCCCTCCCCTCAGACTAGGGACTCCTGAGGTTGGGGTTCATGAAACCTCCTCTCTGCCCTTAACACCAGTTCCTGGCTTTTTCCCAGATTTTGGGAGACAAGATAAAACATTTATGGTGAAGAGTGGCCAGGCAGGCAGATGCCCCCATCCTATTGGAAAAGGAGGTTGTGTATGAATGCGTCCTACCCTCTATGAAGCCATATTATAGATAGATATAGATATACACACATACATACACACACACACACACACACACACATACACGATTGGTCAAAGGAAGTACCCATCTTTTCTTAAATGAAACTGCAGGGGGTTAAATGGCACCCCCACCTTGGTATGTGAGCTCCCCTAGGATGGGGGGGTCTGTCACCTTATGAGCACTTATGAGCTCAGACCTGACCAGTCACATTCCTTCCCAGAAGGGTGGGAGCTTCAGGCAGAGAGAGGGCAGGGGCAGAAGCCTGGAGGGAGTTGAGATGATAGGAATGGAAGGCCCTGGCACGGGGGAGGGTGGTGGTGAGCTTCACCAAGAAGCTGGGGCGAGGGGCAGCTGGGACTAATGTCTGAATCCACTTCTCATTTTCCAGGCTTCGGTCTTCTGTCTTCCCTCCCTGTCTTTTCTCCTACTTTATACACCCACAAACCTTCCAGGTAGGCCCTCAAGCCTGTGCTATAGGTGTACAGACCTGATACCAGTTCTGAACAAAGAGAAGAGCATGCCGGAGGCAGTTTCTGACGTGCGGAGTGGCCCAGGGACTTATGGGTAGCCTCCAATGTGACTTTCTGGTGCTTGGGAGAGGTTGGCTGGGTCAGAGGCTCTGGCATCTAGGGTACAGAGCAGGCTGTTAGACCGAGACCTGGGCGGGAACTCAGGGAGCCTAGTTCCCTGCCCAGGCCCATGACTGGGTCCTCGTGACCTCAGTCATGAAGAGCTTAGGCCAGTTAAGAGCCCTCCTATCCTGTTAGTCAGTGATTCTGGGTGAGAGATGAGTGAGGGTAGGCAGGGATGGTCAGGAGAGGTGTGGGAAGCAGCCAGCTCAAGGGGGAGTAGCAACATGATACTGTAGCGAAAATAGCCCAGGTCATTTTCAGCTGCTTGGGCCGAGGCATCTGATCCCAGCAGGGCAGCATGGGCAGGGGGCAGGGACGCACCTTCTCTAAAGCTCCTTGGAAAGCCAGATAGGATGGGAGACTAGAGAAAGGTTGGCACGCCTGGCTAGGCTCCTTCTGACCTACTGGGACCTGGCAGGAGCCCAAGAAACAAATAAGGAATGCAGGGGGTTAACCGGAGGTGAGGCCTGGGCTCCCCCTTTGGGTCCAGGCCTGGATGAGGTGAAAGGTCAACCCCAAGGAGTCCAGGGCACAGCTGAGGGGGGGGGCAAGTAACTTGATCCTTCTCTCTGCTAGGCTCCAGGATCACAGCGCCCCCCATCCCCAGGAAAGGTGCTCTGACATCCCCAGGCAGGAGTTTGTTTAGACTTGCTCTCATCAGGGCTGTGAGCTGGGGGTGGGGGGTCCAGGCTCGTGGGGGTCAGGCACCCTAGCCAGTGTAGACTGCTTTGTCATTCTGTGGTTAGGGGAGTTGGTGGTGGCTCGCCGGAAAAGTTTAAAGATAGCCTCTTCTGGCCCCACACATGCTCTAGACCTCTGTAATTCTGAGGGACAGCATAGGGTGGGACACCATAGGCACTGATGAGCTAGAATTGCCAGCTTGGTGCGAGACTGGCATTGAGATGTGTGTGGGATGGAGAGTTACACCTCCATGCAGACATGTCTCCGCTGTCTGGTCATATATGTGGTAGGGTGCTGGGGTGTGAGATGGGTGATGGTAAGCAGAGATAACACATGCAAGAACTTGGGCTCTTAAATCCAGCCTGGCTTTGGTTCAGATCTTTGCCTCTGCCTTAGTGTTGAGATCAAGACTCGTGCCACGAAAGCAAGCTTTTAACCTGTGCATGTTTACCTGTCTGCAGAGGAGGACAGGACAGGTACCCAGTGAAGGATAATGTGAGCAGGGCTGCAGTGTATGACTCAACATGCTTGAGGGCCCGGGTTCAATTCCAGCCACTGCCAAAAATAAAAAATTCAAAAGGATGGTAATAAGTCTCACTAGCTGCCAAGCCAACTCTAGCTAGAAGCTGGTGAGCTGTGTAGACAGTATGAAGGAGAGGGAGGCTTTGAGACTGTCTGGTGGGTCTTGGTTAGGCACTTCAGCCTGGGCTATCTAACTAACCTGGATGGAGTGTGGTGAGGTGAACTGTGCTCTGCGTGAGGCAAGGGCTGGTTCAGCTTAAGTCTATTCCTATGGTTGACCTCTGGGGCTAGCTACAGCCACCCCCCCCATCTCCACCCCAACAGGCTTTGTGTGGCTCTGTGGGTGTAGCTGTCCCCAGAGTGCGGCTGTAGGTCTGTTTGAGAAGGTACAGGCAGCCTCAGAACAAGTAGCCTTTTGTCCGCTTTCAGCCCCCAGCTGGGCCGGGCTCTCTCTGGGGGATCCCCTGTTTCTAAGCCCAGATCCCAGCCCACAGACTTTGTCTCTGCCCACAGGTATCCATCTAAGGGGTGTGGATGCTCTGAGCCCCTTCCCACCCTTCTGGGTACGGGGGCGGGGTGGGGGGGGCGCTAGCATTGAAGTCTAGGGAAAGAGGGTCTTGAATTAAAGTTGTGCCCAAAGCTCCACCCCCTCCCATGTCACTCTAGGTGCAGTTCCCCCTCAGAGCCTTGCCTGCTCCCCTGAGCTCCAGAGCACAGTGGGTGGAGTCAGCAGGAGGTGGCTGGAGCGGGCAGGGCTGACTTTGTTTTTTTTTTTTTGGTTTTGGTTTTGGTTTTTCGAGACAGGGTTTCTCTGTGGCTTTGGAGCCTGTCCTGGAACTAGCTCTTCTAGACCAGGCTGGTCTCGAACTCACAGAGATCCGCCTGCCTCTGCCTCCCGAGTGCTGGGATTAAAGGCGTGCACCACCATCACCCGGCTAGGGCTGACTTTGGAGCAGGAGACCTCAAAGGCCTCACCCTTTCTGCAGTGAGAGAGGCTGGACTGGGGTCTTAAGTCTTCTTCTGGAGACCTCTATTTTTTTTTTCAGTTCATGTCCACATTTGCCAGCTACTCCTTTCTGCAGAAAACCTTCCCAGAATCGATCCTCACCTCCAGTAAACGTACCCCCCTATTCCCTTTACTCTTAGCGCTGTGCTTGCAGAGGGAGAGACACTAAGGCACTAACAAGCCCAGCTATCTATGAAGCCGGCTACTGTGTCCTAGACGCTGCCCCTTCCTCATGACTTACCTTTTCACAGCAGGATTGGGAACTCCCGAACAGGGGTTACAGACATGGCATGAATCAGAAAAGGCACCACTACGTGTTTAGGTTGGGACAGAGGAGGCGACATGCTTATATGGAAGGAAAACTGCAGAGCCACACAACAAGCAAAACAGAAAAGCTAGAAGCCAGGCTCTTGGCTCTGAGTGTGACTAGGAGGGAGAGCTACAGGGAGAATTGCTAGGGGCCGTCCCCTTCCAAACCCGTCCCTCTACAAGAGCAGACAGGCACCCGGTGGATCTTTCTTTGCTTCCCACACATCTGTACCAGACCCTCTGACTTAGGGGAAGAAGGGGTGACTGGGGGAGCTAAGAGCATTTACAAGCCACAGGAAGTGATTCTGGACTTCAGGAGGTGGTATGAGCCCAGTGATTGGGGGCTACTGGTTCTGGGGACATAAAGATTTAGCTTGCAGGTGGGAGGTTCCAAGTTGAGCAAAGAGGAGTGTTGGGAGCCAAAGTATGTGGGGGTTCAGTGCAAGGGAGGCAGAGATTATGCTGGCCCAGCACTCTTCCCCCTACACACACCCACAGGCTGGCCTAGTGGAATGCTGGGAAGCCCCAGGGATGAGGCCAAGCAGCCAAGGTGTCTCCGGTGGCACGGAAGCAGTTAAGAGCTGCCTCAGCCCGTTCCTTCAGACAATTAGTGACATCTCGCTTGACAACACCACACTGAGCCCATGCAGACCTCAACCCCCCCTCAGCCCCCCCACAGCCGCTTCAGCTGTTTATTCTTGGGCTTTAACAATTGGGATTCTGACTTGGAGGAGCGGGCGCCCTGCACTGCCCTCTGACCCACCGTCGCCTTGGCAACTGGAGCCCGGTAGGCCTGGGCTCTGCGTTAGGATTACAGATCCTGAATTCACAATCTTGCTTCCCTGCAAGCAGCAGCAGCAACAGCAGCATATGGGATCTTCAGCCAGACTGGAGGGGACAGAGGAGGAAGATCCTCAGGGGACATCCTGAGACACAGGTGGAACCCTGGGATGGCACATGTGACCTGGGGAAAGGTGCCCCCCTGGGGTTGGGCAAAGCCCAAGAGCCCTATTCCACTCCAGCATCTTCCAGTTGCTTTCTGGAAACTTCCTGGTAGAGCCCTGAGGGCAGGGGCGATGCTTCTTCATCACACACCCCTTTTCCCCCCTTAGTCAGCCCCCTACCATGCCCATAGCTCCAAGTGCCAGCAGACTGTGCCCCTGCCGTGCCCGCTGCCATGGCAACAGGCACCCCCCCTTTCAAAGCCCTGCTCCCCCCAGCAGCCAACTGCCCCAGCTGAAACCAGAGCCGATGCATCTGTGAGCCTCATGCCCAGACCCACATTCCAGTTCTGTCCTCTGTTGTTCCCCCCAGTTCTGGCGACATCTCCCCCCTGCTTGTGCCCCTCCCTTCACCCCTGCCTACTCCTGCTGTTCCCCCCCACACTCTATCCATCACTTAGTGTCTCCCCCTTCTTTCCACCCTATTCTGTGAGTGTATCTCACTCTCTTGACTGTCTCCGCTAGTCTCTGGGTGTGTCAGTCCCTCTGTCTCCTGCTCCCTGGGTTGCTGTGCCTAGGCCTGTCTGTGGCAAGCTCCTCCATCTCTCTCCTTCTGTGTGTGTCTTTGTCTCTGCATCATCCTCCCTGTCTCTTTCTCTCTCTCCCTCTCTCTCTTTGTCTTTTTCTTCCTCCTCTTCACACTCTTCCTGAGTCTTTTTTCTTGCTGTTTCTCCTGGCATGCTCTCCCTACCTCTCCCCAGCTCCGCTTCCTCTCCCCTCCCTCCTTTCTCCTTAGGCTGTTTTTCTTGCACCCAGCATCTTCCCCTCTTGGCCTTGATCTCTCCCTCCTCTTTCTGTCCTCACTGTTCTCTCTAAAATTCAGATTTCTTTCAAGATTCCTCCTCTGTCTCCTACTTGGCCATCTTCCTTGTAACCACTGGCCAGGGAGCTGAGGGTAGCCCTTCAGATCTACCCCAAAGAAATGCCCTTTCTAGTAGGGACTCTATGCCTGAGAGCCCCACTGGGCATGTGTAATTGAATTTGAAATGAACAGAGTCTAAGACTAAAGAGCCTTCAGAAAATAGGGTACCAGGCGAAGAATGCAAGGCATCCTTTGCAGTTTTGGAGTTTGGACATTCCCTATTTGGTCACCCTTCCACCAGCCCAAGTGGCACAAAAGAGCAGTCCCAGAAGCTAAGCTAGACAAGGGCCCTGACATCTTGTAGGGTGCCTAGGCCTCACCGATCCTGTCTTCCTGATGATGGCTCTCCCAGGCTCTGCCTCAGTTTCCAAACCTGAGAGTCTCCAGCTTCTTAAAGCACTTTGAGTTCCTGGAACAAAGTCAGCTATGAGGAACAAGGAAAGGCTTAAGTGACCAGCACCGGAGACACTGCTGCCCAGAACCAGAGTCTTGGTGGAGTCAGGGTCCTGTCTCCTTCAGTGCCGAGTGGAGGGCAGTGTCCACCTCTCCTTAAGGCTGCAGCCTCTGTTGTCCAGTCTGGACAGTGGCCTCTGGCTTCCTCCTGACATCCTTCTTCAAGGACTGAGCTTTGAGTCATGGGCAAATAGGCCCTAGAGCAGTATGGTATGCTCTTGGTATGGTGAGGCCTAGTCGGGCAGAGATTTCTAGGACCCTGGGTCTGGACACTACTCACCAAGGGGGTCAGGTAGGGGGGTGCCAGGGGGGCGGGTTGCATGCAAAGCATGCTGGGCCCCCTTGGCGGGTGGGTGGGGGGAACAAAGCTGGCATCGAGGCCTCAGCTAAAATTAGCTGCTTCCCTGCGCGGGAGCGAGCATGCCTGCCAGCCGCCCAGATCGCCGCTGCCTCGGCAGGCCATCTGTCGCCACGTTTTTTTGCTAAGTCCCCCAGGGCCCCCTAGCTCTAGCCACCCCCGGGGGCTAGAGGACTCTGCTCTTGAGAATGTTGCTGGAGAGAGTTCTGGCCTTTGCCGCAGTCCTGCTGTGTGACCTTAGGCTAGCTCTGTCCCTCTCTGGACTTCCATACAGTAAGGGGGTCCCTTATTCCTGGGCAGTAGGTGCTCTTGTGGATCCTGAGGGCAGCAGAGGGATGTGTGTGTTCCACTCCCTCCCGTTTGAGCTGTTCTGCTAGTCCGGGTACCAAGGTAGACCAAGGGAGGCTGAGGGTAAAGGTGAAGGGGAGGACAGACTTAATTTAATTCCTTGGTCTTAGCATAGGACAGTCTGTCCTGTCTCCATCAACTCCTCAACACTCGCCCACATCTCCAGTCCCTGTGGGAAGCCAGGCAGTGGAAGCAGGGTTCAGCTGACACAGGTCTAGCCTGTGACTGTAGGGGAGTGCCCAGCTCCTTAGTTTCCTCTCTTCCCATTCTGCATATGGCGCGTGATTTTCTGAGGCCAGCTTTTTAGATGGAGACTGAGATGCCAGAAGACGAGAGTCCTTGAGGAAGCAGCGGCAGGGAGTGGAGCCCGCAGCCCTCCCTCCTCTAAAGCTGCCTTCTGACCCCAGTACTTCCTTGGCCCTTTCTCTCTCCCTTAAGCCAAAGAGGCTGAGCTGCCGCTCCAAGGTCACACAACTTGGCTTGGGAGGAGCGTAGACTTGAACCCGGGCCTCTTGGCTCCTGGCCTCACTCACCACTCTGGCCAGCAGGCTGGGCCTGTTCCCCAAATGAGTCATGCTCCTGGACTTTGGCCTCCTTGTCCCTATCCCTAGTTCTGTGGCCTGAAGTTTGGAGAGGGGGCCTTTATAAGGAAGAGGGACAGCGACAACCTTCACAGCAAAGGGGAGCTTAGGCTACTGCGCTGGCCCCTCCTTGAGTTCATTAGAAATGGAATGGGCACCTGGGAAGGTGAAGTTTCCTGGTTGTCTATGTGCCCTGGCGGCTCCTTCCCCAGCACTGCTCTCCAGCGCCTGCTGCCTGGCTGCTGGGTTACCTCCTTACCTCCTCTCCTGGTGTCCAGGGAGCAAGGTCACACCCAGAGCCCTGTGTGCCTCCTCCTCCTCCTGGGGCCAGTAGCGTTTGTCACTGGGGCAACGTGTGGCTGTGCCCGGTTCTAGCATTGCTGGGGTGACATTCATGCCCTGTGAGCTGTGACGCTTCTGCAGGCAGAGGACAGACAGCACCACCCAGGCTGGCAACAGTGCTGGAGGAAGGATGTGGGTGGGCTGTCACCTGTCCAAAGCAGGCAGAGGTGGTATGTTGTGTCTAGATGAGGTGGGGGGGTAGGGGGGGCCTCAGAGAAGGACATGGTTGTGTCCCTGCCTCAGACTTCGGTGGGTGGAAGAGACTTGTCCCATGGTGGGGCTGTTTTGGTTCACTACATATGTTAGGGTTTTGTACATCATAGACCCTGTCAGTAGGTAAGTGGTGCCTGGTTAGGTGGTAAGTTACACTGTTGTGATGGGTGACAGCCGGACACCTGCTTTGTGCCACCCAGGGGTATCAGATACAGCCATCTCATGCTTCCAGGGAAGCAACAGGTTGTGTACTTAGTTGTTCCCATAGGGAAGGTTATCGGTGACTACACCTGTCTCTGACTGTCGTGGGGAGTGGCATGTATGATCAGCTCATGCTGTTGGGGTGGTCAGTGAGTTAGCTTGTCGCCCACCGTAGAGAGACAACATACTAACTACCCTGTGGTATGGGGCTGACAGTTTGTGGGGCTTCCCCATACATACCACAAGGCCCCCAAAAGGCTGGCTAGGGGAACTAAGTAAGCACGGTAGAAGGTGGGAGTCTTAGTGTCACATGACCTCCCTTCTGACCCAAGTGCCAGCCCTTGGGACTGTGCCCCAAGAGAAAGGACCCAGTGTTTTTCAGATGGTGTGGGAAGGGGCCTCTGGGGCCTAGGCAGGTGTGTGACTGAGGAGGTGGAGCACCAGGCAGGGCTTGCATGAGGGCTGTGTCCCCATAGGCCTAGGGACCCTGTTGCCTGCCTCTTCTGCCCCTGAAACTGTTAAACTAATTAAGGCTGTGGAGCCGCAGGATTAATCGGGGCAGCTCACACGGACTGGGGCTCAGGTAGTCGATTAGTGCGCCGCGGAGGATATTGGATTTCTGAACCGCAAGTCAGCACTATTCGGGTCTGTTATCTCCGAGGCTTGAGGGTCAGCAGGCGGGAGGCTCAGGCACTGGCTGCCCCCACCCGCCAACCGCCTGGGCATCCACTTCCCTGCCTATGAGGCCCTCACCTCGCCTCCCCGCTCTGTCCTCCCCACCATCCTCTTCAGGCTTCTGTGGCTTAGCCTGGACTCTGGATTTCCTCTCCACTGTCACCTCTCCATCGGTCTTCTCTTTGCTACTGTCCTCTCTGGATTCTTGACCTGAACTCTGTCTGGGGCCTAGCCCAGCTTGCCTCCTTGTCCCTGTCCCTCACTGTCTCTGTTCACCTTTCTCATGACCAGCCTCTGCCTTCTGTCCTTGTCTCTCTGACTCTTCCTTGCT
>NC_022016.1:51717896-51757663 GCF_000317375.1 Microtus ochrogaster | reverse complement strand
TTCCTCTCGGACATACACACGAACACCCCCCTCCCTCTCTCTCTCTCTCTCTCTCTCTCTCTCTCTCTCTCTCTCTCTCTCTCTCTCTTGTGTGGTCTCTGCTGGTGTCTGCAACCAGAACAAATCTCCCCCAGCCAACACCCCTGAACAAGGAGGCCAAAGCAGCTAATGGGAAACATGTGATTCTGCCTTGCGCCTGGAGCACCGTGAAGGGAGCCTCAGTCCCAGCCCAACCCCGCTCCCCTTGCCACATTCCCTCACCACACGCCCCCCCCCAGCCTGAATGGGCACAGTTGCATTTTCCCTAGTTATTTACTGGGGGGATGGCATTTATCAACTGAGGGATATCAGGATAGAGAGGCTCTGAGGGCACCCGCTCCTTAGGTCTCCTTAGCCCCAGGCAGACGCCTCTCACCCACCCACCATATGTAGAAGAAGGCCAAGATTAGCTGAGCTATGGGGGGCCAGTCAGTCACTGGGGTTGGGGGCTCAATGCCACCCAGAGTCCTATCTTTTTTACCGTTCTGGGCCTCTGGAGAACTGTGGAGGTGGGGGCTCCCTGAGGGCTTGGGAGCTGCTAGGCTGCATTTCTGTACCCACCCAACCACAGGGAAGGGGGACGGATCAGAGGGAAGCTCTGGCAGGTTGGAATTCTTCTCTGCCTGTGGATAAATTGTCCCTAATCCAGGCTTGGGGAGTTGTCTGGCTCCTACAGAGAGAGAGAGAGAGAGAGAGAGAGAGAGAGAGAGGAGAGAGAGCACTCAGGAGATAGTGAGGGGAGGAGGGAAGCCAGCACATACAACACACAGTGACACACACACACACACACACAGCCTCACAAAGGTACCACACAAATGCTGAGGCACCATTGTGCTGACAGGCACGTAGAGCCTCACATGTGTCGACACTGACACTCAGCTACAATGGCACAGACACAGGGACCCACCAACATACACAAATACATGGCATACACAGACTCACAATGGTAAGGTCATGCAAATCCGCACATCATACAAAGACACACCCGCAAGCACATGCTGACCATGGCAAAAACAAACCCGCAGGGACACTGTGACCAGTCACACCATCACACCATGACCCTGAAAGCCCACAGAAAGGAAAGGCAGAGGTAGGAGGTGGGCAATGCTGATCTGCAGTGACACCAGCGCCTGCAGTCAAGGCCTGGAGATTGGAAACCTGCAGGGACAGCAGAGGATCAGCCACCCGCCCCCACCCTGCTGCCAAACCCACATCCAAAGAGCTCTGAGGCAGGCAGGAGCTGGCCTGGCTCCTGACACAGTGAGATTCAGCAAGCCAGGCACAGTGTGGACATACACGGGCACACTCACAGCTGGGCACACCTGTCACAGGCTCAGCTAGATACACATGCAGAGATGAACAGAATAGAAATTGAGATGTGCGCATGCCCACAAGTGTAACTGGAGACACTGGAGTCTCGTAGACACGGACTCAGCTGATACACCAGGTCCACACTCGTGTGTAAGCTTTATTGTGGTGCTGGGAGTGGAACCCAGGGTCTCGTACATGCTAGGCATGCGCAGTCTTCATGCACTGGTGCCGACATTGAAATGTAGAGCGGTGTGGCAGGCAGAGTGGAGCCAGCAACTCTCACACAGGTGTGTGTATTTACTCAGATGACCGAAAGTCAGAGTTGTGCATTTATAGACAAGGGTCTCACACACAGGCACATTCCCAGGCAGCCAGAACCTATACGTTTCCGTGAGGCTTGTTTCTTAGAGACACACACACACACAAACCCGGCTTCAGGGGGGCAGCCAATGGGCAGGCAGCGGGGGAGGGGGAGGAAGACCATGGTTATTAAGGAAAACAAGAGGTCTAAGGTCTGAACGGTTGCTGCTGCAGATGGGCAAGCAGCAGCTGCATGTGGACCTTCGTGGAAACAGGCATTCTCCCACTCAGAGCAGTGGCTCCCACCTGCACAGGCAACAGGCCCCAGCTCCCTGGAGCCTGCTTTCCCTCTCGCTCATAAGATGTAACTCCCCATTTTAGGGATGAGGAAATGGAGACCCATAAAGGATACCGGATAAGGGAGTTTTGCCAAGGGGAGGTTCCCTCCTCTGTCTCTCCTGTCTGCAGTTTGTGCACACATTTTAGTACCTAGACTTGCAAAGACTCCTCTTCCAGACAGGAGCCTGGGGTTGAAAGAGACGGACTCAGGGCTGGACTCAGGGCTGGAGAGATGGCTCGGCTTAAGAACACTTGTTGCTCTTGCGAAGTCCTGGGTTCCATTCACAGTACCTATCTAGTGGCTCACCACCATCTGTAACTCCAGTTCCAGGGCATCTGAGCCCCCTCACTGACCTGTGGGCACCAGGCATGCAAAAACAAAATATAATAATTAAATCTTTAAAGGATTAAAGGGGGTGGGAAGGTATTCAATTCTGCAGTGAGATAAAGTCAGAACTGGACTGGTATTCATGAAGAAGCATGCCTTCCTGGCTCAGTGGCCCTCTGCCCTTTGCCCTCCTCATCCCGCATCCAATGCTTATCTTTGGTATGCTGTATTTGCTTCTACAGATGGGAGCTTGCCTGATTGTCTACTCATCGGCCTGGACCCCAGAGCCAACCCAGCTGAGTGTGTGTGGAGGGTCCCAGGTGAGGCACACGGCTCAGGGCTCTGCAGAAACACCCTGGAGAATCTGATGCTGGTGGAGACAGACCTTTCCTGCTGAGCCAGGCCTCTGCAAAGCCTGCTCAGGTAACTCTGAGAAAGAAAGTCGGGCCTGGGACAGCTTACTAGCCATCTGCTCTTAGCTTAGGCAAAAGAGGTGGGGTGGGGGAGAGGAACCCTTTAAGTCTAGCTTACTCAACCTCCCCATTATCCAGAAAGGGGAATGGGGACTTGGAGACAGACAGCGAGTCCCTTAGAGTCCTGCCTCCTAGCCCCAGGACTCTTCCCTGTGCCTTGGTGACCTGAGAGAACTGGGAGGAGAAATGAGTTGTGACCAGGATTCAGGCCAGAGGTGGAAACCAGAGTGCCTGACAGGCGCAGCTGAACCCCCTGGGACACCTCTTTACTGCAGTCCTTGGAAGCACAGAGCTGGGAGGCCAAGCTGAGATACTGGGAGGGTATGGTATAGTCCAGGTGTGACTGCAGCCAGCTAGACTGCGGGTCGGTGGTAGGACCCATCTTTCTCATGGCCCAGGTTAGCCCACCCAGGCTCCCAGCCACAAAGGCCAGGTGGGGCTGCCCTGCCCTGCAGAGGCAACTCCCTGAACTGACACATGAAGCCTCAGGCTCCAGGAAGCTCCTTAGAGTTTAGCCTGCTAGGAACCCCACCCAACTTCCCAAGGAGCATTCCTGAGGTCTGTATGGGGGTTGGGCCTCCAGGGATAGGAAGGGTGGGGAGGCAGGGCTGTGGGAGGATGTGGGGCTGTAAATGTATTGGGACTGGGTTTGTGTGCAAGCAGGTGTGCAGGGCTCTCTGTCCTTAGTGCATGAGGCTGTGTATACAAGTTATGTGAGTGGCCTCGGCTTGGGGGGATAGTTCAGAGCGCATGTTAGTTGTGCCATAGTGGTGATTGCACTGGATGTGGGTCCTGTGCAGGTGTGGGCATCCTAGGTCGTTCCTTCCACACAGGGTGCTGCTGGAGAGGTGTGTGGTCAAGACTCAAATACCCTGGGTGGGCTTGGTGTGTGCTTAGGGTTCTTGGTGCTAGGCGAGGTTGCATGTGCATATGGCTTCCTTTGTGCTTTGGAGGTGGGCTGGGTAAGACTTGGGCTGAGCTGGGCTAAGCGGTGCCCAGCCTTGTGGCCAAATTGCTGAAGTCACTTCCTTTCCAACAGTGACTTTCCAGGGGGAGGAGTTCTTCCGACCTGGTCGGCAGCAAGGGGCGGGGCAGAACTGGCTCTCTCTGGGGAGGGACATGGGCGGGGGCGGGAAAGAGGTGGGAGGAGGTGCTAGTGGTACCGGAGGAGGGAGTCCTCCGGGAGACAGAAGGAAAGACAAGGACAGAGGAGTCTGGAAGGGCCAAGGGCAGGAGGGGATGGGGGGTGGAGTGGGGCGGGAAGCACAGTCCCTGGGTGACCTCGGAGGGAGGAAGGGAGGGCTGCCAGTGGGGTGACCCTCGGGTCCAGTGAGAGCTGGCAGTGGCGCCTACACACCTGGCACCCAGGGCAAGGGGCTGGCAGGGGGCGGTTTAGGAACAGACCTGCTTGCCAGGTGCCCCACTCTGGACAGGAAGAGGGTGGGCGGGGGCTGCACAAAAGAGCTCTGTGTGGCTGGGGATAGGGTAGGGTGGGGTATGCAGTGCTGTACTGTGCTGGGGTTGGGGGGAGCTGGTGGCTCGGGGGCGGGGCAGGACCAGTTCCCCTTGGGGCATCAGTGGCTCCAAGGGGACACCTAGTGGCCAGGGACGGTAGTGCATCTTGGTGACAGGTAAGAAGCTAGGAGAAAGATTGGTTAGAACAGATAGTTAAGATAGTTAGGGGAGGTGAGCTAGGCTAAATCTCTGGGTGGTGAAGCAATTTGGTTTAGAGGATCCCACCTACACAACAGCAGAGTTGAATGGCATGGCTGTGTGTCCTTAAGGGCATGACTAAGCCTCTCTGTGCTCACTTTTAAATCCAAAATAAGTGACTAGTTCATTGTTTTGCTCAGAGCTGGGACTGTAATCTACTTACTAGACGGACCTGCAGGTTGGGTGGGCAGTAGGAGCTAAAAGGAAGGGAAGACCAAGTTCCTGAGAGGGAGGTGGGTGGCTAGCCCTGGGAGGTAAAGCCTTCCCGCGGAGAAGAGAGATCCTGAGGAAGTATTCAGAACAGCAGTGTTTTTCACTGCTAGGAAGCCTGGGACATCCTTGGGCCTTCAGACCAGCTGAGGGAGATGGGGGAGTAGTGCATGCAGTCTGGAGAGAGGGTCATGAGGCCGGAAGTGAGAGCTGGGGCTGTCAGCTTGGCTCCCCTGGGGAGGTTAGGGGTGGGTGAGGGGAAGGAGGGCTGGGGAAGGGGTGGGGTGGTCACAGCCACAGCGGGTGGTGGGGGAGGGTGGGGCTGGGGATCAAGGATGTGGGCTGGTGCTTCCCGGCACTGTACTCTGCAGGTTGGGGCCCCCCTTCTAGCCAGCTGGTGTCCCTGTGGGCAAGCTCAGACACTGACCCAGGAACAGACAAGCAGACAGAGGACCCTTTTGACTTTTCATTCACAGACTTGGGCTTGGTGGTACCTTTGAGAAGAGGCCAAGAGAATGGCTGCCTGTTGGGGTGTGGTGGGGAAGGGAGCCAACTGCTTCCCTCAGATCCTGAAGGCTGCAAAAGAGCAGTGGACAGTCAGGAGGATGTGGCCAAAGGTCTTCATGGGTGGGTGGAGCAGAAGCAACCACTGGAGAGGTTTGTCTCTTCTGCCAAGATCACACCCTCAGGCCCCAAGTGGGAGGCCTCCAGAGCAGGAAGGCCTACTGAGCCCCACCCACGGCAAGGGAGGAATGGTGGCTGTGGGTAGGTAGCTCTGAAAGCCATGGCGAGCTTATTGCTGGAAATGGACTTGGAGATTCAGAGTCTGGGCTGCTTCCATGCTTTGAGGCAGAGTCTTATTCTGTAGTCCTAACAGGCTTGGAACTCACTCTTTATTCCAGGCTGGCTTTGAACTCAGAGATCTGCCTGCCTCTGCCTCTTGAATGCTGGGTTTAAAGGTTTGTCCTTGCCTGGCTTTTCCAAGACTCTGAACGTGTTCTCTCTTCAAAAATAGCAGTGCTAGCTGGGCGGTGGTGGCACACGCCTTTAATCCCAGCACTAGGGAGGCAGAGGCAGTTGGATCTCTGTGAGTTCGAGGCCAGCCTGGTCTAGAAAGAGCTAGTGCCAGGAGAGGAACCAAAAGCTACAGAGAAACCCTGTCTCGAAAAATCAAAAAAAAAAAAAAAAAGCAGTGCTAGTTAAACTCACAGACTGTAGCGGTACATGCTTGTGTTGTCAGCACTGGCAGAGGCAGGAGGATAGTTGCAAGTTTCAGATCAGCTTGGTCTTCATAGTGATTTCTAGGCCATCCATGACTCCAAATAAAACTTTACCTCCCAAAAAAGAAGGGGGGTGGCTGGAAATGTAGCTCAGTTGGTAGAGTGTTTGTCTATTGTGCACAAAGCCCTGGGTTCAGTCACAAAACGTAAGAGTGGGGTGTGGTGGTGTACTCTGCGATCTCATAAGGAGATGGGGTCAGGGGGATTAGAAGTTCAAGGTTCTCCTTGGTAACACAGCTATGTGTTGGAGAATTCCAGGTTACATTGTGTGTGTGTGTGTGTGTGTGTGTGTGTGTGTGTGTGTGTGTGTGTCTAGAGAGAGAAGCAGTGCTGAACCAAAAAGGGTATAGCTCCACGGCTGTATAGGAGCCTTGAGTTAGCAGGTGCATGGGAGGCAGAAGGATGATGCTGGGACAGTGGACAAAAATAGGGACTGACCTGGTGAACAGCAAAAGGGTCCTTCATGTGCTATGTGACCTTCAGTGAAGCGCTCCTGGTTCGGTCTCCTCTTTGGTAAAATGGCACTAGAGTACAAGGTACCCACTGGGGGAGCAGATTAGGATAACAGTTTCCCAGATGTCCCTCAGATGTGTGAGTCAGGCCCTCCTGGACTAGGGCCTGGGTATCTGGAGTGTTACACAGCTCCTCCGCTCCCCCGGGCTCAGGGTTTGGAAGCCAATGGCTTAGATAATTTCAGTGTTCCTCCCAGCCTTAAATTAGACCACAGCTCTAGAAGGAGCCTTTCCAGAAGTGGCTGAAGGGTTGTTGCAGGAGCTGAGAGTGGGAAAGAGGCTTTGGCCTGAAGAGATTTAGGAACTCTGCCTCTGAACAGCTGTGTGGCTTCAGGCGAGTTTCACAAGGGCTCTGGGTCCGTTTGCTCTGCAGCTCCAGGACAGTAAGCCATGCATGCTTCCTGGGTTGCTGTGAAGACTCGGTGGGTCATGTGTGTGAATTGCAAAGTTCTTTCTGCCTGCAACTCCTGTGGGCTACATTCCTTTCCAGATGTCGAAAGATGCAGTGAGTGGAATAGACAAGAGAGCCTTGCCCTTTTAATACTTAAAACTCTGAGTGGATTGCATATCGCTGCCTACCACAGGGGCCCACAAGAGTGTCCTTCCTCTCCCTGAGTCAGCCCTGCATTCTCCCTACGGGCCGACACTAGGCAATATGGCACCTGTCCATAGAGCATAAGCTGATGATCCAGCGGGGCTAGGTCAGGACCAAACAAGAGACATGATTGGGGGCTACTTTCTCAGACCCTTCAGGAATTGGGGCTCAAGCTGTTCACTGAGGTCCTGTCTCGGGCTCAGCTCTGCGTTTTCAGGCTCCATTGGGAATCAAACAGGCCTAGATCTAAGTCCCAGCTCTGCCCTGACCAGCTCAGAATCACTCCGTAAATATTTATGTAGCATCCATAGCTCAGGCTCTGGGGTCAGAGGATACAGCAATAAACAAGACATGTGTGATCCTTGCCCCTGAAGAGCCCGCAGTCTGAAGGAACACAGTAAATAGCCAGTCACACAAGTCATTGATTGCTGTTGTGATAAGTACTATGGCGGGGAAATAGACAGGACCCCAAGAGGGCAGAGGGCCGGACTGAAGGAAGGAAGGACTTAAGAGACTCTCTGATGAAGCTCTGCAGAATTTCTCTGCACAGCCCTAGGCACCTGGAACTCACTCTGTAGACCAGGCCTTGAACTCAGAGATCTGCCTGCCTCTGCCTCCCGAGTGCTGGGGTTAAAGGTGTGCGCCGCCACCGTCTGGGTCCTTTCTACATTCTTGTCACTCTTTCCCCCTCAACGTCTCTGTTGGGTCTAGAAAAGAATAAGAAGAAACTTCATGAGAGCCAGACGTGGTGGTGCATATCTGTAAGACCCCGTCTACTGCCCTGTCTTGAAAAGCGGGGCTGATGAGATGACCAGTGGCTGAAAGTGCTCGTCCTCTGACCTGACAACCTGAGTGTGGTCCATGGGACCCACAAGGAGAAAGCTGGCTTCTGCTAGTTGTTCTTTGACCTCCATACATACACAAGCACGTACATGTACACACATGCACACAATTAAAATGTAATAAAATAATAGCTGAAGAGATAGCTGTTTAGAGCATTGGCTACTCTTGCTCCTGGTTCAGTCTCCAGCACCACATGGTAGCTCACAGCCTCCTGTAGAACTCTAGTTCCAGGAGATCTGATGCCCTCTTCTCTCCTCTAGGTACCAGGGCATGTACATGCTATATATACATCAGTACAGGCAAAACATGACTTTCTTGGTATAATAAACATGAGCTGTTGCAGACTTGGGGAGCTTCATCCATCAGGAGACGAACCTCTTCTAGATGGTGTTTTTAAAAGTGGGCAGGATAATAATTTATTTCTGTATGGTAGGGAGATTAGATGAGATGACCCGCTAAGGTACTTAGCCTAGGGTTAGCAGTAGAAAAAGTGTCCCTAAAGTACAGGCTTTTATTGTCAACTTCCTGGTGGCTGCTGGACCCTTGACCCCGGTGCTCTCTTCACTTTCTCTGTAGCTCTTGGTCCAGTGATTATTTTAATACCTGACTACCCAGGCCTTGTGCAGAGTAGACATTCCATGAGTAATGAACCTAAGAATGAATGAATGAGAGAATGAATAATACTTCATGTCTGAGCCTCCATTTCTTCATCTGCAAAATGGGGTTATTAACAGCCCCTACCTCGCAGGATTGGTATGAAGAATTAATGAAGCAATGCCTGGACAGCTGACAGCCCAGTGCCTGGCGCGCAGTAGGTGCTCACTAAACCTGAGCTGCCGTGGTCCTTTCCAGGCGCTGTCCACGTCCCCGTCCCAAGGCCTGGACTCGGGCCGAAGTGGCTCCACAACACCCCCAGCCGACAGCCAGCGACTGGCAGAGTCCCCAAGCACGGGGACCCTCTGTTTACCAGGTCAGTCACAAGGGGGCACTGAGGGAGCTGGGGTGGGACTGTGCGCTAGTAGCAGGGTTTGGGTGTGGACCCTAATTCATGTGGAGAATTCAGATCTGTTACGTGTCTTGTTGCCCACAGAGATATCCAGTGTGACAGCCCAGGCGGCAGAGCCGAGGGTGAGTGCACCTTAGGGGCTGGGGATGAGAGGGAAAGATACTCTGAGAGCTGGTCAGTTCTATGTGGAGTGGTCACCTTGTCCTCCTGCTAGGCCTCCTTCTCCAAGACGGGGATGCTGTCAAAAGGAGTTCACTTGTGTATACTTGATTGAAGACCTGCCAGCCATCTGGACTTGGGTCAGGGGCTGGAACATAGTGTAGCAATCAATGGAACCCTAGGGAAAGGGTCCAGGGTCTCAATAGGGTGTGGGAAACTGAAGCCGGCTCAGTGAAGGACTTCCTGCCTCTCTTTCCCTGGCAGGTTCTGGTCCCGGCTTCTCGCACCCTCATGTCAGCCCCGGCCCCGCCTGGTGGCCCTCGGAGGACAAGGTCAGGATGCGTGTGAAGCCCCAGGGCCTGGTGGTGACTTCCAGTGCCGTCTGCAGCTCTCCTGACTACCTCCGAGAGCCCAAGTACTACCCCGGTGGTCCCCCAACCCCCCGGCCCTTGCTGCCCACCCGGCCCCCTGCCAGCCCACCTGACAAAGCCTTTTCCACCCACACCTTCTCTGAGAACCCACGCCCACCCCCACGCCGGGACCCCAGCACCCGGCGTCCACCAGTCCTTGCCAAGGGAGACGACGTGCTACCCCCTCGGGCAGCCCGGCCTGTCTCCCAGGCCCACTGTCCCACACCAGCCCCGGACAGCAACTCTCTCCGCCACTGGGACAACGGCCGTGTGAACCTGCGTCCAGTGGTGCAGCTGATTGACATCATGAAGGACCTGACAAGGCTGTCACAGGACCTACAGCACAGCGGTGTGCATCTGGACTGTGGTGGGCTAAGACTGAGCCGCCCACCTGCTCCACCACCCGGTGACCTGCAGTACAGCTTCTTCTCTTCACCCAGCCTGGCCAACAGCATCCGTAGCCCCGAGGAGCGCGTCACCCCTCATGCCAAGTCAGAGCGGCCCAGCCACCCCCTCTATGAGCCTGAGCCCGAGCCCAGAGATAGCCCCCAGCCTGGCCAAGGCCATGGTCCTGGAGCCACAGCCACAGCCACTGGTCTGCCCCCAGAGCCTGAGCCCGATGGGCCTGACTACTCTGAGCTAGCAGATGCTGACATCCTCAGTGAGCTGGCCTCCCTTACATGTCCTGAGGCCCAGCTCCTGGAGGCTCAGGCCCTTGAACCTCCATCACCGCAGCCTGAACCACAGCTCCTGGACCCCCAACCCCGTTTCCTAGACCCACAGGCACTAGAGCCTCTAGGGGAAGGTTTGGAGCTGCCACCACTGCAGCCTCTTGCTGATCCTCTAGGGCTGCCGAGCCTGACTCTGCAGGCCCTAGATACCCTACCTGACTCCTTGGAGTCCCAGCTCCTTGACCCCCAGGCCCTTGACCCCCTGCCCAAGTTGCTGGATGTTCCTGGTCGACGTCTAGAGCCCCAGCAGTCCCTGGGGCACTGCCAGCTGACTGAGCCCTTACGCCTGGACTTGTGCTCACCTCATGGTCCCCCTGGTCCTGAGGGCCACCCCAAGTACGCCTTGAGGCGCACTGATAGGCCAAAGATCCTGTGTCGCCGGCGGAAAGCCGGAAGGGGGCGGAAGGCAGACTCGGGACCTGAAGGTCGCCTGCTTCCCCTGCCCATGCCTACAGGGCTGGCAGCTGCCCTGGCTGAACCCCCACCGCTGCCACCACCTCCACCACCTCCTACTCTGACAGGCCCAGGCCCAGTTCCTGAGCTGGAGCCAGAGTCTTCTCAGACCCCAGTGGTCCCCACCCGCAAAGGCAAGTGCAGGGGTGTACGGCGCATGGTGGTGAAGATGGCCAAGATCCCTGTATCTCTAGGGCGGAGAAATAAGACCACGTACAAAGTTTCATCCTTGAGCAGCAGTCTGAGTGTGGAAGGCAAGGAGCTGGGCTTGCGGGTGTCGACAGAGCCCACCCCATTGCTGAAGATGAAAAACAATGGCCGGAATGTGGTGGTGGTCTTCCCTCCAGGTGAGATGCCTATTATTCTCAAGCGTAAGCGTGGCCGCCCTCCTAAGAACCTGCTGCTGGGTCCTGGCAAGCCCAAAGAGCCTGCTGTGGTAGCTGCCGAGGCTGCTACTGTGGCAGCGGCCACTCTGGCCATGCCAGAGGTAAAGAAACGGAGGCGGCGAAAACAAAAACTGGCATCTCCACAGCCATCGTATGCAGCAGATGCCAATGACAGTAAGGCTGAGTACTCTGATGTCCTTGCCAAGCTGGCCTTCTTGAACCGCCAGAGCCAGTGTGCTGGGAGGTGCTCACCGCCCCGCTGCTGGACACCCAGTGAGCCTGAGTCAGTGCACCAGGCCCCAGACACCCAGAGCATCTCCCACTTCCTGCATCGTGTGCAGGGTTTCCGGAGGCGAGGAGGCAAAACGGGGGGCTTTGGAGGCAGGGGTGGAGGCCATGCAGCCAAGGCAGCCCGCTGTTCCTTTAGTGACTTCTTTGAGGGCATTGGCAAGAAAAAGAAGGTGGTAGCAGTGGCAGCTACTGGGGTTGTGGGTCCTGGCCTCACCGAGTTGGGGCATCCACGCAAAAGGGGCCGAGGGGAGGTAGATGCTGTGACTGGGAAAGCCAAGCGCAAGAGACGGTCCCGAAAGAACGGGACTCTGTTCCCAGAGCAGGTGCCCAGTGGCCCAGGCTTTGGGGAGGCAGGTGCTGAGTGGCCTGGGGACAAGGGTGGTGGCTGGGCCCCTCACCATGGGCACCCAGGAGGGCAAGCTGGCCGAAACTGTGGGTTCCAAGGGACTGAGGCCCGGGCTTTTGCCTCCACTGGACTGGAGAGTGGGGCTTCAGGCCGGGGCAGCTACTATACGGGTGCACCCTCAGGCCAGACGGAGCTCAGCCAGGAGCGCCAGAACCTCTTCACTGGCTATTTTCGCTCCCTGCTTGACTCGGATGACTCCTCTGACCTCTTGGACTTCGCCCTCTCAGCCTCTCGCCCAGAGTCCAGGAAGGCATCAGGCACCTATGCAGGGCCTCCCTCCAGCGGGCTGCCTGCACAGCGGGGTCTTGCCACCTTCCCAAGCCGGGGAGCCAAGGCTAGCCCAGTGGCGGTGGGCAGCAGTGGAGCTGGGGCAGACCCCTCCTTCCAGCCTGTTCTGCCCTCCCGTCAGACCTTCCCACCAGGACGGGCAACAAGCTACGGGATAACCCCAGCCACTTCAGACTGCCGGGCAGCTGAGACCTTCCCAAAGCTGGCTCCCCCTCCTTCAGCCGTGGCCCGCTCACCTACCACCCACCCGCCTGCCAACACCTACCCGCCTCAATATGGTGGCTATGGGGCAGGACAAAGTGTGTTTGCCCCAGCAAAGCCCTTTTCAGGCCAGGACTGTGCTAACAGCAAGGACTGCAGCTTTGCCTATGGCAGTGGCAATAGCCTTCCCGCCTCACCCAGCAGCGCCCACAGTGCTGGCTATGCCCCACCACCTACTGGGGGTCCCTGCCTGCCACCCAGCAAGGCATCCTTCTTCAACAGCTCTGAGGGGGGGCCCTTCTCTGGGTCAGCTCCCACACCTTTGCGCTGCGACAGTCGAGCCAGCACCGTCTCACCCGGTGGCTACATGGTGCCCAAGGGCACCACAGCTTCTGCAGCCTCTGCCGCCTCCTCCTCCTCCTCCTCCTTTCAGCCCTCACCTGAGAACTGTCGGCAGTTTGTGGGGGCTTCTCAGTGGCCTTTCCGGCAGGGGTATGGCGGCCTGGACTGGGCCTCAGAGGCCTTTAGTCAGCTCTACAATCCCAACTTTGACTGCCACGTCAGTGAGCCCAACGTGATCTTGGACATCTCGAACTACACGCCGCAGAAGGTGAAGCAGCAAACTGCCGTGTCCGAGACCTTCTCTGAGTCGTCCTCCGACAGCACCCAGTTCAATCAACCCGTCGGTGGTGGTGGTTTTCGGCGTGCCAACAGCGAGGCCTCAAGCAGTGAGGGTCAGTCCAGCTTGTCCAGCCTGGAGAAGCTCATGATGGACTGGAATGAAGCATCGTCTGCTCCCGGCTACAACTGGAATCAGAGCGTCCTCTTCCAGAGCAGCTCCAAGCCTGGCCGCGGGCGGCGGAAGAAGGTGGACCTGTTTGAGGCCTCACATCTGGGCTTCTCAACATCTGCCTCGGCCACTGCCTCTGGCTACCCATCCAAACGGAGCACCGGGCCCCGGCAGCCGCGGGGTGGCCGGGGTAGCGGGGCCTGTTCAGCCAAGAAGGAGCGAGGTGGTACAGCGGCTAAAGCTAAGTTCATCCCCAAGCCACAGCCAGTTAACCCACTGTTCCAGGACAGCCCAGACCTTGGCCTGGACTACTATAGCGGGGACAGTAGCATGTCACCGCTCCCCTCCCAGTCAAGAGCCTTTGGGGTGGGAGAGCGAGATCCCTGTGACTTCATGGGACCCTACTCCATGAATCCGTCTACACCTTCTGATGGCACTTTCAGCCAAGGCTTCCACTGTGACTCTCCCAGCCTCGGTGCCCCTGAGCTTGATGGCAAGCATTTCCCACCGCTGGCGCACCCACCCACAGTGTTTGATGCTGGCCTGCAGAAGGCATACTCACCCACCTGTTCACCCACGCTCGGCTTTAAGGAAGAGCTGCGGCCACCACCTACAAAGCTGACTGCCTGTGAGCCCCTTAAGCATGGTCTTCAGGGAGCTAGCCTGAGCCATGCAGCGGCAGCCCAGGCCCACCTGAGCTGCCGGGACCTGCCACTGGGCCAGCCTCACTATGATTCCCCTAGTTGCAAGGGTACAGCCTATTGGTACCCACCAGGTTCAGCTGCCCGTAGCCCACCCTATGAAGGCAAGGTGGGCTCAGGGCTGCTAGCTGACTTCCTGGGCAGGACGGAGGCTGTATGTCTCAGTGCCCCTCACCTGGCTAGCCCACCAGCCACGCCCAAGGCCGACAAGGAGCCACTGGAGATGGCCCGGCCACCAGGTCCACCCCGCGGTCCCGCTGCAGCCACTGCTGGCTATGGCTGCCCACTCCTTAGTGACTTAACCCTGGCCCCTGTGCCGAGGGACTCGCTGCTGCCCCTGCAGGACACTGCCTACAGGTATCCAGGCTTTATGCCACAGGCACATCCTGGCCTGGGTGGGGGCCCTAAGAGTGGCTTCCTGGGGCCCATGGCGGAACCTCACCCTGAGGACACATTCACCGTCACCTCCCTGTAGTACCAACTGAAGTGCCGACTGGACCACGAGGTTTTGTTCCTGGGTGAGTCTGGGGATGTGGGTCCTGAGGGCAGAAACCTGAGGGGTAGGGCGGGAAGGTGAGGGTGCTTGGTTATGGGGAGAGCTGTTTGTGAGGGACTCACCAGCAGGAAGGAAGGACTCAAAATGAGAAGTTGTGTAGTCTGAGGAGCTTGTGTGGGAGACCCAACAGAATATTCAGAAATGCCAATCACTGCAGTGGTAGAACCATAAATTGCTTAAGACCAAACGTTCATTTCCCCCTCATTCTTGCCTGGGTAAGAAGTACCATTTATCTTATGAAGGAGGACATTGGCCTTCCCCCTCAGAAGAAAAGAGTGGGCCAGTCACCAGCTTTGGTTCTGTAGGCTCCTGTGGTGGAGCTGGTTTGCCTTGGCACGTGCTCCACGGGGACTTTACCAGATGGCCCAGAGGATTCTCTCTCTCCTGTCCTCACTTACGTGCACTCCCAGATAGCCACCTGCCGTGCCCCTGAGAGCGGAGATTCAAGTTGTAACATCTTGGGCTGGATGTTGGTTCCATGTGATCAGGCCCTATGGGGCAAGGATGGAGGTGTGAAGAACAGAGCCTTCTCTGCCCCAGGAAACTGCAACCAGTGGGTCTGTCCACTGGGAAACTGGTCCCTTCCCTCAAATGCTTCTCCAGAGTTCAATCAAATATTCGGAGACACTTTGCCATTATTTCTGTCAGGTTCTATGCCTTCACGGTTGAAGTCTGTTTTAGTGTTTTCAGGAAAATAAAGGCAGAAGTGTTCCCGTATAACTGGAGGAAACAGTGGGTTTAGAAGAATTATCATCTTGAAGAACAGTTTATTTCAGAATATAGCCACAACTAGACCCACTTTGAGGCAAGATATCTGTCACAGAATGGGCCAGATGTGGCCATTGGCAGTGGAGTAGCTGAGGTCTGCACTGAAGCCTCCTCCTCACTCTTGCTGCCCAGAGCCTCCTGGGTGTTTTGCTTCCTGATGGACTAGCCTGTCCCTGCTCTGGAGAGGCCATGCGAGGCCAGGGTGACTCAGGGTCCTGAAGTAGAGTCAGTGGAAACTTAGGACTTCCCCTCCCCCCGCTTTGCTAGACCCCAGCTGCCCTGGTGCCTAAGGGTGGCAAAGAGCCATTGTGAAAACCAGGCAGCCCCTGGGAACACCAGTCCTCGGTCGGCCACCAGCTTGCTACATATCTGAACTTTTTGCCTTTTCCCGGCCTCCCCCTCTGTTTGAGAAAATGGACTTCAGTAGTCTCTTGGGCTCTCACAGGTTTGTATGGTCTGCATAGTGGAGACAATGGCTTTTTTTTTTTTTTTGGGCAGTGTTTTTTTCCTCCCTAATGAAGGCAGGCTAAGATTAAAACGGCCTTCCATTCTCCATGCATCTCGCTGCAAGCAGCAGGGCTGCAGATCTGAAGCCGGCCAGAGAGAAGCTGCTTAGGGTTTAAAATGTCAAACTCTTGATCCTTCTCACTGGAGGGGAGATGTCTCATGGATAATCCAGAAATGTGAAATAATCCCAAAACCGTTCCTCCCAGGCTCTGGGATGGAAAATGAACGTGTGGGGGCTGGGTGTTTGGGCAGGTCACAGCTCAGTGCATAATGGAACCACCCAGTGAGGCCTGAATGCAGGAGGAGCTGGGATGCCATCCAGCCCCACATTCTAGCCTGTTCCCCACCCAGCACTGGGAGTTAGCAACACTGTCCTCACAGGGACACATGCAGTTCCAGAGACATCTGTGCAGCCCTCCCTGTGTATCCGGCATTGGAAGCACCACAGACAGGCACTTGAACCTCAGAGGGCCTCCGGTTCAGAGGGAAAGACGCCAAACACAGAATGGCACCGAGCACTTGGTGGTCAGAGCCACGGGGAGGGGGTGCAAGGCCAGCTAGGGGGGTGTGAGAGCCTGCAACGGGGTACCCAGACAAGACCTTACAGCTGCTGCCAGCTGATGAAGGGGCTCGCTGGTAGATGGGGAAGAGCACTCTGGACAAAGGGAGCAGTAAGCGGTGCGCACAGTCTTGAGGAGGGGAGGGATTTGGCTCTGAAGATCTTGCTGATGAGCAGGCAGTAAAGCTAAGCGAAGGCCAGGCAGGCAGAGCCAGATCCTGTAAGACACTGCAAGGAATTTGAATCATTCCAAGACGTACAGGGAACCACTGAAGATAGTCCCAGTGAAACCGGGCAAGTATTGAAAGGAAGGAAACCAGACCAACCAGTCGTGATGGTGGCTTGGACTAAGGCGGTCTGGGCTAGTTTCCCTTCCCTGGTTAGGATAGCCTACAAGCGCCTCCGTGTAGAGCAAGCCTCTCGTCCCCACGACTAGTTAAAGCCATGGTGATAGTGAGAGAGGTTAGAGGATGCAGAGGAGAGTGGCAAGGAAGTGGAATTAGAATAGAAGGAGCCACATTGTCCACAGAAGGCCTAAGCAGAGAAGACAGTGACAGGCTCACTCACCAACAGGTAGTGAGCATCTTTAATCACGGGCACTGGGGAAGCGGTAATTCAGTTCAGCTGCTCATCTTGAGCCTTTTCGCACTAACCCTGGGACAGGCACTGAGGAGACAAAGCAGACGTGGCTCCTGTCTAGAGATCAGCATCTATCCCAGGAAGTTCAAACAAGCACACAGAGAGCCTGGAAACTCTGGGTAGGAAATGGCAGGTGCCCAGAGGCAGGGAGAAGCCAAGAGTGCACACCAAGCACCGGATGCTGTGCTCAGAGGTCATTCTTCTGTTCAGATATGTGCTGTCCCTTTGTGTGACACAGCATCTTGGGCAGGGAGTATGTTCTTGGTTTTCACTAGAGGTAAGGGAACAGGCACAACTGAGATCTGCCCAGGAATCTGTAGTTTGTCAAACATGGATCCACCTGTGACTTTCAAAGTTTGCCATGTGTCTACTCTTCACCCACATCTCCGGCTACAAAATGATGGGTCACATTAGGTGAACGTATGGTTCTTTGGGGGGTGCTGAGTTTTGTTTTGGGGGGTCAAGGGTTTTTGTGAGACAAGGCCTTGCTGTATTGTAGCGCTGGCTAACCTGGAACTAACTCACTATAGGTGGGGCTGACCTGGAACTTGCTTCCTCCTGCCTCAGCCCGCTGAGTGCTGGAATTACAAGCATGTACCACTGTATCCAGAAGGACTAGCATTTTAAATGAATTTTGTGGATTTGGCTAGGAAGCTGCACTTAGCTTGAAGAAGCCACAAGACGTGGAGCCAGGGAGGGGCGCTGCAGGCAGTGGGGACGTGGGGCAAAAGTGGGTTTCATCCCAGTGAGAGCCGGGAGGTGAAAGGTCAGATGAGACAGTGGGGAATGTGTGTCCTGGCTCTCTTGAGTGCTGTAGCTGATAGGTAGTTAGTGGTGGGCCAAAGGAGGGGGCCCTTGGGCTCATACAGGCATCCTTTCTAATGAAGAGCAGAGCCAGACAAACTGGCTCCATGTTGGGACCCTTGAACCAAAGATCAACCACACCAGACCCCAAGAACAGAGGTGAGAAGGTGGGAAGGGCCCACAGATATTCAGGAATCTCTAATCCTTCCCCCCTCCCTGTTAGCTCTTGGCTCTAAAACTGAGGCCAAGAGAAATGTCGCAGGTCCTCCCAGGTTACACCAGCTGGGGCCTGACGGGAACTGGAGGCAGTTTCCAAGGCCACCATCCAGCCAGGGTCAGCAGGCATGCCCAGGCCTGGGCCAGGCCCGACTGCTCTGGGCTTTGTCTCTCTGAGTCTTGAATCCTTAAGAGGTCACTTGATCTTGCCTCTGGCTCTGAGCAAGAGGCCTCATGTCAGGGCTCAGCCCGTCCTGCCCTGCTTCCTCTGAGCTCCAGGTTTTCTCGCCTTTCTGAGGTCATCCTCCAGTTCTGCTTGCATTCCCTGTAGCCATATTTAGGCCAGGCCTTCTTTTTCAGAGCCCCCGCTCCTTGGAAATACCATCTCTCTATGAACATACCTTCTGCTGCTCCTCCTCTCCCTGCACCTCACATCCCTGGTAAAAAGCAGAGCTCCAAACTGGCAGGCAGTGGCTAGGAGTGCATGTCTGTGGTCACACAGGCCCCTCACCAGCTAGGTGATCTGGTGACTCACGTAACCTAGTGAGTCACATCATCTCTATCTGTAAGAATTAAGGGGATTGACATGTAAAGCTCTTATCCCTGTCCTGGCCCACAGGAAAGCACCTAGTTGGCTGGTAGATGGGTGGATGAATGCCTTCCCACAGTCTGAATTCTGGGTCCTCAGTGCAATCTGCGTGAGTCACACATCTCCAACCCCTGTTCATGACCTTTGCTTGACCAAAGATAACCCTCCTGCATCTGTTTGTCTGCTGTCCTCTAAGGGTCTTGTATTCTGCTGTGGGCCTGGAGCATTTGGAAGCCTTGAAATTTCTCTGGGGCTGGAGACGTAGTAGTTGAGTATGAAGGGTGCTTGCCTACTGTGCACAAGACCCTTGATTCCATCCCCAGTCCTGGGGAGTGAGGGACAGGGTATTCCCAGTGTTCTTTATGTTAGCCACTGGACCAAGTCCTGGGGAGAGGTAGGGGCGCTGGGATGAAGGAATCGCTACTCCAAAGGACTTTGGAAAATCACCTGGGTAGGCTAGAGCTTCTCCCCAAACACAAAGCATCTGAGAAACCTTCCTTGTAACTTTAGAGTGTGTTTTCATTTCCCTGGATAGCACTGTCTTCCTTGCCACTGTCCTCTTTGGTGCCATGGTGCCTGTGCTGCTGGGGGTTGGGGAAGTAGATGAAGTCTGTCCAGTCCGCATGAAGTAGCAGCCCACTCTGCCCTGGCCAGTATCCCATGCTCCAGATAGCACTAACTAACCCACAGGCCTAATGGGCTTGTTCCAGACCTCTACTTGAGTACCATGTCTAGGGGAGGTGCCTCAGCTCCTCCAGCAGCAGGGAGGATCCTCCATGCCAGCTCTTCTGAGCTACATAAGGAGGGCAGCAGGGACTTCCTGGAGCTGGAAATGATCCGAGCAAATGAGAGACTTAGCAGCTAGAGCCCCACTCAGCCAGCTGGGTCTCTGGCCCACCCCCACCCCAGTCCATTCTGTCTGTGGTGGCCGCCAAAGTGCTTGTTGTTCAGCATTTTTAGATGCACGGTGTCTGGAGCCCCTAAAATATTTATTGGGTGAATTGATTAAAGCACATCTGCTCTTGAAAGCCGCTTCACACCTTTTGATTGTATCCTTCCTCCCCGGCACGACTGTCTGCAGAACACAAGCCCGACTGCCCGGCGTGGTGCAGAAGACATTCGGGCCTCTGTCTTGGCATCCACCCCTTTCAGAGAGTTCTCTGCAGGATGCGCCCTTTGCTTTGCCGTGGCCTGGTTGCCCTCTGCTATCCACTGGGGTCTGCCACCTGTCACTGCCAGTCTTTCACTCAGGCGTCACCTCCTCCAAGAAGTGTTCCGTGATCCTTCCCAGGCACAATTAATCTCCAGCTCTTTCTGCATCCTTGACAAGCCCTTTCCAGGAATGTCCCAGCATGCCATCCGTTCCTTTAGGCTACCTGCTCATCTTCGCATTGACTCCCCAACTCCAGTGTCTCACCACTGGGGGGGGGGTACTTCAGGTATAAGTGTGTGGAGGTCAGGGGACAAGTTTTAGGAGTCCTTCCTCTTACCATGTGGGTTCTAGGATCAAACTCAGGACATTAGGTTTAGCAGTTAACGCTTCTCCTCAGTGATCCATCTTCACCGGAAGAACTAAGAGAGGAAAGGTCAGCTGAGCCATGATGGTTGATGCATGCCTTCAATTCCAGCATTCAGGAGGTAGAAGCATGTGGCTACATAGAGCGACCCTGTCTCCACAAAAGAACAGGAGGGCTGAAGGTTCCCAAATCTGCAGGAAGTAACCCTAAAAGCAGTGTATTGAAGGGTGTGTCAGTGAACCTGTCAGCTCCAGACGAGGTGACTTCCAGAGAGGCCTCCAAGCAGTGGGAGCCACAGAAACACTGAGTGACGAGAAAGAGACTCTTGGGAGTTACTCTGCCTTCATCATCCATGATGTCTGTCCTCACACAGGTCATTTCCCGCACGGAGGGTGGAGACACACTTTGACACAGAAGTGTAAAAGTGTACAAATGTGCATATGGGGAGGAGAGCTTGTTTTCTTGGGACAAAATAGAATGGGGAGTGGGAGGTGTGGTCACAGCAGATCGGTGGCTATCTGCAGGTAAGAAGCCCTTCTGGTCCCGCTACCAGGTACTGTAGGTCTCTGTGTCCAGCAGCAGAGGGGGCTCCCAGAGCCAAAGGTCAAGGCACATACTTTGGAAAGTGGACGAGCTGCCCCACACCCCTGTCCTCTTTGGTTCCAATTGGGAACCCTATGATCCTTCGCTGAACCTCTAGTGGTATTTCTGCCTATCAAGTGTAGTTAAAGCCCCACAAAAATAGCCTGTACATTGAGGTACCTCATGGGCTTGATAACCTGAAAATGGCAGAGAAGTAGCCTAGTCTTCGGGCAGTTGATTTGTCCTTTGACCCCGCACATCAGGGACACCTAAAGCTCTCTCGTCTCCTGTTCAAACCCTTTACTTTGCAGAAAGAAAAGTGAAGCCTAGAGAGGGAAGAGGGGAGAGCAGGGGAGTGGAGGTCGAGCCTGAGCGCACACCCTAGCAGGAAGTGGGTGTGATAAAAGGCTGCTCAGATGGAGGCCAGTGGATGCTCTGTTTATAGGGAGGACTGCTCTCTCTGGGCAGAGACCACTGAAGTCCCTGGCACCTCAATTGCTAAACCTGCAAGAGCTGGAGGGCGCAGTGAATGTGACTCTGGGGTTCCTCATGGAGGCACTCAGGTTAAGTCTGAGTAAAAGTGGTTGGCGTCCTGGGGTCGGGTGCATGCTGGAACTCAGGGTTCAGAGGTACCACACACAGGTCTGTGCTCTAGAAGAGCCAAGTAGAGAATGGCAAATGCACTGGTAGCTATGGTAACAAGGCATTCTAAGGAGGCATCCTAGAGGTGTATGAGAAAGAGCTGAGCAGGACACTCTGACATGCTGACCGGCCTTAGATCAGTCATGGTGCTGTCAGTCTGCACGCATGCACCATCCCAGCACGCTGAGCTCTGTACTTAGTGGTTAATTTAGAGCTATAGCCTTACTTCCCAGACTGGACTGAATGCTCCTCCTCTTCCTGAGCCCCTCAGGACTTCCCTTGGCACAACCACCTACCTACATGGAGACTGCATTGTTAGGGTCTGTCTGCTTTGCTCTCTCTCCACTCCAGCAGGCTTTTAGGGTGGATCCAGAGTGCTTACCTTCTCTGCCTTGTTCCTAGTCCCTGAGCTGGGTTGCCTGACACCTTAGTATTTGGTTCAGTTTTCAAGAGTTGAGCCTCGCTAGGTCTGTGTTCTATCCAGCATAGCATTCTCCCTTCACCAAGAACACCCCCAGCCTGTGATTCTTCCCCACCCACCATCCTCCCCCAGATTCTGCCTGAGCCCCTGGCTGGCTAAGTCCCGGAAGCTGGGAGGGTGGTGGGAGGAGAGGTAAGGTGCTCTGGGCAGCTTAGCAGAGGGTGAGAAAGCCTCCTGCTGCCTGGCCGCAGGCACCCTGGGAAGGTTCTGGCAGGAACCGCCTGCTGGGCTGAGATCACCATGGAGACCTGGCTTGCAGAGGGTCACTGGCAATGGCTGAGGGCTGGTGGGGGTGGGAGTGAAGGGGATTTCTGCAGAATTTGTGCTCTGGACCTTTGAGGGGAGCAGGCTAAGCTGGGTTCATCACTGTCAGCATGCCAAATAGTTTGCAGCAGCCCACCCTCTCTCTCCAGCAGTTCCTCCAGAAGATTCTTCCTCTTGGCAGCTGTCCTTCAACTGCAGTGGATCCAGCTTCTGGGATGAGGCTTCTCCAGTGCTCGCTGAGCCTGGCACCCCACACATCAGTCCTTTTTTCATCTCTGCAATTGGTCGTGCTTGTCACCCTAACTGTAGAGAGCTGACATCCATCCCTGCAGCACCCCTGCTCCCTTTTCCTTACTACCCCAATTGTCTACATCTGTCAGCTCACAGGCGCAGTGGCTTACCTACCCCAGGACTGTTGTGGTCCAGATCTGGTGTCCCGAGCCCTTAGCCCTCACTCTCCTTTATGCTGCTGGCCTAACCACCAAGATGGGGTGCTTGCTTCCCTTTCCCTGCAGGAGCCCACCTGGTGTCCCTGGCTCTCTGGGGTATCCTGGCAAGTCCAACCAGAGGACAAAAGTCATCCCTGGGGCTGATTGCCCGGCAGACAGCAGCTGAGGCTGAGCAGAATGCCAATGTGTCCCTACTGGAGAGGAAAGCTAACAGAGTACATGGGAAAGGGGCTTTCTGTCTGCCTGGCTCCTGCGGCTGTGGGAGACGACAGGTGGCACACAGAGGAGGAGACTTAGGGGGCAATTTAGCACCCCAGCCCTACCCCTGACCTCTGTGAGGCAGGCAACCTAATGGCCCAGGGTTCTGGGAATGACCTAAGCCAGCCTTGTCTTGGCTCATCCCTTACAGCAGCAGAGCTGTAGATCTGCGGGGGAGAGGGTGCACACTGGTGGTCTGGATAGAGACAATAAGTTCCACACACATGATCAGAACTCTCTAGCAAAAAAAGGTACCTTAGTGGTTGTGGGGACTGGGGAGTTTCAAAGCCTCAGGAAGGCAGGCAGTGTTTCCACCAAACACAGATGGCATTGTGCTGGGTGATTTCTTCATTCCTTCGTTCAGGCTGACTTCCTCATCACCTCGTCTCTCCTAGGAGCAGAATGGATGAGTGGGGTTGGGAAGAGGGGTGGAGTAAAAGAAAAAAAAAAAAGCAGTGTTTCACACCTGTGTGGTGCTGTGCCCAGGCCCTGCCCTGGTTCCTCTTTGCCAACCATGGAGGTTAGAAGCATTACCAAGCTAGCTTATTATTACAACATTTGGAAACTGAGGTTTAGAGAGCCCATCTGGCCCCGGGAAAATAATAAAAGTGAATTCATTTTTTAATGTATTACACATCTGTGTTCAACCTTTCTGTCTTAAGCACTGGATCCAGCAACAAACCTAGGAGGGTAGTCCCATTGCCCCCTCCTTTGCTTGTTTGTTTTTTTAAAGCAGAATCTCCTGTCACCTGCTCTGCTCATGAGTACTAGGGTGACAGGCTACAATCGCACCTGGTTTGTGCCATGTTGGGAATCAAACCCAGGGCTTCATACATGTTGGACAAATATATCTAACTATACTATACGAAATATATCCCAGCCCTGATTGGTGGTTTGAGCCAGTCCTGCTGCAGCTCAGGCTAACCTTGAACTCAAGATCTTCCTGTGTTAGTCTCTTAGGTGTTGGGGTTATGGGTGTGGGCCGCCATGTCAGGCCTTCTAGTATCACACTAATGAGTAAAGGAAGCTAGGTGCCTTGGCAGGTGCCTTGGCAGGTGCCTTGGCAGGTGCCTTTAAATCTCATACCTGGGGGGCAAACAAGTGAATCTCTTCAAGGCTGGCCAGAGTTCTGTGGTGAGGCCCTGTCTCACACACAACAACAACAAAACTTCAATGAGTAAACAGGCTTTAGCTCCTACCCACAGTCACAGAACTTTTAATTGGTGGCGCTGGCTGTGAGCTCAGCTATCTCTAACTCCAGAGCCCAGACTTAGTAAATCCTGCTCTGGGACTCCTTCCTTCTTTCCCTCCCTCCTTCCTTTCTGTCTGTTTTTGAGTTTTTAAGGTAGGATTTCTGTTCTCTATAGCTCAGGCTATCCTGGAATTCACACGATCCATCCACCTGCTTCTCCAGCTTGTCTTCACTCTTGGTATGATCTTGGGCGTGTATATGTAGAAAAACCACACCTGTATTGCAGTTCTCAGGAGGCTACGGCCAGAGAATCAGGAGCCCAAGCTAGCTTTGGCATACAGCGAGTGTGAGGCTAACCTGGACTATATGAGACTGAAGAAAAGTATCTCCACATTAGGAAACTGAGCTTGGAGAAGTCACGGGGGGCCCTGCCTGGAGAAGGAACAATGTTAGCCTCTCCAGAACTTTCTGTGGGAACTGAGCCAAACCTGTTTTTAGCCCCCCGGGTCTTGGAGTTCAGTGTCTATTCGCTGCTGACTTCTGCCTCTTCTTTTGTGTTTCTTTGCAGCTTTCAGAAAACCAATGCCAAGACCCCTCCCAGCGTCCACATCGTCCTCTGGCAGGAGCACCTGCCCCTCTGCCTCCCACCTGCCCTTTGCACCCCTGCAACCCCATATCCCACCCCACCCCTCCCTGCCCATCTCCTCCACGCAGAAGCCGAAGGTGAGCCCTTTCTGCACAAAACCAGCAATTGTAAATACTTTTTAAAATGTACAAAACTTAAAAACAAAACACAGTTTTAGAAAAAGACAAAAAAAAAGAGAGAGAGAGAGCGAGAGAGAGAGCGTGTGCAAGAGGTTGCGAGCGGGGATTCGAGGTGTCCAGAACCCCTGCAAGTGTGCACTGAGAAATTTATCTACAGGTCGTTTGACAAAAATGAACAATATCCTATTTATTGTATATACTGTTTTATTATAAATTGTGGATTGTATATTGCATTCTGTAAACCTGCTGTGGTCCCGTGGTGTGCAAATTCGCATGGTGGGGGGAGGGAGGGAGAACCTCTTTTGGGAGCTTTTTTTTTTTTTTTTTTTTTTTTTTCTTTTTCACTCTTGGGTTTTATCTTCTGTTGTTGTTGTTGTTTTCTGTTGGCAGGACACACCCAAAGATCCAAGTTTGTATTAAAAAGAAATGAAAAAAAAGCAAAAAAAAAAAAAGCCACCTTGTGTCTTGTAAAACAGAGTATGTAAGGGTGGACGGACTGAAGGGACACAGCTGGGCTTTGTTCCCGCTATTGGTCCTCCAGAAGAGTTGAAGTACCAAGTGTGTTCCTGTGTCCCCTATGTCTGAGTTCTCCCACTTGCCTGCTGTCTATCTGAGCATCCCCCCGCCCCGCCCAGACGCTGTGCCTCTCCTACCTCTTCAGCACCTCCGTCTCTAGAACTTTAAAGATGTATTTATGTTATTTATGTGTATGAGTGTTTCAGCTGTATGTATGTATGTGCACAGCATGTGTGGTGCCTTTAAAGGTCAAAAAGGGGCATGGGATACCCTGGAACTAGAGTTACCAGCAGTTATCCTGCCTTGGGATGCTGAGACTCAAACCCAGGTCTTCTTCAAGAGCAGTAAGTGTTCTTAACTGCCAAACCACTGTTCAGCATTCCCCGTTTCTATCTTCAATGGGCTCCTGTGGCTCCCAAATCCTGGTTTCCTCCCCCTGAGGAGTCCCATGAGAAGCTTGGCCTCCATCCTCTTCCTCTAGATTCCCCATCCCACCCCAGGACCCTAAGCCTAGTCATTTGTCCTGTGTCCCTGTCCTTTAGGCCTCGGGGTTCTATAGTGGTTCCATGATGATAATTTTTTTTTTAATTGAGGTGGAGTGTCTCTATGTAGCCCCAGTTATCCTGGAACTTGCTATGTAGACCAGACTGGCCTTGAACTCAGATCAGCCTGCCTTCACCTCCTGGAATGCTGGGATAACAGGCATGTGCCATCACACCCAGCAATACCAATCTTTGAAGCATTCCATAGTAAATCCACAAACCTTTGGGACTAGAGTACATGACCTCCTTGCATGGCTGAAGTAGTCCCTGCTAAGTGTCATCTATCCACCCCAGGTCCTGAGTCTCCCCTATCTCTGGCCCCTACCCCTCATTTACTATGACTTACCTATCTGCTTTTGTGACCAGACAAAAAAGGCTCTAATGTCCCTTCATGTTCCTCTTTCCTTCCATCCTGAATTCTAAATGCTATCTGTATGTTTCCTCCCAGCTTTGGTTAACAGAAGAACCAGATTACTTCTTACTCCCTGACCGTGGCCAGCCTGGCTCTCCATTACTTAACTCCACAATGTCCACTTTGGCTTGGTCTTTAGGGTTTTCAGGAACATGTTTTCCCATGACCCACTTGACATTGAAGCTCTGCTGAGTGTGACTTCCCTGTCCCTCTTCCTTAGTGACAGTGATGTCATGTCATGGGGTCATCAGGGGAACTCACTGAAAGACAAACATGCCCCCACCTTCCCAGTACCTGCCTGGGAGAGGCAGAAGGATTCACAGGTCACCATCCCTGAAAACTGCTTCCTCTGTTGGGTGTAAAAGCCATCTGCTGCACAGCCCCCTCCACACAGCCTCGAGATGCAGACCTTGGCCTACCCTTCCTGCCTGCTGTGGAGAGACACCACCACTCTCAAGCTGACAGTCCCCTGTGGAGCTGGAAGTGGGGGCAGGAAGCAGTAAGACCTGCTGAGAGGTCAGGTCGTGGAAGGGGCTTTCCAGAGGAGAAAGCTTTTTAAAAGCCACGCCTAGGGTGGCAACAGAAAACTGAGTGATTTCCTAAGCAAGAAAGATGTGCAGAGGCCAAAGGTGGGAGAGGATAGCAGGAGGCGGAAGCCCTGAGGAAGGCCTAACTTCAGTAGACAGGACACGTGCTCGGGAGAGCCCAGGGGAAGACCTAGTGGAGAGGAAAATGGTAGAAATGGATTGAGCATAAGAAAAACGCAGACAATAACTGCGTTATTTAAGTGGCTCAATGATGGAATACAGGCCTGGCCCTAGGTTCAATTCCCCACTCCAAAAAGCAAAGTCACCCCAGGACTGCTGGGATAGACCAGCCCCAAAGAAGCCTGTTTGCTGCCTGAAGAGAGAAAATGCATGTATTCGTGACTGCTGAGGGGCAGAAAGGGGAGTCTAGCCAGATGGAGCTGGCAGGTGAGGGGGGCTGGGCTGAATGGGCATCTCTGGCAGGCAGGGTTCAGTTAGAGGGTGAGAGCTCCTCACAAGATGGATAATGGGAAAAGGGAGGGCAGTGAAAGCTTGTGTGTATAGTAACTAAAGGAACTGGGGGGGGGGGGGCATGAAGGAAATCCGGAGCTTAGAGCAGAGAGGAGGCGCCTAGGCTTGGAGAAAGGAGGGCACTGGGAAGGGGCTTTGTGAGAACCTAGTGCTCCAGGCCAGATGAAAGGGGACGAGAGGGAAAGAGGTGTCTGAGGGTACAGTCCAGTGGTAGAGTTCTTGCCTAACTTGCACAAGCACTGATCAACAGCACAAGAAAAAGAAGTATTTGGGGGAAGGAGGTGCTAACCAGCCTGGGTAGGCTCTACTGCCCAGCAAGGGCTCCAAGGTGTGTTTTGGAGGTCTGGGGATGGAATGTCTTTCAGGCCCTACAATCCCCGAGGGAAGGGCAGCAAGAGACCCTGCCTAGGTAAGTGACGAGTGATGGAGCTCACCCTGCTTTGTTCTGTTTTCAGAGGTTGGGGCTTCACCACAGCCAGAGCACCACACCTGCTTCCAGAATGCATCAAAACTACATGATTCCTATTTGGGAGGGTGAAACAGGAGGATCTCAGGTTCAAGGCCTAGGCTATAAAAGAATTCAAGCCAAATGGGCAACTTAGCAATACTTAAAAAAAAAAAAAAAGGTGGCAAGATGATTTACCTGGTAAAGAGACGCTTGGTGGCGAGCCTGACCACCTGAGTTCTAGCCCTGGAACCCGTGTGGTAAAAGGAGCAAAGCTATTCCTAAGAATTGTCCTCTGGCTTTCACAAGCACACCATGGTATAAATAAAGAGATAAGGGCTGGGACCAGGCAATGGTGGCACATGCCTTTGATAGCAGCTCTCGGGAGGCAGAGGCACGCAGATCTCTGTGAGTTTGAGGCCAGCCTGGTCTACAAAGTGAGTTCCAGGACAGCCATGGTGGTTATACAGAGAAACCCTGTCTCAAGAAACTAGAAAAGAAAAAATAAAAGGTGGGGGCCAGCAGAATTACTCAGTCTAAAATGCTTACAACTTAAGTATGAAACCCAAGTTTCATCTCCAGAAGACACCTGGGGAGATGTTGGTGGGGGTAATTGGGCACAGTGGCGCATGCTTGTCATCTCGGCATAGGGAGACAGAGACAGGGACATCCTTGGGGCCTGCTGATCTGCCAGTCAAGCCTACTTGGTAAGTTCCAGGCCAGTGAGAGGATCCTGTCTCCAAAACAAGATGGATGGCACCGAAGAGAGACACCTGAAGTCGCTGCCTGGCCTCTAGAGACAGATTCTCAGATGCGGGCACACAGGAATACACGGAGAAGGATGGGGATATAACGTAGCTCAGTGATAGGGTGCCTGACAGGCGGCCTGCATTCAATAACCAGCGCCAATCAAATAGAAAAGATGGTGCCTGCATGGTTCGCACTTGGCTGCCATTATTAACACTGCTCAATAACCAACACCAAATAAAACAGTGAAGATGGTGTCTGCATGGTTTGGCTACCATTGCTAACACTTGTCCAGGGTGTCCATTCTTCAAGGTAATCTGGAATCGAGAAAAGATCTTCCCATCATTTATAGATGACAAGACAGGTTCTCAGTGACTTGCCCCTGAAGTGACTTAGTCCAAGGTCATAGGGAAAATGGCAGAAGTAGATCAGCCTGAAGACTGACCAAGCCTTTGTTTTTTTGTATAGACTTAATGAAAAACCAAATCTGAGCAAGGCAGTGGTGGCACACTCCTTTAATCCCAGCATTCGGGAGGCAGAGGCAGGCAGATCTCTGAGTTTGAGGCCAGCCTGGTCTATAAGAGCTAGTTCCAGGACAGGCTCCAAAGCTAGAGATACCCTGTCTTGAAAAAGAAAAAAGGAAAAAGAAAAATCTGTTCAACACAGGACATGGACACAATGGTTAGCATGCATGAGACGGGGCCAGGGCTTGAGCCACAGTGCAGGGAGGGGCACTTTTAAAAACTACAAATTAATCCATTCTATAGTAAAAGGTTCTAGGCCAAGATGTAACTCAGTGATGAGCTGATAAAAATTGAGTGTGTGTGCCAGCTTTTCTGAGTATTTATACATACACACATGGTTTCCATATAGTGCCATGAGGTTTCACTGTGTGCCCCATCCTAAATACAGGGTAGGGTATACCTCAGCCATAGAGCCCTTGCTATGCACAAGGCCATAGGTCCAATAAATATAATTTTGAAAATAATGGTAGGGTTAGACATGCATCAGCATAATGCTTCCCTTGCATGTGTGAAGCCCTAGAACAATTGCTTTGCATAAACATGGTGTGGTGGCACCTGCCTGAAATCTCAGCAGTCAGAAGGTTGAGGTCGTGATCCTCAGATGCATAGGGAGTTCAGAGCTCGAGGTCAGCCTGGGCAATATAGTCATGGAAAAGAAAGAAACCCAGGCCAGGGAGATGGCTCAGTGGTTGAAGGCTTCTGCCGCCAAGGCTGACAACCTAAGCTTGATCCCCAGGATCCACATGTAAGGAGAGACAACGCCTGCAAGCTGTCCACTAACACCTTGACAAGAACATAGATACACAAGAAACCCTCCAAGTATAGAGAAATAACTTGCCACAGCCAGGCAGAAAATGGTGACAGCAGAACTGAGCAGTCTGGTGGCTCAGAAGTCTACAGTTCACTGTGCTCTTAAAAGTGAGAGCTCAGACGCTGGCTCTTTCTCATTAGCAGAGTGCTTGCCTAGCATAAGCAGGGCCCTGAGTTCAATCCCCAGCACGGAAGAGGCCCCCAGACTGCTCTAATTAGACCTCTCAAGACTGTATCACGGTTCTCCAGCCCTACTCGGATCAGTGTTTTTTGACCACCTTTGAGCGAAGCCACCTGGAGAACATAAAATACTAATCTTGCTCCTCCATATAGGGGCTGATCTGTAATACTAGCGCTGAGGAGGTCAGAGGCAAGGTAATATCAAGTTCAAGGCCACCGTGAGCTGGTTTTTTTCTTTGTTTTTAAATGATGCAGAAAAAAAATGCTGGTGGGACACCGGGATCTATTTCCCTGGGGTAGCATCTGGCTGAGCATGGGTTTTCTTTTTTTTTAAAGCTCCCCAATATTCTTAGTGTGCACCAGAGTTGATAGCCTCTAGTATAGCTATTGTACTGAGCATTTGCACAAGCATCCACCTGTGCACACACATCCATACTTAATATGTATTCCTATGTGTGTCTGCGGTGCTCTCCTGTGTGTACATACATGGTCCAGAGCATCCTTCACTCTTGAGTTCAGGACACTGGCCGAGGCTCTTAAGGACACAACACACAACAGTCAGTGAGACAAATGGATTTTTTTTTCCCCTTTAAACATACAGTCTGGTGAAATCATTAAGTTTAGTGTTGTCTCTTCCTATGAATGGCAGGAGTTTGGAATCCCATGAGGATTAACTGACGGAGCTTTGCACATGAGAGATTTGCTCTTGTGGCTGTGTTCTGCCCACTGTATAGATGGGAAAGCAGGATGTTGTGGTGCAGAGGCAGGTGGATCTGTAAGTTCGAGGCCAGCCTGGTCTATATACAGCAAGCTCCAGGCCAGTCAGTGCTACACAGTAAGACTGTCACAAAACAAACAAACGTGATAGAGACAGGCTTCATAGTGTGTGCCTGGGTTTGACGGACCAGCTATGTGGTGTCTATGTGTGTGAAGGTGTGTATAATCTGGACCCTGTAAGAATGTGGATAGTGGGGAGGGATGATAGAAAAGGCTCCAGCCTGGAACACTACAGATCACGCATACGCACGCACCTGTGAGGAGGCTGGGTTCCAGTCAGAACCAGGAGAGCTATGCTTTGGGTATGTGGGGGAGGCATAGCTGGGGCTGAAAACTGGAGAGTGGGAGGGAGGGAGGAAGAGAGGGAGGCTGGGGAGAGCCATATCCTTGATCTCTGTTCTGTTTCAGTAGTTCCAGACTTGTGCTCTGGGTCTCTGTGTGGCTCTGGGTGTCCCTCTCTGTAATGTCAGGATCTTGGCATCTGTTTCTCTTCTGGGTCTTGGGCTAGGAGGCTGATCATGTGACTCTGGGTCTCCACCTCTCCAGTCTACTTGGCTCTGTGTTCCCCTTCTGTGTCTCTGTCTCTGCCTCCACGTCTGCCTCTGTCCTTCCTTGTCCTTGCCAGGTGGGGGGAGGGGCCCAGTACTCAGAGAGCAGGTGTGGGCTCACTTAGGCAGCAGGGAGCGAAGCCCAGGAGGGCCAAGAGCCAGCAGCCCCTGGACACAAGCACACTCCAGGGTACATATTCTGAGTGCTCACGGGAACACACAATGACCTAAGTCCAAGGATGGTTCCTGAGGACTTTCACAGGAACAGGCACAGGTACAAAACTAAACAGTCCCTTCCCGAAGCACACAAGGATGCCAGACACAGTGGGTCACATGCAAGCTATCAGTGGCTCACACAGACATGCTTCATGAAAAACCCTCAAGGCAAAACCTCATCCAGACACAGAGAAAACCCCAGAGCCACAGATAAGCACAGGGACCCAAACACACACAAAGACACACAGATAAAGAAGATGCAGGCATACGGGTTCACTCAACACTCAGAACCACACACTCAGGAATAAGGAGGGAAAAGCAACCCTCAAGGGCAATCAGAGACAGAGGCACACCGAGGGACCCACGAGGGACCCAGACAGAACAGTCTCAGGTACACACTCCGCCCCCAGGGCTCACTTTGGAGTACTTGGGGACACGCCCATAGGTGACAGGGGGTGACTTGGGCCCTAGCGCACCTGGCGCCCTCGGCGCGCCCCTAGGCGCCAGGCGGCCCTAGCGTGCGTGCCCGTGCCTGCGTGAGTGCCCGCCCGTGCGCGCCGCCACCTGTGGGAGGAGAGGTGCGCACTGCGCCCCAGGCTGCGGTGGGGGGAGCGGTTGCCATGGCGCGCCGAGCGCGGCCGCATACTAATGGGCGGCCACGGGCACTGCCCCCACAGCTGCCCCCCACTGGCCGCTCTCTCCTCCCACTCCTTCCTCCAGCTTCCGCCGTCACTCGGGCGCGCGCCTTCTGCCCACGCGCTCCACACGGATCCTGAGCCCTTGGTCCCAGGCCACTATCGCCTCATCTCTCCAGCACTGAGTCAAGCCAGGCCCAAGGGCGAGATAGCCTGACCCTGCGGGGCTACCTGCCTGGGCGGAGGCAGGCACCAAGCGGACTTTGCAACAGGAGGAAGCTCCGGTCAGCCTTGGAAATAAGGCGACCACCCTCAGGGAAGGCAGGACAGGGCAAGACAAGGGGAGACTCAGGCCCTGCAGTCTGTCTTGCCATGTGATCGGATTAAAGGCCAACCATAGTGGCACCCTTCCCCTGCTTCTAGCTCCTCCCCAAGTCACGGGTAGTGGACTAGTTAGTTACCACCACAGCTAGGTAGGTCTTCCATCTCTCAGGAACAGCCCCTCGGCCCTCCAGTTCAGCCCTAATAGGGCGAGGTGGGAACTGAAGAGTGCCTAGGCCTGGGCAGAAAGCACACTGGAAGTATCACACCTCCTGCTGGATTCCGGTCCCAAAGCTGCCCTGACTCTCTACCCCACTGTGTTAACTGCCTTGGGGGTGACCGGAGGCCCTGTGGGGTGGGGGTGCCGGCAAAGAGTTTGCAGGTAGAGGCAGTGAGAGGGGAGCCTGATGAGGGGGGGAAAACCAGGCGGTTGCCTAGCAACCCCACAGCTGTCTGTTGACCTAGAAGAAGCTGCGCTGTCTTGACACAGCTGGTGTTTACATGTAACCGAGCTCTGGCTTAGCGCTTGCTTGGAGCAAAGCTGAGGCAGGGCCCTCGCGGCAGCCTGGCCCCAGCCCTGCCTGTCGTGGGCTTGTGGGTTCCATGACTGCCTGCCCCGTTTGCTTCTCTCCCATCTCAGGTCTCAAGTCCCACAGAGAAGGAGCAGAAGAAATCTCAGAAGGGCAGAGGTAGTTGTAGATTCACAACCCTGAAGCCTCCAACCCAGAACAGGGAGAGACTAAGGAAAGCACATTGGAGCTTCAGGTATAGCGCAGCAGTGAAGAACATTTGGTGCTCGTCCAGTGTGGTTCCCAGCGCCCACGTGGCAGCTCACAAATGCCTGTCATTTCAGTTCCAGGAGATCTGACGACCTCTTTGGCATGCTTTCGTATGATAGAGCTAAGAAACGCATGGGCACACACACGGTACAGATATGCGCATGGTGTGCAGACACACATACACACATTTAAAAACATGGATCTTTAGAGAAGAAAAACAGAAGGAAGCCGCATGCCAGTGCCACAAAGAACAACGACATCCACAGGGACACCTGGTCACAGCCTCTCCAAATCGAAGTGATACAGGCACGTGCCAAGAGGTGGCATGTACCTGTAAATCCTGGCATCTGGGAGGTGGAGGCCGTAAGGTTGGAAGTCCATGGTCAGCCTTTGCGAAATGGAGGATTCAAGGCCAGCCTTAAGTACATGAGGCCCTGCCACAAAGCAACGTGCAAAAAGCGTGACATAGGAAAACAGCCCATCACAGAAACGCCTATAGGCACAATGACATACACACAAACACAGGAACGCAGTCATCAAGTGGTTGAGACATGGGCGTAGAGATGCCTGCCTGCACATATCTTCACGCATGCTCACACCAGCAACTCCCGTGTGCACACAGCTCATAGTGTCTGTGGGTCTGTGTACCTCATCACCCACATGTGCACACCAGCACCCAGGGAAACACAACCCCCAAACATTTACTGCTTGCCCACAGTGCCCAAGATGGACAGTGACTGACACCACTGATACAGGAAGACATACCCAGGAGCCCAACGTATGAAAAGACATGGTCCCCAAAGGACCACAGGCCCCAACACGTCCCACCTGCGCCCACACAAGTCCTCAAGGCACAAACATGTGCCAGCCCAGGGTGTGGTGTGGACAAAGTTGAAGCTCCTCCTTGCTCACAAGCTCTCAGTAGCAGCACATCTGCCTTAGAGTCAGAAGGTTCTGGTCCCAGGAACAGGGCTGGATGAACTCATGTAGTGGCTGCTGCACCCCTAATCCTCAGCCCTAGGGAGCAGACAGTGGTATCAGTTCCCTTGGGAGCCCCCTATCGGGATAAGGAGGCACAACCCTATCCTCTGAAGTCCCAGGACTCACAAAGGAAGCCTGGAGTCTGAAGAAGCCATATCTCCCTCCTGGGTAGCTTGGGATACCTCAGACACACACACACACACACACACACACACACACACACACACACACACAGAGACACACATGTGTCAGTACTGGCTGCCCAGAAGGACTTCCTGAAAGAGGTGAACTTGGGGTCTGACTTTGGAGCCTCAAAAGAAGCAGGAAGGATGAGTACTCTATTGAAAGGGCCTCCTGTCCTTCCCTGCCCCAACCCCTCATCCAGCAGTTCCTCCTCCCCCAGGGCCCAAGGGGCCGGCTGGGGCCCCACAGTCCCATCAGCCCCAGCAGTGAGCAGAAGGAGGAGAGAGGATATTTTTAGCTTCTCTGCCACTGACATTTCACAGCCGGCGACCTGGGGTGAAGCTGAGTGAGTGCTGAAGGCTGGGAGAAGCCGGCAGCAACTTCCCGCCCCCACGCACAAGCACACAGAACTGTGCACACTCAGCCATATCTCCAACACTAGCAGTGCTTCACGTCGCAACACGGCTTAAGGGATGCAGTCCACTTTGAGACACACCCAGGCATCTGAGCACAGATTTGGTTCACACGTCACACGGGACAGAAACCGCACATATCTGGACACCTACAATAAAGTGTCAGTTCACACACCCTGACACACAGTGCGTGTGTATTTTCACACCTAGCCAGGCACACGCTCCATTATCCTCAGCCATTCAAGAAGTTTGTACTCAGTGCCTATTATGAATTGGATGCTTTCAAGAGTGAGTGAAATATTAAAATTGCAGTCCTCATAGTCTGAGTCGACGATAGCAGGAGGTTGACAGTAAAAAAGAAATAAACCAGAAGATGGTGGCTCACGCCTTTAATTCCAGCACTCAGGAGGAAGATTTCTGAGTTCAAGGCCAGCTTGACCTACAGAGAGAGTTTCAGGACAGCCAGGGCTACAAAGAGAAACCCTGCCTCGAAAAAAACAAAATGAATGAATGAATAAATAAATAAAATATGGCTTTAAGAGCTATGCATATGCCAGGTGGAGGTGGCTCACGCTTTTAATCTCAGCACTTGGGAGGCAGAGGCAGGCAGATCTCTGTGAGTTCGAGGCCAGCCTGGTCTACAAAGGGTTCCAGGACAGCTGGGACTGTTTACCCTGTCTCAGAAAACAGCCATATCTGTGCCTGACCTGGCAATTCCAGCTCCTTGGAAAGCCGAGGCAGGGAGACCGGCAAGCTGAAGGCCTGCCTAGGTACAGAATGTGCTCCACACTACCCTAGGCAATTTCGTGAGACCTGGTCTCAAAATAAGAAGTCAGTCTGCTGGGGAGCTAGAGAGATGACTCAGCAGGTAAAGACACCACCAAGTCTGATGACTAAACTGGATCCCAGAACCTCCACATAGTGAAAGGAAAGAACTGACTCCAGAAACCGTCCTGACCTCCCGTGATGCCCAAGAGCACGCGCGCGCCACACACACACACACACACACGGACACACACACACGGACACACACGGACACACGGACACACTTTTTTGTTTGTTTCTGAGACAGGGTCTCTCTCTATGTAGTCCTGGTTGTTCTGGAGCTTGCCCTTGTAAACCAGGCTGGCCTCAGATTCACAGAGATCCTCCTACCTCTGCCTCTCACAGTGCTAGTATTAAAGGTGTGGGCCACCTTGCCCTGTCTACACGTAAACAAAAAACAAACAAACAGCCGGGCGGTGGTGGCACACGCCTTTAATCCCAGCACTCAGGAGGCAGAGGCAGGCGGATCTCTGTGAGTTCGAGACCAGCCTGGTCTACAGAGCTAGTTCCAGGACAGGCTCCAAAACCACAGAGAAACCCTGTCTAGAAAAACCAAAAACAAACAAACAAACAAACAAACAAAAGTTGCTGTGGTCTAGCTCAGTGATAAGAGCTCTTGCTTAGCGTGCCCGAGGTGCAACAGGGAATCCACAGGACTTCAAAAAGAAAAGCGTCGCATGTCCACTCGTGACTCGGACCTCCAATATATAGAGCCATGTGTGCGAGCAACTCCTTTGTACTCAGTACCCCACAAACATGTATGAACTGCATTCGCGGCCCATAGTCAGGAACTACAGAGCGGTGGGTGAGGCGGCTGGTGGGTGAAAGCTCTTCTGGGAAAGGCTGAATACCTGAGTCGGATCATCACATCCCAGGGAAGGAGGAGCTAACCAACTGCCAAAGTTATCCTCTGACCTCCATATGGTATGCAGTGGCACAGGCACAGGCCCAACACACACAATAATACATAACATACTTGAAGAAAAATGTAGTGACTCACACTGACAACACATGTGTACCTCAGACTCCTGTACACCACTGCATGCATACACAATGGCACGCTTCGCATGTACTCATGCAGGAGACATGCAGACCCAGCCACGTGTGCACTTTTGCCGATGGCTTCCCACAGCAGGAAAACACACAGCCATTCCTCACCTGTTACAAACGATCCCAAAGTTTTCCTCCCTCCTTTGCAGTCCCAACCTGTTTGTCCCATGCTCACAGATGTACACAGAGTTCTTTCTTTTCCATATACATATAATTTATTTGAATGTATCTTATGCGCATTGGTGTAAAGGTGTCAGATCTCCTGGAACTGGAGTTACAGACAGTTGTGAAGCTGCCATGTGGGTGCTGAGAATTGAACCCAGGTCCTCTGGAAGAGCAGCCAGTGGTCTTAACCACTGAGCCGTCTCCCCAGCCCCAGAGACCTTTCCCATTCCCATGACCAGGTTCCAAGAGGCCACACCCTCAATTAGCCCACCACAGCCCCCCTCTCTCATGGCAAGTGGTCAGCATACAGCATAGGTGTATACTCTGAATACTGCTCTAAGATTCTAGCTCTTCTGTCCCTAGGACTTAGGGAGAAACCCCCACCCGGAACAGGATGCTCTCAGAACACAGTGAGATCTGGTGACTGGTGGGAAAGCCTGCTGCTCAAGGCGGCCCCCTGCTCCTCTGCTCCATCCTCCTCCCTCTCTTCTTGAATTGCTCCATCTCCTTACTCCACCATCCCCCTCTAGTAACCTGGTTGCAGCACCCAAGCTTTCTGTTAGAAAGTCTGAGAGCCACTGTAATCAGCAGATGGACAGACAGACAGACAGACAGACAGACAGACAGACAGACAGACACATCACTTGAGACAACAGTAACAGCAAAGTCATTGCCATAACCTGGAGACCCGAGGGGGAGAAAGAACTAAATGAACCATGAGAAGAGTGCACAGCTCCATTGGAGGAGCAGCCCTGGGTTCCGATCCTGCTTCTGTGGTGCGACCCTGGGATCAGTTGCTGACCTTCCCTAGTCCTCTTCTGCTTCAGTAAAACAGACAGTAACAGACAGTTCCTGAGGCGCTAGTGTTCTGAAACACTGCAGCAGTTGTATAAGCAGGGGGCAGGGCTAGGAGCCTGGCTTGAGCCATAAAAGCCCCCTCCCCAGAGGTTTCCCCCAGCACTCCAAACCCCTACCAGGCCTGCTGGTTTAGGTTAAAGCACCAGAGGCCAGCAGCACCCCCTGTTCCCCAATACACATAAACACATGCACTCTTCCAAGATTTAGCCACTTCCTCTGCTCTCTCTGGACCTCCGTATCCCAGGCTTGTGTATTTAGGGGCTCGGGTTTGGGCTCTGTGCCATGGAACCAGTCTATGTGTGCACTGTCTGTCTGTCTGTCCGTCTGCCAACAGCCTTCAGGCGCCAGGAGGGGAGGCAGCAGCAAGGAGGTGGGGGCAGGGAAGGAGGTAGCGTTGACAAGTTCCAATGTCTGGCTTTCCCTCCTGGAAACCCCAAGCTGGGCTGCCCCCCCTTCCCTTCCTGTCTCTCTCGCTCAAGCACGTCCCTTCTAAGCCCCTCTCTGCAGACACCCCCAGTGGAACCAAGCCCAGATCTGCTGCCAAGAAGGCCGACATTTCTGAGACTTGCCACGTTAAAGGGGCCCGCACAGGCACGCACTCAAGTCCTCCCACCATGTCCTCCTCCTCCTGTGCACATTCAGGCAACCTGAAACACACAAAGACACGGTTGGACACAGCAGCCACCTGTGCACACAGGCGGCAGGAGCGAATCTGACCTCGGGCGCACAGACAAATACAAACCCAGGCATGGACTCCCTCCCTCTCCAAGCTCAGCTCACCACAGACCCACGTGGTTTCCATCACACGGTACATAGAGACTCGCACACACAGGCACATACAGGCCCTGCCACACAGAGAAACAAGTGTGAATCGCCCAGCACAGCACCACCACTGCCATCACTACCGTCGTCCTGCCTCCTAATCTCCTATGCACACAGCCAAATATATGCAGACATCTAATGTTTCCCTATGCCACCATCAATAGCCACAAAGATGCCGCATACCTACCCCTGGACATTTGGTCCAGCCCACACAGCATCCCTTAATGCAGACATCCCGGCCATGCCTTGTGTATAATGACCTCATTATTCTCTTGTCAACTGTAACGAGTTCGTAGGGACGCTGACACACCCTGACATGGCGTACATAAAATCAGGCACATGTACCGACCCCTTTGTGTGCACACCTGGATTCCTCGTCAGCCATGTGTTATACACTGGTTTGGAGGGACACACACTGCTAGACACACCATTTCTTTGCACATAGCCCAAATTCAAACTCAAGACACCCACGACTTTCCCTTGTGCTTATGCAAACACACAGTGGGTCTCTGAGCAACACAAGTAAGTGTACGCACAGCAGGACATGCACACTTGAAGCAAATAAATTCACCTGCAGTATGCTTTTTTTATGCTGTATATGTGTGTGTGCGTGTGTGTGCAGGTTCGTGTGCATTTGTGCAATGTGTGTATGTGCTCCTGAGGGGACAGACCCAGCTGTCTGAACCTCATTGTCAGATACTCCAGCCTCCTAGCCCCCAAACGCAGCCTTCTACCTCCCTCCCTTGGCTGGTGAGAGCAGAGGACTGGGCTCTTGTTCCCTCCCTCCACTGGCTGCCTCGCTCCCTCCCATCTGGCAGAATCAGCCAGTCCTGCCCCAGCTCAGGCTCAGGCAGCCCTGGCTGCTCTGGGCAAACTCTTGGCTGGTTGGTCTCGGCTGATGCCGCATCAGCAGCAACAGCAGCAGGGGCGAGAAGGCTTCAGGCGGCTGCCAACGTGGCAGACGGCGGGCAGGGCGGCAGGAAGGAAACTGGGCCCATTCTGCGCCCACTCGCTGGGGGAGACAAAACCAAGGGGCTGAGTGAGCAAGCAAGGCAGCTGGGCAGGGGACCTTGTGCACAGCTTGGGCTCTGGGCCCACATTGGTCCCACAATGGCTGTGTGACCTTGAGAAACTTGTTCCCCATCTCTGGTCTCGTTTCCTCCTTTGGCAAATGAACGATTCCGACTGGACAAATCCTTGCCTTCAGTTCTGCAAAGGCAACTCACAGGATGGAGGTAGAGGCTCACTCTGTGGCCTCCAGCTCTTTCACCCCCAAATAAAGATTCCTTACCTGCCAGGCGGTGGTGGCACAGGCCTTTAATCCCAGCACTCGGGAGGCAGAGGCAGGCGGATCTCTGTGAGTTCGAGACCAGCCTGGTCTACAGAGCTAGTCCCAGGACAGGCTCC
>NC_022016.1:51714873-51717448 GCF_000317375.1 Microtus ochrogaster | reverse complement strand
CCACAGAGAAACCCTGTCTCGAAAAACCAAAAAAAAAAAAAAAAAAAAAGAAAGAAAAGAAAACAAGTTCAAGCAGGCATGGTGACTCATGCCTGTAATCCCAGGACATGGGAGAATGAGGCAGGAGGATTGCCATGAGTTCAAGGCCCAGTCTATCTCAAATAAAAAGGAAAAAGGGGATGCTGGAAAGATGACTCAGAGGTTGAGAGCACCTACTGTCCTTGTAGAAGGCCACGGTTCAGTTCTTAGCGCTGATCATCTGGAACTCCAGTTCCTGGGACCCCACGCTCTCTCCTAACCTCTGCAGGCACAAGGCATGCACATGGTGCACAGACATACACGTAGGAAAAACTCATACGCATAAAATAAACCTTTAAAAAATGTTTTAACTAAAAAGGAAAAAAAAAAAACCAACACATTACCTGGCCAGTGCTCATGGCCAGTGCTCAGCAGAGCTGAGACAGGATCTTGGAGTCCCTGTTTTGGTGTTCAGAATCAACAATGTCTGTTATCTTCCAACCATCCCATGCCCTTCCTGCTCACTCTCAATCATCCCCAACCCCCCACCTCTTCACCCTGGGCCCCAACAGAGCCACCTGGTTCTGCCCTGGGGAGTCAGGGTGTAAAGGTCAGACAAGGCCTCCCACCAGCATTCCAGCTGCTGCTGGGAACACAGCTGTCAGCAGGGTCCAGAGAGCCAAAAAACACCTCCTAAGCAGGCCCACATTATCAGCTTCAAAACGAGGCTGCCGTGGGATCGTGGGCCACCCTGAGCCTTGGGTTTTCATCCTGATGGCTGCCATGAACTGGACTAGATGAGTTCCCAGGATCCTTTCGGCTGGCAATATCACCGAAGGAATGAAAACCACGGTGTGGGGAAGTGGCTGTGTCCAGGCCCCCAGCCAACCGTGGGATGCCTGGTATCTGGGAACCCGGTCTCTGCATCATGGGAGACTCAGGTGGTATCTGCATCTCTGGGACCCCCATATAAAGGAGGGGTTCAGTCTTTGTTTGTGGGAGGAGTGGGTAGACAGATGGACAACGGTATGAAGGGGAGACGGAAAAGAGGCCTCCATGGAGTGCTTAGCAGAATGAAAGGAAGACAGAAAAAAAAAATTTAAAAAGGCAAGAGAATGTCCCTTCTCCCTGCTTGTTTATTTCATCAGTTTTGTCCCTGATGCTCACTCTACCCACCCAGTCTATGGGGACCACAAATGTGGGACAGTTACAGGAGGGTGGAGCATCTGTGGATCATCCTGGGAAGAGTGGAAGAGGACCCAGATGGTCTGTGGTGGCAAAGAAAGGCCTGGAATTGCCAGGCGCAGCAGCACAGGCCTTCGATCCCAGCACTTGGAAAGCAAGAGGGTGTTGAGTTCAAGGTCATCCTTAGCTAGCTCAAGATCAGCCTGCACAATGTACTGGGTCTCCAAAACATGTTTTTAAAAAGACAGAAAGGGGAGAAAAGAAGAGGTAACAGGACTGGCTCGTGGAGGGGAAGGCACCGGGTCCCTAGGAAACATCCGTAGCATTTCCTGCTGTGCACGTAGACGCTTGTGATTATCGTCCCCATCCTGCAGATGGAGAAATCAATGCTCAATGGGAGGGACGGAGCCAGGCTTTTATACCCAGGCTGGGCTGGCCTGACTGCAAAGCCAGTGTTTTGTGTGCTAAGCCGCGCTGCCTCCTGATGGAACGAATTGCTAATGGTGGCATTTCCGTTGTAGCGACAGTGCTCTGGGAAGAGGTTCTGGACAGATGGTTCCCAATTGGGCCCCTGCCTCAGGCTAGCGGAGCAGAGGGTTGCTGGTGCAGGAAAAACTCATCCCCCTCCGTTCTGCTGTGTGCGGGATGCAGCAGGTCCCCTCCGGACTCCTCACCATCCCCCGCCAGCCCTTTGGCCTTGCCTGGGTGACCTGCATGAGCTCAGCTTCCCAGCAGCCCTGCGGAGGAGTCAGCCAGGGCAGAGACTGCCTCTGCCCTCGCTGCTTGGCAGTGCCAAGGGAGGCGGGGCCGCAGAGGGGTGCAGCATCTCCCAGCCACCAGACCTCCTTCCTGTGCCCCAACTCCGGCACCCCTGGGGTCTTCTGCAGAGGCCCAAGCTAGGATGAATGGTGCGGAGCTGGGCACATTGGTCAGGCCCGTCCCCATTGCTGCAGCCTTGTTGAGTTGCCATTAACAAGTGGCCGGAGGTTGCCGTGTCTCCATGGAGACCAGACAGTCAGTGCGGCTCTGGGGTGAGGGCCGTGATTAGTGAGTGTCAGTTTTGCCAGCCCTGTCCTTCCCACTGGTGCTCAAGACAACAGGCCTGGGGGGTGGAGGGGAGGGCTGGGAGGGGGTTCAGAGCCTCACAGGCAGGGGGCATTCAGGCCCAGCCTCAGGTGCTGTGTCTTTGTCTCCCCCAGTGGCTCCTCAGTTCCTCCTCCTCTTGTCGCCTGCCTTCCCTCCGCAATCCATAATCCATCTTACACACAGCCACCAGGGTGAGTTTTCTAAAACACGAGCTGAATCCTGACACTGTCTTGCTTAAGAGCATTCCATGGCTCCTGACACCCTGGAGGCTGAGTTCAGTGCGCTC
>NC_022016.1:51714035-51714543 GCF_000317375.1 Microtus ochrogaster | reverse complement strand
GGGATTGAACTCAGGGCTTTGTGCATTTAGGCAAGCATTCTACTAACTGAGCTACAGGTCAACAAAGGGTTTTTGAGCATCCTACCTAGGGTCAAGGAGCCTGCCAGGTGTTCAAGGTCAATGTGACAAACAAGTTCTCTGCTTTTATGGAGGAAGGCAACCTGTCAATCTTGTGAGGAGGATATATTATAAATAAAATACAGGGCTGGAGAGATGGCTGAGCAGTTAAGAGCCTAACTGTTGCCTTGTGGGGGTGGCACATGCCTTTAATCCCAGCATTTGGGAGGCAGGGCAGGTGGATCTCTGTGAGTTTGAGGCCAGCCTGGTCTACAGAACGAGTTCCAGGACAGGCTTCAAAACTACAGAGAAACCCTGTCTTTTATTTTTTTTTCTTCTTCTTCTTCTTTTTCTTCTTTTCAAGACAGGCTTTCTCTGTGTAGCTTTGGAGCCTGTCCTGGAACTAGCTCTTGTAGACCAGGCTGGCCTCGAACTCACAGAGATCCGCCTG
>NC_022016.1:51702873-51713730 GCF_000317375.1 Microtus ochrogaster | reverse complement strand
AGGCCAGAAGAGGGTACCAGATCTCATTACAGATGGTTGTGAGCCACCATGTGGTTGCTGGGAATTGAACTCAGGACCTTTGGAAGAGTAGTCAGTGCTTTTAATCTCTGAGCCATCTCTCCAGCCCCTGAAACCCTGTCTCAAAAAAACGAACAAAAAAAGAGCATTAACTGCTCTTCCAAAGGACTCCAGGTTCAATTCCCAGCACCCATATGGCAGATGGCCGCTAACAACTGTCTGTAACTCCAGGATCCAATACCCTCACACAGACTATACTCAGGCAAAACACCAATGCATATAAAAATAAATCATGCCTTTAATTCCAGCCTTTGGGAGGCAGAGGCAGGCAGATCTCGGTGAGCTGGAGGCCAGCCTGATCTACAAAGGGAATTCCAGGACAGGCTCCAAAGCTACACAGAAAAACCCTGTCTTGAAAAACATAAATAAATAAATATGAATCAAGAGCTTTTTGCCAGTCCAATCTCCGTGAGTTCAAGGCCAGCCTGGTCTACAGAGTTAAATTACAAGGCAGCCAGGGTTCACTGAGAAATCCTGTCTCGAACACCCCCCCCACACACACACACACACAATAGAGCTTTTCGCAAGGTGGCATAGGCCTATAATCTCAGTACTTGGGAAGCTGGGGCAGAAGGATTTTGAATTCAAGACCAGTCTGGGTTATATAGTGAAACAAAACAAAATAACAGGAGTCAGCCTGCTTCAGGCGAGCAATATGAAGGAGGCAGTTTTGTATTCGAGTGTATGCATCTGTATACTGTATGCCCACACAGACATCCACATGTGTGCAGGCCAGAGCTCAGCCTTCAAGTGTCTTTCTCCATCACTCCCCACCTTATAATTCTTTCCCCCTTTTGGAATGCTTCAAGGGACTCTGAGTGTCATCCTTGCCTAGCCAGGGCTGTGCTAATCTTCTCCTTATCATTCCAATTTTAGCGTGCTGCTGAAGCTAACACTGCCTTATTTTCTGACACAGGGTTTTTTGCTGCGTCTGGAGTTCACCAGTTCAGCTAGACTGGCTGGCCAGCAAGCCCCAGGGCTCCTCCTGTCTTCGTGTCCCTGGGATTATAGACTCACGTTGCTCCTTGTGTGGCAAGTGTTTTATCAACCGAGCCATCTCCCCACATCCCACTTTTCAAGTACTTATCTATGATAGTGTGTACGCGCACCCACATGTACAGAGGTGCCCACAGAGGCAAGACGGGGGGCATCAGAGCCCTTGTAACTGGAGACAGGACAAGTTGTGAGTGCTGGGGACTTAACCGGGTCCTTTGGGAGATCAGTAAGTGCTCCTATTTGTTATTTATTTAGACATGTTCTCACTATGTATCCCCTGGCTGGCCTAGGACGGCCTGGGTAGACCAGGCTTGCTTCATATTTCTAGACATAGACATCTGCCTTGCCTCTGCCTCCCGGGATTAAAATTGTGTGCTTCCACATCCGTCATGACTTTTTGTTTTTCAGGTTTTTTTGATGCAAGGTATAGACCAGGCTGGCCTTGAACTCGGAGATTCAGCTGCCTCTGCCTCCTCAGTGCTGGGTTAAATTAAAGGAGCATGCCACCATGTTTGGCTTGGCAAGTTTTTTGTTTGTTTGTTTTAGATGTGTTTTTATTTTTTTTATTTTTTTAAATATTTATTTACTTATTATGTATACAATATTCTGTCTTTGTGTATGCCTGCTGGCCAGAAGAGGGCACCAGACCTCGTTACAGATGGTTGTGAGCCACCATGTGGTTGCTGGGAATTGAACTCAGGACCTTTGGTAGAGCAGGCAATGCTCTTAACCTCTGAGCCATCTCTCCAGCCCCCCAGATGTGTTTTTATTTTATTGTGTGTTCATGTGCATGCATGTGTGTGTGCATGCATTCATGCGTGCATGTGTGTGTGGGTGTGAATGTTTATCACACCTGTGCAGGTGCCCAAGGAGACCAGAAAATGGTATATCAAATCCCCTGGAACTGAAGTGACATTCAGTTGTACGATGCCTGATATGGGTACCGGGAACTGAACTCAGATCCTCTGGAAGAACATAAGATGGCTCTTAATCACTGATGTTCTGTATCCGCATGTTGGCCTTTAACTGCACCAGTAGCTGAGGCTGACCTTCAACTTCTCGTTCTCCTGTCTCCACCTCAAGAGTGCTGGAATTACCAGCGGACACCACACCGCCACACTCAGTTTAATGATGTGCTGGGGATCAAACCCAGGGCTTCACGCATGCTAGGGAAGCAGGCCACCAACTGATTAGATACATAATGCTGGAGACGTTTTCATAGTGACAGGACTGACAGGGTCCCCCACCAGTGGGCAGACAGGAACATTCTAGAGAGCATGCACCAGGGCCCCAGCCTCCTGTCCCTCTGGCCTCCTCTCCTTCCTTTCCCTGGTTGCCAACCCCTCCTTCATGCTTCCTATCTTGGTGAAAGGCAGGGCTTATCCAAGTGAGTGGGGGTGGGGACGACAGGATGACAACCCAAACCTCTGAGTCATTCTCCGTCCGCTCTTTCTCCCCTGTGCACGACTGGCCTCAGTCCCTCTTCCTGTCCACCCTACCCCATCTCTTTTCTCGGTCACTACCCACTTTCTCATGTGCACTCCGACTGTCACAGCTGTCCCCAAGAGGCTCAGCCACTCATTTCTTGAATCCTACTTGGGGTACCCTGGGTGCCAGGCACTGAGCCACAGCAGGTCGCGTAGATACGGCAAGTGCGTAGTCCCTGCCCTAAACCAGAGTCCAGTCAGGAAAGCCACAGGTCTGTAAGCGCAGAGGAGGGCCTCACCTAGGAGGGACGTCTAGCAGCATTCCAGGAGGACAAGCTGCTGAGCTGGGACCTGAAGGGCAAGGAGTGAGCCAGGCAAAGGGAGGAGGAAGATGTTCCAGGCACGGGAGCAAGTACACACTTGGGACGGCAGGAAGTAAGAGAGGTCAGAGCTGAACCAGAGGTTGGGGGAGGGGGCTCCCACCGGGAGTCTGCTCAGATCTCCTCCCCAGCATGACCTCCAGCCTCTCCCTTCCGGTTTGCTCTCCTCACCACAGTTAGTCCGGGCTCTCGAAAACTGGCAGTGTGCACCCACAGTCAAGCCTGGCGGCACGGCCCTTGAAGCACCCGAAAGGCTCTAGCAGCTGCAATTCTACTTGCTCCTCCCAGTCAGCCACACCCAACACAGGTCATTTTCTTGGTCTCCTGGAATGCCCTCCCCTAAAGGCCCAACATGGATGCACCTCCCCCAGGAAGACTTCCTTATCCCAGTTTGCTTACTCCAGTAAGTTTCTCCTCTCTGCCTTTGCCCAACCAATTGGAGTAATGTGCACAGAAGAGCTGACAGCTGACGCTCACGGGCTGCTTTGCGGGAGACTTTATAGATGTGTTCCACGGAGATGACCTTATTTTAACTCTTCCAGCCTGTGGGGCTGGAGAGATGGCTCAGCAGTTAAGAACGCCCACTGTCCTTCCTGAGGCCCTGGGTTCAATTGCGAGCAACCGCATGGCAGATAGCAATGGTCTCAAACTCCAGTTTGATCTGATGCCCTTGTCTACCCTCTGTGGGCATACATACAGAATAAATACCCATACACATAAACGGAAACGTAAAATAAAGGGCTGGAGAGATGGCTCGTAGATTAAGAACACTGGCTTCTTTTCCAGAGGTTATAAGTTCAATTCCCAGCACCCACATGGTGGCTCACAACCATCCTTAATGAGATCTTGCGCCCTCTTCTGGCCTGTAGGCATATATGCAGGCAGAACACTGTATACATATTAATTTTTTTTATAAAAAAAAAAACAGAAGTAAAACTCTGCCAGCTTGTCACCTATGCTTTACTCAGGCGACACTGAGGCTCAAAAAAGGCTAGAGGGACTCTGCTGGTTACCAAGGGTAATAAGTGGCAGAGCTGGGACTTGAACCCAGGTTGACTATTGCCACTAAGACCTGTGGCAACACTTTCTAGTACCTTCCACCAAACTAGCAGCACTTGGCAGGGCACAGTCCAAGTCTGATGCATTTGAGCTCCCGAGAACCTAGGACATGACTGTACTCACAGTTTGGGGTACACAGGTGGCATGCTACCAGAGGGCTGGGAGAGGGGTTCACTAACAGGCTCCTAAGAGTAAAGAAACACCCTCTGCATCCTGAGTGAATCTGGTCATCGTCCTGGGATTGACCCACTGTCTAGCCCAGGATCTGGCCCCTGAGTCAGGCCCCTAAAGATCTGCTGGCATTTCCATCCCGTGTCTGGCAGCTCCTTTGGAATTAGACAGACTCGTTTTGAACTTTAGTTCTGCCCTCAGATGGATGTAGCATTGTAAGTGAGTACCTTCAGCTCTCTGAGCCTCCACTTCTCCATCCTTAGAATGAGCTGTAAAGTATCTGCTCCCCAGGACTCCACAGATGTAAACAATGTAGCCATTCATGCTGTTTCCCAAGTGTCTATGAAGAGCGCTGAGCTTGCAGTTTTTTGGTTTTTTTTTTTTAAATGTGTATTAATTGTATTGTCTATTTATTTGCTTGCTTGCTTGCTTGCTTATTTTGAGAGAGGTTCCCACTATATTAGATCTGGCTGGCCCGGAACTCACAGAAACTCCTGCCTTTGGCTCCTGAGTGCTCAGATTACATGTGTGAGGCCTCATGCCCAGCTTATTTCCTGTTGTGAAGTTGTTTGTGTTTGAGTGGGGATGCGCATATGTGAGCGCGTGACAGCCAGGAGAGGGCGTCGGATCCCCGGTAGCTGGAGTTACCGGAAGGTTGTGAGCCTTCTGACATGGGTGCTGGGAACTGAACTCAGGTCCTCCACGAGAGCAGCGCAAGCTCCTCACGGCTGAGCCATCTTTCCAGCTTGCTCATTTACTTTTTTAAAAAAACTATTTATCTTTATTCTATATGGTATTGTGTTTTGCCTGCATGCATGTCTGTGTGATGATGGCAGATCTGGAACTGGAGTTACAGACAGTTGTGAGCTGTCATGTGGGTGCTGGGAATTGAACTCAGGTCAGGTCCTCTGGAAGAACAGCCAGTGCTCTTAACCATAGAGCCATTTCTCCAGCCCTCATTTACCTTTTTAAACAAAAAATTTAAGTTTATTAATTCGTAATTGTAGAAGTGTTTTTCTTTCATGTGTGTGTGCACCACATATGTACCTGGTGCTACAAGTTCAGATGAGGTAGTTGAAGCCCCTGGAACTGGATCATGTGGGCACTGGGAATTAAACCTGGGTTTTAAGGAAGAGTAGTCTGAACCATCTCTCTAGTCCTAATTTTTCTTTTGTTTTGTTTCTTTGTATAGCCTTGGCTGTCCTAGAACTCGCTCTGTAGACAGAGTTGGGCTCGAACTCCCAGAGATCCGTCTGTCTCTTCCTCCCAATCCTGAGACTAAAGGTGATTGTTACCACTGCCCAGGTTTGTTGCTTTGTTTGGTTTTTGAGAGAGAATTTCTCTGTGTAACCCTGGTTCCTGATTGATTCTTAATTAGTGCCACCCTAAGTCCAGGCAATCAGGGACATGGGGCCTCAATACTTCAAAAGGTCACCCCAGCCCTCCTCCCCTGGTCCCTCCCCCACAGAATGAAGAATCAGAGAGGTCTGGAACTCATGCCCAGCCAGAGTCCACCACCACTCCCTTTTGAAACAGTTCTGGATACCAAGGATCTTAGAAACCCTGAGCCAGCTGACAGGGCGTGGGTGTGCCCTTCCCTAGTCCAAACCACACTGCCAGGGTAGATTCCTGGGCCTAAGGGGTAGCCAAAAGCAGCTGTTCACCAGGAGGGGGTGCTGAGGAAAGCCACTGGGTAGGTAGGCGGGGCCTAGGAGAAGGGCCTCCTGTATGCTCTCGGCAGGAACACGGTGTCCTTCTGAGTGCCTCCGAAGGCAGGAACTACCAGCTCCATTTTCAAGATAAAGGAACTGGTGCTCAGGCTAGAGTCACTGGGAGTCTGTTTACTGAGCTGCCTCTGAGCTGGTCATGCTTCCGTACAGCTCAGTCACACACCCAGCTCCTAATGTAACTCTCGCAGTGCCCCGGTGAGGAAGCTGAGGAGGCACAGCAAGGTTGAGAGACTTGCCTGAGGTTGCAGTTTCTAAGTAACAGCGTCAAACCCTGGCTGTCAAGTTTTTACCTCTCCTTCTGGTGCCCAGTACCATTATCGTCATTAGACTGTCCCCTAATCTGGCTAACGCAGTAGCTGGCCTCAGTCATCCGCCTGAGGAATGAGACACAGACGTGCTCTGTGTGGACTCTGTTTGGAATGCCACAAAGGGTCTGTCATCCAAATTGAAGGTGTCTCCATGGTTGCTAGAGAAGGAGCTGAGGAGGGGCTGGGGACCAGAACTTAACCCTGCTTCTCACCTTTGTCCTGCAGGCCTAGGACAGCCAGGCGGGGGCCCTAGGGCTGTCCAGAGAGAGGCCCCCTCCAGTTCGTAACTGGATCTGTGGCCTGAGAAGATGGTGCTTTCACAGAGCTCAGGCCAGGCCCTCCCCTTTCCCTCTGTGGCCCAGCTGTGGCTGTTGTCCAAGCTCCCACAGGCGAGCCCCACCTCTCCTAGACCAGGCCAAGCTGTTGCTCTGTGGTCACCTGGACCCAATTTCCTTCTTCCTGCCTCCTCCCATCTCTGGGAAGCACCACTGGACTGAACGCCCTGCCAATTTCAAAAATCTTCTCCCCCAGGAAGCCATTTCTGTCTCTCCCACAACCACCCCCGGGGTCTTCTCACTCAGAGCTCCCCAGTGCATCTCCCTTTAGCCCCCCACACTGAGAATCACTTGGACTTGGACCATCAGTCCATTTTCCATTTGGTTCCTGGCTGAACACTGGGTCCCTGGCCAGGCTGTGAGTTCCCTTCCCCTGGGCAATATCATACCATGTGTTTCTCTCTCTCCCCACTCCCAATTGCCTGGCAGAGTTGAACCCAGAGCCAGAAAGCTGCCCTACCTCAGGAACCAAGCCTTAGAGGTTAGAGGCCTGGAGCCAGCTCAGCCATTCTCCCATAACTCTGTCTATGCCAGGTGAAGTTCCCCGGGAGGCCCAGGAAGGGAAAGGGACTGAGCCAAGATCACCCAGAGACCCATCCAGCACTCAAACCTCTGTCTCCTGACTCTCGGGCCCAGGTTCTGACCCTGTACATAGATCAAGTTTCCAAATCCCTCAAGGCCTCATTTTCAAGCAGGAAACTGGAATGACTCCCAGTGGTGTACAGTCTGAACCCCAGGGGTTAATCTTGCTCCTGACGCCACATCTGGAAAAGCCCTAAGGAGATCATTAGTCCAGCCTCCTTCTTCCACACACTGAGGCCCGGAAAGCAGAAGAGACCTCCTTGGGGTCACACCAAACTAGGAGTACAACTGAAGAACACTGGATTCCATGTGGCCTTTGATGAATTGAGTATCGAGGGAACAGGAGTTAGAAGGAGTCTCTGATAGGCAGACAGTCGGGGCTAGGGGCCTGACTAAGTATAAAGATGGTGAATTTCTAAGATGTCCGGCTTCTTCTTCTTCACCATCTTGTCCTGAGACAGAGGCTTAGTCAGCTTTTTCTCCACCCAGTAGGGTCACCTGTAGAGACCCTTGGCCTATGGGATCAGTCTGTCAAGTTCAAGGCCAGAACAGGATGTGGTTACCACAAATTTTCAGACCTATCACTCTCCCTGTGTTTTTTCAAATTGGCCAATCCTCAATTGGGGAAAGGCAGAACCCCCCCCCCCTTTAAAAACACTCAGTCCTCAAGGAGAGACCAGGCCTTGGCTTCTGTAGTCCTCCCTATTTGGCAGATTTTCCTGTTGTTTTTTTTTTTCTTCTTTTCTTTCTTTTTTTTTGTTTTATATCTTGATTTTCCTGTTTTTTAAATTCTTTAAATGGCAGGGAAGTTACTGATTCAGATCCCTAAACAGAGCAAGGCCTGGTGGCACACAGGCTTTTAATCCTAGCACTCAGGAGGCAGAGGCAGGCAGATCTGTGGGTTCAAGGCCAGCCTGGTCTACAGAGTGAGTTCTAGGACAGCCAACGCTGTACAGAGAAACGCTATCTCAAAAAAACCAACAACAACAAACAACAAAACAAAAAAAAGATCCCTAAACTAAACAAGGACAGGCTGTGGTGGCTCACGCCATTAATCCCATTACTGGGGGAGGCAGAGGCAGGAGGATCTCTGTGAGATCAAGGCCAGCCTGGTCTACAAAGCTAGTTCCAGGACGGTCAGAGAAACCCTATCTCGGGGGTGGGGAAAAGGCCTACAAAAACAAAAAGTCCCTAAGACAGTAACAGTATCTCCAACTCATTCATTCATCCAATAAACCCACGGAAGACTGCTAATTCCTTGCTCTGTGCTGGTACTGAGAAAACAAAAATGAAGAAGACTGGAATATGGACCGGGAAGGTAACTCTTTGGTAGAGAGCTTAACTAGCATGTAGGAAAAGGAGTTCAAGGTCATTCTCAGACACCGACTCATTTCCGGGCAGCCCTGCTTATGTGAGACCCTGTCCCAAAACAAAACAAATTTTAAAAACCAGGACAGTCAAAGCTGAAAGGACACAAGAGGGCTTTTGGGTACAGGAAATGAGGAAAAGTATCTTGGTTTGGCTTCTGCTTTGAGGGTGACAATTCATCAAGATTTGTATTCATGTGTATTTGATGTGCATGTTCTTCTGTACATATCTTTCCCTCAAAAGTGTTTCTGAGGCCTGGAGACTTGGCTTGGTGGTTAAGAGCCCTTCCTGCTCTTCCAGAGAACCCAAATTTAGCTCCCAGCATCGTATTGGGTGGCTCACAAATGCCTGTAGATCCAGCCCCATGAGATCTGACACCCTCTTCTGGCCTCCCCAGGCACCCACACACATGGCATACACTTATACAAATGCACGTACCTTTTAATTTTCAATAAAAATTAAAAATAAAGCTGGGTGATGGTGGCGCATGTCTTTAGTCCCAGCACTCGGGAGGCAGAGGCAGGTGGATCTCTATGAGTTGGAGGCCAGCCTGGTCTACAAGAGCTAGTTCCAGGACAGGCTCCAAAGCTAAAAAAGCTTTTTGGAGCTACAAAGCTCCAAAGTTTTTCCTGTATTGAAAAACAAACAAACAAAAAATTAAAAATAAAATCAAGCAGGGCTCAGTGACACGTGCCTTTAATTTCAGCACTCGGGAGGCAGAGGAAGGCAACCTCTGTAAATTCAAGGCCAGCCTGGTCTATAGAGTGAGTTCCAGGACAGCCAAGGCTATACAGAGAAATCCTGTCCCAAAATACCACAAATCAAGCAGGTATATGCTTTTAATCCCAGCACTTCAGAGGCAGAGGCAGGCAGTTCTGAGTTCAAGGCCAGCCTGATCTATGGAGTTAGTTCCATTTCAGGACAGCCAGGACCACACAGAGAAACCTTGTCTCAAAATAAAATAAAGTAAAAAAAAAAAAATCATTTTTTAAAAGCCTTTTTTTTTTTTTTCTTTGCAAAAGACAGTTATAGGGGCTGGGTATATAATTCAGTTGAATCGCTTAGCACACACAAGGCCCTGGGTTCCACCTACAGCACTAGGGGGAAAAAGCAGGCAACCATGGAAACTGAGCTTCAAGAGATAAGACACTGAAAACTGTCTGATCACAGCTGGGAGGAGGACAGCCTTAGAGAAAGAGCAGGGTGTGTGGACCATGGGGCCAGGGGACCCGCTGCAGCAGGGAGGGAAGGGGAAGCGTGGTACGGGAGGTGATGTACACTCAGAGCTTGGAAGAGATGAACAGGTGGGAAGAGTCCGGGTGATTTCCAGCTCCTCCCCGCACTGCACCAATGGAAAGTGGCCAGGAATCACGGGTGGAAGCGTGATATAGCTGGTACAAGATAACATATGGAGTCAGGCAAGGTGGCGCATGCCTGCAGTCCCAGCACTCCGGAGGTGAGGACAGGATTCTAAGTTGGAGGCCAACCTGGACGAGATAACAAGATTCCATCTCAAAAACCCAAGGGCTTGGCGAAGACGTCTGCACCTAGCATGCACAAAAACCAAGGTAAAGGTAAGGGGGGGGTAGCTGGAGAGAGGAGGGGAGGAGAGAGAGGAAGAAGGAAAAGGGAAACCTGTGGGAACCTTCATGGCCTGTGATAGGTAGCGGGTTTTTTTTTTAAAGTTTATTTATTTATTATGTATATATACAGTGTTCTGCCTGCATGCCAGAAGAGGGCACCAGATCTCATTATGGATGGTTGCACCATATGGTTGCTGGGAATTGAACTCAGGACCTCTGGAAGAGCAACCAGTGCTCTTAACCTCTGAGCCATCTCTCCAGCCCAAGGTAACGGGTTTTTGCAGGTTTCCAACGCACTAACCACAATCTGACGCAGAGGCACAAGCCTGCTACAATCTGAGCATGTGGAGGCCAAGGATCATGAGTTTGAAGCTAGCCTGGGTTACATAGCAGCATCCTGCCTCAGAAAAACAAGAGCCAGGTATGGTATCACATGCCTGAAATTCCAAAACTTGGGAGCCCAGGATGCCCCTGAACTCATCTTCCTACAAAAGACTCTATGTCAAAACAACAAACCATCCAGGCAGTGCCTTTAATCCCAGCACTTGGGAGGCAGAGGCAGGCCGATCTCTGTGAGGTCGAGACAAGCCTAGTCTACAGAGCTAGCTAGTTTCAGAACAACTAGGGCTACACAAAGACACCCTGTCTTGGATAAAAACAAAACAAAACAAAAACAAAGAAAATTACATTAAAAAAAAAAAAGATGAGCCGGGCGATGGTGGCGCACGCCTTTAATCCCAGCACTCGGGAGGCAGAGACAGGCGGATCACTGTGAGTTCGAGACCAGCCTGGTCTACAGAGCTAGTTCCAGGACAGGCTCCAAAGCCACAGAGAAACCCT
>NC_022016.1:51696930-51701853 GCF_000317375.1 Microtus ochrogaster | reverse complement strand
GGGGTGACAGGAACAGCAACCGAAGCAAAGGCTGGGGCTAAGGTGACCTCACACAGACTTTATGAATTCTCCTTATGTTCTCTGCTGGGCGAAGCGTTGCCTAACACAAAGAGGAGGACAAGGAAACCGCCCCTTTCTCCTTGCTCAGCAGAGACAGGGCCAGGCTTGGGTTCTACCCCTCTGCAATCTAGATGCAGTTTACAACTTGAAAAGTCACTTAGTCCAGGTGCCAGGATGAGGTGGGGCACTGCAGGTGGGGACTGGCTGTGAGGCCCGGTCCTGCAGGGCCTAGCCCTGGTCTTAGAGGAGCTGCAGCCTGCCAGCTCCTACCCACGCCCCAACTCCTGCTCCAGCCCCACCTGCTGTGCTCAGCACCTGGGCTCCCCCTCCTCTTCCCCATCTTCCTCTTAGGGAAGAGAGAGCTTGGCAGAGCCAGGGAGCCGGGAGTTTCCTCCACCTACTCCCACTCCCACACAACAGAACCTGCACCAGATTCAGAGGACACCAGATTCCTGCAGAACCCCCTCCTCTGCCAGGCACTCAGGAATGGCACTGGCAGAACCGGGTAAAGTGGTGCAGGCCTGTGATCCCAGCACTTGGGGTGCTGAGGTAGGAGGATTCCTAAGAGTTCAAGGCCAACCTGGATTAGATAACAAGACCCTGTCACAGAAACAAACACATAAAAAAAACAAGGCTAGCAAGAACTCATCCTGGCAAGGTGCTTGCTGTGCAAGCCTGGCCAGCTGAGTTCAACCCCCATACTTCACATTAAGGTGAGAGAGCCAGTAGGGCATAGTGGAGCACACGTTTAATCCCGGGATTTAGGAGACAGAGACAGGAGATCTCTGTGAATTGAGGCCAGCCTGGTCTATTTAGTGAGTTCAAAGCTAGCCAAGGCTACACAGTGAGACTCTGTCTCAAATAAACAAAACACAGTAAAGTTGGTGTTTAGATTGGAGGTACCCAATCCAGCTAGCATCTATTGAGTACCTGCTGCATACCAGGCCCTGTGTCCTTTGGGAAGGACAATACCCACTGTCAGCAACATCCCATGTGTTTTACAGAGGTACAAAGTGGAGTCCAGAGAGCAAGGCTGATTTCATCTGGGGAGTAGTATGTGGACACCAAGGATAATTTCCTACACAGGGGGCCATGTGAGCTGAACCATAAAGAATCAGGAAGAGACCAGGCATAATGGCTCACAGCTGTAATCCCCATCAGTTAGGAGGCTGAGGCAGAAGGAGCAGCACTGTTTCAGCACCTACACAGGGCACCTCAATTCCCATTGTAACTCTTGCTCCAGGAGATCCAATGCCCTCTTCTGGGCTCTTCAGGTACATACGTGGTGCGTGCATGCATGCTCGCATGCACGCGCACACATGTGTGTGCAAACACGTGCGCGCACACACATGCACACACAAACATATACACACAGTTGTTTTTTTAATCTTTAAAAAAAGAAGAATGCTCTCTTGGTCATTTTATCATGGCTCAGCAAAAGAGGGTAGGAGAATGAGAGAGAATTCTAGTGCTTGCTGAGACCGAGACAGCCACTGATCCTTCACACTGACTCTGTGAAACGGGGTGACATCATCCATGCTCCAGAGGTGGTCACAGTGGTGAAAAAAACCCTAATGTTTTGTCCATATACATGGACAAAAATGTCAAAGAACAAAAATAAATAAGTAAATGAAATGCCCTTGCTAAGTCAGGCCCAGTAGTTGATATCTGCGATCTCAGCACTCAGGGGCTGCGGTGGACTGCGGTGGACTGCGGTTTGAAGACAGACTGAACTACACAGTGAGCTCTAGGTCAGCCTGGGCCACACGGAGAAATCTTGTCTCAAAGAAATAAATAAACAAACAAATGAATGAATGAATGAATGAATGAATGGGTAGGTAGGTAGATAGGTAGGTAGATAGATAGATAGATAGATAGATAGATAGATAGATAGATAGATAGATAACCTGGGTGATGGTGGCACACTCCTTTAATTCCAGCACTCAGGAGGCAGAGGCAGGTGGATCTCTTTGAGTTCAAAGCCAGCTTGGTCTACAGACTGAGTTGCAGGGCAGGCTCCAAAGCTACACAGAAGAAACCCTGTCTTGAAATGCCAGAAAGAAAGAAAGAAAGAAAGAAAGAAAGAAAGAAAGAAAGAAAGAAAGAAAGAAGATACGGAAAAAAGAAACAGAATTCTCAGAGAACGGAGTGCTCAGTATAGTGTAGCCCTGGGTTGGATCCCGAACAACATATCAACTAGACGTGGCAGCACTCACCTGTGATCCCCATACTTGGGTTTTGGATCCAGTTTCAGGAAAGCGTATGCTATAAGAGACCCATATGGTGGAGAGAAAGAACAACCACCTCAAGTTCTCTGACCTCCAGTCGAGGCCTCTGGCATACACTTCACAAGCAGACTAAATACATCAAATGTAAAAGGAAGACCTACTGTTGGTGGCAGAGGGAAGTCTAAGAATATAGCAACTGCTGAGGGCCAAAGCAACCATGGAGCCCTCACACTGACCCTGTGAGATGCTGTGTTTTTATCCACGCTCCAAAGGGTTGAAACTACAGTTGGCAGGTTGCTGGAGTGGGATTTGAACCCCATTTTGTCTGTTTCCCTGTTTTACCTTATAGGAGCTTGGGTAAAGGATGTATGGAGTCCTGAGGAGATTTGCAGGAGGTGGAGTCAGGAAGAAGAGAAGTTCAAGGTCACCCTCCCTCTGCTATGAAGAAAATTTGAGCTGGTTAAGAGTTGGGGAGGAGGGACCAGAGAGATGGTTTAGTGGCTAGGAGCACTGGTTTTTCTTCCATAGGACCCTGCTTCGATACCCAGCACCCACATGGCAGCTCACAACTGTCTATTACTCCTGTTCTAGGGGGATCTGATGCCCTCTTCTGGCTTCCTTGGACACTGCATGCACATGGTGCACAGACATACAGGCAGGCAAACACCCACACACATAAAATAAAATTAAAAAGAGAAGTGGGGGGAGAAGTACTCTGGGAGATACCAAGCTGACACTGGGGTTCTGGTGGGGACTGGTTGGCTCTGGCAGATGAAAAGGAGGGAAATATCAGAGGTTACGTCCCAGGTGGCTTCCATACTGCAGAAAGAATCTGGTAATGTTCTTTACAATAAGTGGTCCAGAGTTTGGACCCATACCCGCCACCTGCCCAGCTCACCCAAGAAGATACTTTATTCTCCAGACATTCGTGCACATCCCGCAGCCATTTGTGTATGCGTTCAGCCAACTTAATGGATCACTGAGTGGATGCTGGCTGCTGGGCTGGGAGCTGGGGAGACATCATTAGCGGTTCACTGCAACAGCCTCTGGTATGGATTGGAAGTCTGGGTTTGCAGCTGACTTGCGGTGAGTCCCGGCTCGACCTTCAGCTTATTGTGACTTAAGGCAAGTGAGTGTTCGGACCTTTTATGTTTTTGGTTTTTTTTTTTGTCATCTGTAAGATGGGAACATTAACGGCACCTACACGCCTGGAATAGTGTGAGCACTCGGTATTAGCTGCCATTGTTTCCCTTTCACAAGGAGCCAGGTCCGAAACACAGTTTAACTATTTCATTCCAATAGTGATAAGTTATCCTGCTGCAGCCAGCAGGGGCTGGAGGTGGGGCAGGCTTCCCAGACTGATAACCAGTTGACCTAGGCTGGACTGCTGGGAAAGCAGAAGAAGGGCACAGGTCTGGAGGCAGGAGAGACAGAGAGGAGGTAGGCCCTGGAGGCAGAGCGACAAGGTCAGGGTTTCTGTCACTGTGACTCTTTGAACCTCCAAGCAGTGCTGAGAAGTAGGTCAGGGAGACATCCCGGCCCCATTTTACAGAAAACACTCTGAGGCCTCCAGACAACAGTGACTTAGCAGGTCTGTCTGTGAGGAGGTGGCTTAGGGGGCCCGGAAGGGACAGGCCTGAGAAAAGGCCTTTGTCCCTGTGCCTGCTGGGAGAAGACCAGCAAGAGCTGAGACTGCAGCTGGTCACCAGCAGCTGTGGTGGCCAGAGCTGCATTCCTTCCCTGCCAGCAGGGCAAGTCCAGGCTTAAGCAGGGGCCTGGAATTTTCTTCTGGTCTTAAAAAAAGACAAAACAAAGTAAAGCGGAAAAAAAGCAAAAAAACAAAACCAAAAAAACCCTACGTGAGTCAACATTAAGTTGTACTGTGACTTCAAACAGACACAGCTTTGAACTGGCCCCATAAACCTCCCAGCAGCGAGTTTCTGGGAATGACAAGGAAGTCTGGAGTCAGAGTCCAGACTTTGTGGTGAGTCTTGGCTCGGCCCCTCCGCCTTGCTGTGTGACCTCATGCAGGTCACCAGCCCTCTCTGGGTCCTCCAAACTGAAGGAAGGGAGGGTGGGCGGGATGATATAAGAGAGGCGGAGAGTCCAGCAACTAGTTCCAGCCAGCTGCAACCAGCCTCACTGCTCTCCAAGTTGGAGGTACTTGGGTTCAGGGGGTGGGGGCGGTTAGTGGGGGTTGGTGGTGGTAGTGGTGGTGTCTGGAAGCTGGAGACAGGCAGCCTTTCATCTTTAGCTGGCCCAGGGTCGGGGCAGGTTGGCAGGCTCCACATCCCGAGATCACGTTTCAGGCTAGAAGGGGCCTTCCTGTGACCTCAGCCGGCCAGCCTCGTCCCTGCCTTCCTCCTCCATCCACACCAGAGGGAAACAAGCAGCATCCCACCCAAGGTCACTGGCCAGCAAGTGGCTGTCCTTCGGTCTGCCCTTCCCTCCCCTCCTACTGGAGCCAGCCCCCACCCCCGCAGCTCCCCCTGCAAAGCCCTGGTCTCCTGGGCCATTAGGAATCTGCCAGGCGAGGCGTGGTCTTTTTCCTCCCTCTTGCTTCTTGGCTGGTTTTCCCAGCTCTCCAAAAGCTGCCTCCTGCAAAAGCCTCGGGTGCCTGTACAGGAACATTTTT
>NC_022016.1:51694710-51696788 GCF_000317375.1 Microtus ochrogaster | reverse complement strand
AGAGAGAGAGAGATGCAGCTATGGTTTGGGTAGAAAAGCAACCAGCTCCTTAATCCTTGCCTGCAACCTCTGCCTCCCCAGCCAGCCTGTTGGCTCTAGGCCCTGGAAAGAAGCCGGTGCTCCAGCAAGAGGCCTAGACCTGTCCCCCGCCCGCATGCCCGCATCCGCATCCGCACCACCTCTCTTTCTTTCTGGGTTTGCTGTGTCTTTTTCAGAACCCGAGATAAGCTGCAGAGCTCAGCAGGGCTGAGAAAATGTGGGAGCTGCAGAGGGGTCTGGTGGGGGAACCTCACTGCCCTGCCCTCTTGGCCATTCTCTGCAGAGCAGAAGTTGCAGGATCTGGATTGTTCAACCCTAGCCACCCCTCCTCTTCCTGCCCTCGCCCGTTTTCTTGAATCACTGGTCTCGCCAGTGCAAGCTCCCCCAGGGCCATCACCCATATCTTCGCTATTATTGACTTGTATAGGACTTGGCTTCTTCTTCTTTTTAAGAGCCATTTACTCTCTACCCCTGGGCCACTCCTGGGGGTGAGGGGGTTACCCCTTCCCAGTGTTTTTTATTCCTGTGGGGCATACCCCAAAGTATTAAAAGTAGCTTTGTAATTCAAAAAAAAAAAAAAGAGCCATTTACTTTCACATTCTGAGTCGTTATTCATTGGAACCCGCCACAGTGGTGGCAGCCAATGTCCCACCCTTTGCTCTGGCCTGCTTTGGCATCTGACCATAGCTTAGCTGTGTTGCTGGATGTGTGTCTTTTTTGGTTTTTCGAGACAGGGTTTCTCTGTAGCTTTGGAGCCTGACCTGGAATTAGCTCTTGTAGTCCAGGCTGGCCTCAAACTCACAGAGATCCACCTGCCTCTGCCTCTCGAGTGATGGGATTAAAGGCGTGTGCCACTTGAAGTGTGTCTTGAATGGATGAAGTGTGTCTTGAATGAATGAATGCAAACCATAAACAGATCCCCCAAAATATCGAGAGACTCCCTGTGAAGGGCCATTTGGCAATGGCGCCACCCTCTTAAAAAGGCCTTTTCGAGCCAGTGAGTGAGGTCATGCTCACACACAATCCCAACATTCAGGAAGCCAAGGTGGGATTGTCCAGCCTGCACTACATAGCGAGTACCAGGCCAGCCAGAGCTACACTAGTAATATTCTTTTCTCAGAAACAAACAAACAAACAAATAAAAAAAAAAAAAAGCAAATCAGGCCAGCAGTCTGGCTCAGTGGGTAAGGCTGCTTGGGGCCAAGCCTGAGGATCGGAGTTCAATTCCCACATGATAGAAGACTCCTGGCCACTCCCATTTATGATAAATATATGCAAGACAAAATAAAAACTAAGAGAAATCTTGCACCCTGCCCAGCACCCTCTTCAGCTCACACCTTCATCCCCACCTCTCTCTATCTACCAGCCCCTAGGGAGGCTTTCTTTTCCCCTGGAAGCCATCTTTCCTCTTGCCTCTCAACTTCTGCCTGTGAAATTCCCTGTGCCGGCCCCCCGCTGACGTGTGTGAGCATTTTGGGGACTCAGGTATGCTAGGCAAACCTACCACAAAGTGACATCTCCACCCTTTTTCCTTTTTATTTTGAGCTAAAGTTTCATTCAATTGCCTAGGTTGGCTGTGAACTTCAGCCTGTGACTTGGCCTTGAATTTGCAATCCTCCTGCCTCATCCCTAGCTGCTGGCCTTGAACCAGCTGGGGTTCAAGGCATTCTCTGCTTTGTTGCCTATTTATTTGGTGTGTGTGTGTGTGTGTGTGTGTGTGTGTGTGTGTGTGTGTGTATGGAAGGGGCCTGGGTGGAGATCAGAAGATAATTGCAGGAGTCCTTTCTCTCCTCCCACCATGCAGACCCCAGCAATCAAACTGAGGTCCCTTTGACCACTGAACCACCCTGTTTGGATTTTAATACAGGTCTCTGGTAGCTCTGGCCGGTCTCAAATTCGCTATGAAATGGAGGAGAATGACCTTGAACTTCCTGCCTCCACACACCAAGTGTAGGGATTTCGGGTGTGAGTTACTGCACCCGTCCAGCACCACGTCAGTTTTTATGTATGGCTTCTTTCTCATTAAGAGGCACTTGGAG
>NC_022016.1:51693384-51694538 GCF_000317375.1 Microtus ochrogaster | reverse complement strand
ACCAACCTGGTCTACAGAGCTAGTTCCAGGACAGGCTCCAAAACCGCAGAGAAACCTTGTCTCGAAAAACCAAAAAAAAAAAAAAGAGGCACTTGGAGGCAGAGGCTAGGTAGATTGATCCTGAGTCACTGGTGCCCTGTATCAGCCTCAACAGCAGCAGACAGAAATCTATGCTTATTAAATGAATAGACTGGTAACGGAGGTTAAGTTCAGGCAGGATTTGGGCTTTTCAGGGCAGGGAAGGGGGGGGGATAGGCGCTGGGGCGTGAACTCAGGCCTTGCTGGGGTTAAGTGCTTTGTCTACCTCAGCCACATGTAAGCTTTGGAAGGCAAGAAGAAAAAGCATAGCATGTTGTCGCCAAGGGTACAGAGTCAGGACACAGACACACGTTCTCCTCAGCTTCATCAAGGCACGTGTGGACACAGTGTTAACTGCTGTCACTATTGTCGTGGTCCTGCCCGACAGACATTTTTTATCTGCCATCTCACTTAGTTCTTACCACAGCCCAAAGAACCAGGGTATGTTTGGTTGTTGTCCCTTTTCCTAAAGAAATGAGGTAGAAGCAGGCCGAACAGTTTGCTGGGGTCACTTGCTGGGTAAGTGGCAGGAAGGGGATTTGAACCCAGGTCTCTCTAACCCTGCCGCCCACCCGCGTTCCCTGACTGCAGCACCTGCCTGCAGGAGGAGGAAGAGAAGAAGGGGGCAGAGCGGCATGGTGGGAAGGCAGGGGGGCTCCGCTGAGCTGAGGCCTCAGAAGCTGAGCAGCAGGCAGCTTCTTTCTAGACCTTTCATTTCCGGCAGTCTGTTCCAAGCAGGTGAAAACCCTACCGAGGGCCCTTCTCTCATTCCCCATTTCCCACCTCCTCCCAGCTGCCTCTTCCCCCACGCTGGGAGGGGGAGGTCAGGTAAGCCGCTGGGGATGCAGGGGGGAGTGGAGTGAGGAAGGTAGGGGGACGTCATTCCAGCTCCTTCCCCTTCAAAGGCGCTCGGGGAGGAGAGAGCATTCCAGGTGGAAGGAAAGGCAAGCGCAGAGGCAGCGGATTAAGGATGTGGAGGCGGGGAGAGCCTGTGAGCCAGGCTGGGACCGAGGTTTGGGGCCCCCTGGGATTGCTCAGTGAAGAAGAACTTGTTTGGAGGAGAGAGAGAGAGAGAG
>NC_022016.1:51688551-51693284 GCF_000317375.1 Microtus ochrogaster | reverse complement strand
AGAGAGAGAGAGAGAGAGAGAGAGAGAGAGAGAGAGAGAGAGAGAGAGAGAGAGACTGTGTACCCAGCAGGAGCTGAGGAGCTGAGGATGCCAGAGGAAGGGGAGTGGCAGGACTTTCTGGCTCTGAGCACAGTACTCTCCACCCACTCCCCACACAGATAGGGGCGGGGATGCAGGATGCAGAGAGGTGATTCGTTTTGATGCCTCTGTTTTGTACCTGGGGCTCTGCTAGCTCGGTACCAGACCCAGGCCCGCAGCTCTTCAAGCTTTCTCACGTTTTCTCTCTCTTCCTACGAGATCCATATAATTTGCCCCATTTTATAGACAAGGAAACTGAGGCTCAGCAGGTTATATACCTTGACCGAAACCAGAAATCATTGGGTTGTCTGGCTGGTTAGGTTTGTGGTTATTTTTTGTTTGTTTGTTTGTTTGTTTTTGAGACAGAGTCTAGCCAGATAGCCCAAACTGGCCTCAAACCCTCCATCCTCTTCCCTCAGCCTCTGGGTGCTGGGATTATAGGTGTCCCACACTTAGCTCAGGACTGTTGGAAGAGGCACATCTAGGAATTGATCCCTGGTCTGTTTCTACAGGTGGCAATTTTGCTTGTCAGCCTGATGGGCTGTTCTCCCAGAGGGTTCCTGTCCCCATAGCAACGCTGACAGGAACTCCCCGGGTGGACTGCACTTTAGAGTTTGTGCAGGCCTTGTTGCTTGTGTGCCTTGAAGCTTTATCATCCCCCCTCCTCCCCCCCTTTCAGAGATAAGGAAACTGAGGCTGAGAGAATGGGTGTCGCCCAGCTAAGATTACAAACTCAGTAAACTGCAAAACTGTGTTCAAACGTGGGAGTCCCGTCCCGCTCCCCCCCACCCCCCGCCCCCAGGAAGAGGGTCTGTTTCACGTTCTTCTCAGGAAATGGACAGTTGACTCTGTTGTTTTGGAGACAGGGTCTCATTAGATATCCTAGCTAGTGTCACCACTCCGGCCAGAAAAGGCTTAGGGCGTAGCCTTTGCAACCCGGGGATCTGCCTCAGACACTGCAGACTTTCAAACTGATTCCCTGGGTAGCAGAGGAAAGGCTTGGCTAGCCCAGGCTGGATGTCCTGGAGCCAGGCCTTTAGCTCCCCTGTTCTTTCTTGACCTCATGGGTCACAGGAAGCTAACAGGAACGAGCCCATAGGCTTGTTGTCAGGGGTGAGTGAGTACATACATAGAGAACAGTCGCACAGGCCCAGCATACAGTAAGTGCTCATTAAATTGGTGATTATTAATATTTTTAATGTATGCAACATTATCATCTCAGAAAGCAAGTTGTCTCACCACATCGCCCACACGGGAGATATTAAGTTTGTTATTGGATTACCTGTCAGCAAAGCCCCAAATCTTGATTTCTAATGCAGGTAGAAACTGAGGTTATCAGCATGTTAACAATAATTTTTACTTGTGTCTGAGGCAGTGTCTTATTGTGGAGTCTGGACTGTCCTGGAATTCTCTAGGTAGACCAGGCAGGACTCAAACTCACAGACATCAGCCTGTTGCTCTCCTCTGACAGTCACAAGACTGCCTGTCTCTGGCTGAGTTCTGGGGTCAAAGGCCAGCCACACAAGGCTCACAAAGTCTTTCCCAGGTTGTCCTTGAATTCATTCTGTAGCCCGGATGGTGCTCCTGTCTCCCGAGTACAGGGGTCGCAATAATAAATCACCACCCTGGGCTTTAAGTAACCAGAATTGTTGTTACATCCATCATCACCCCCAGTAGCTGCTGCTGGATGCCAATCGCTGTGCCAAGTGCTTCACATCTACGGTGGCACTGGAAAGTCTTTTGAGACAGGATCCTGTGTCGTCCAGGGTGGTGTCAGATTTGCTCTGTAGTTGACAGAGACCTTAAATTTCTCATCCCTTTACCTTCACTTCCTGAGTGCTTGGATCACAGAGGTACCCCCACATCTACTTAAATTTATTTATTTACTTATTTATTTTTATTGATTTTAGACACTGTCTTTTTTGGGGGGTGGGGTTTCAAGACAAGGTTTCTCTGTAGCTTTTGGAGCCTGTCCTGGAACTAGCTTTTGTAGACCAGGCTGGCCTCGAACTCACAGTGATCTGCCTGCCTCTGCCTCCCTAGTGCTGGGATTAAAGGCATGCATGCGTCACCACCGCTCGCCTAGACACTGTCTTACAGTGTAGCCCAGGCTGGCCTCAAACTACTGATCTTTCAGCTCCAACCTTCTGAGTGCTGCAATTTCAAACCTAGTTTAACCTCATTTGGTTGGCCTTGACATCTCTGGGAAACAGAATAGGAATTATTTTTTTACTCAGTTTTTTGATACAATTGTAAACAACAATTTAAAACAATTTACCCAATTGTTTTTTTTGAGACAAAGTCTCACTATGTAGCCTAGCTAGCTGTGAACTCACTATGTAGACCAGAGAGATCCCAAACTCAGAGAGACCCACCTGCCTCTCCTTGCTCACAAGGCCAAAAACAATTCTAACCCTTGCTTTCTGTTTATTTGGAAACAAGGTCTCCGTTTGTAGGCCAAACTAGATTCTTACTTGCTATATAGTCCAGGTTGGCCTTGAACACCTACCTTAGTACTGGGATAATGTGTGCACCATCAAAACAGGGACAGTATCTAACACTGGTAATGTCAACACTCAGGAGACTGAGGCAGGAGGATTACTAGGAGTTTGAGGCTAGTGTAGGCTACGTAGCAAGTATCAGGCTGGGGAGATGACTTCTCAGTTAAAAAGGTTTCCTGTTCTTCCAGAGAACCTGAGTTCCATGACCAGACTTACATTGGGTAGAAAGGCAAATCATAAGACTGCCTATAACTCCAGTTGCAGGGGATACGATGCCATTGTTGCTATTTTCTGTCCTATGCAGGTACACACACACACACACACACACACACACACACACACCCCCAGTGTGGACTACTAAGCCCAGCTATGATCCATATCTCTCAAATAAGGAAACAAACTGAAGAGAGGTGAAATACCTTGCCCATAGCTAGACTTGGTGGTACACATTGGTAATTCCAGGACTCAGAAAGCTCAGGCAGCAAGATTGCCTTGAGTGTGAGGCCAAACAAAATAAATGACAATACCCTCAAACAACAATAACAAAATCACAGTAGTGGCACAGGCTTTAATCCCAGCACTTGGGAGGCAGAGGCAGGTGGATCTCAGTGAGTTCAAGGCCAGCCTGGTCTACAGAGCAAGTTCCAGGAAGGCTCCAAAGCCACAAAAGGTTCCAAAGTCTCAAAAAATAAAAATAAGCAAACAAACAAAAAGCCCAAAAGCAAAACAAAAAACAAAAATCACACATTGAGAAAGGTGTCAAAGAATGATTTAAAGTCAGTTTGTCTGTCTCCAAAGTCTTTGTTTGCTTGTTTGTTTTTTGTTGTTGTTTTGCTTTTTTTTTTCCAAGACAGGGTTTCTCTGTACAGAGCCCCAGCTGCCCTGGAACCCACTCTGTAGACCAGGCTGGCCTTGAACTCAAAGAGATCCTCCCGCCTCTGCATCTTGGGAGTGTTGGAATTTAAAAGTGCACACCACCACTGCCCTAGTTCGGAAGCCTTAAGACCAGTCAGCAACAGGACCATGGCGTAGATGTTTGTATCACTTCTAGCCCCCTGCATTGACGGGATCTGCTGCTTCAGACTTACCTCCCTAGATGCCAGGCCACCAAGCACTGTTTATACTGTTTCTGTTAGGTGCCAAATCAACTTTTCCTCATTAAATCATCACCCTTGGCGGGCTGTAGTGGTACACGCCAAGGTGGTATACACCGTGCAATATGGTAAAACTGAGGTTCAAACCCAAGAGAGTCTACATTGAGACTGTTCTCTCCAAACAGTGCAGTGACCCTTAGAGAACAGTTCCACTTTCAACGCCAGATTCCCTCCCCTGTAATAAATATCCTTATTCATTTAGCAATAACAGGATCTGAAGGTCCTGTATGTTCTTCCCTGCCTCCCCCTGCCAGTAACCTCATTGGCTTTGCTCCTTCTGTGCCCATCTTTTGACTTGTACCACTTTTTCCAACTCCCAGCTTATTTTTGGACAGACATTCTTCCCTCTAGTTTTCATTAATTTCACCTCATACCAGCTGTTCAGAATGCATCGTTCTCTGACCCACTGTCCCGACATTCATTCTGGTAAACACATTGCTCCTTGCCTTTTTGTCGGCTATTTAACTTTAACTCTAAGCTCCGTGAGGATCCCGGCTCCTTTGCTCATTACTGCAGCTGTCCGTTCCCAGGGTGCTCTACATATTGTAGGTGCTTAGCATTTTTTTCCAAAAATATTTATCTATTGAGAGCGTGTGCGTGTGTGAACATGTAAAAGAGCATGGACATACCAAGGCTCATGCGTGAAAGTCAAAGGACTGTGGTTCTCTTCTTCTACCAAGTGGGTTCTGGGGATTGAACTGAGGTCACCAGGCTTGGTGGCAAACATTTTTACCTGTCGAACCATTTCAGTAGTTTCTACACTAGTGCATAAATTGATGCTTGCAGCCTTGTGAGCTAATTAATTCCACCATTAACTCCGGACTCTCACAATTGCTCCAGTGTCTACATCAAAACATTTTTTCTTTTCGTCTTATTATTATTATTTTTTAATATTTATTTATTACGTATACAATATTCTGTCTGTATGCCTGCAGGCCAGAAGAGGGCACCAGACCCCATTACAGATGGTTGTGAGCCACCATGTGGTTGCTGGGAATTG
>NC_022016.1:51683652-51688144 GCF_000317375.1 Microtus ochrogaster | reverse complement strand
GGACATGAATGTGGCAGAGTACGCGTCAGTCTTCGGTCAGTCTCAGCCCAAAGCCTTCCTTCACTTTCCAGTCATAGCGGGATTTGAACAGTCACATGTCAGACTGAGTGACCCAATCCAAGCCTGGGAGCCACCAGTGATCACTGGGGCCCTGTTGGCACTGCTTACTTGGCAGTGTTGGTCTTTCTGGTTAAGCTTCCGAGAGGGAAAAAGACTTGAAAATACACCCAAAGCAGTCCTTGACAGCCAGACCTCTGCTCGCAAGAGCGGACAGACCTGACCTGGAAACACCAGGTGTGGTGGCAAATGTCTTCAATTCCAGCACTGGGGAGGTATGGGGAGGGGGATATCTCTGTAAATTCAGGCCAGCTTGGCTCACACAGTGTTCCAAGATAGCCAACAGTTACATATAGAGAGACCTTCTCTCGAAACAAACACGGACGGCCCCCAATTGTAATCTCATTTGGCTTCTGTTCAAGTTGTTCACCCACTTGTCATCTCTTCTCTCTTGACCCCTAGAATGGTAGGAAAATATTGGCCACATCCCTGGGGTCACTTTCCCACGAGTATATTGTTCTAGCTGCTGGATAGAAGGGGGCCCAAGTTTACGGTGGCCAGAGTGGAAAGAGCATTGACCTGACACCCTTAGGGCTATCCTGGCCTGCTAAGGGGTGGGGGAGGAAAGCCATCAGGTGACAAGCTGTCTAAGAGTAGGGAAACAGGGATAGATGCTAAGTGATATAGGTTCAGTCCTGGGGTCATCTCTAATTACCTGGTGACTATGGGCAAGAGTTATTTCATGAGTTCAGGGTGTTGTGCATGTTGTGTGTCAGGTTGTATACATGCAGGCCAGCCAGAGAATCACCTCAGGGGCTGTTCTGGCAACTTGCTTCTTTTTTTTTTTTTTTTTTCTACCTGGTTCTCTTATTGGCCTAGCTTGGACAAGGATTGCCTGGGACTGTGAGCTCTAGAGATCTGCTTGTCACCGCTTCCCCAGAGCTGGTTTACAGACCTGTATCTGTTATATTTTTTGTTTTGGATCTGAGTTCTAGAATGCAGGTCCTTGTGCTTTTCTGACAGCTGTGTTGTCGTCCCCCCACAACTTCCTGTCTTTCCTTCCTTCCTTCGTTTTTTGAGACAGGGTTTCACTATAGTATTAGATATAGTATTAGAGTCTGTCTTGGTAGAGCAGGCTGGCCTCGAACTCACAGAGATCCGCCTGCCTCTGCCTCCCGAGTGCTGGGATTAAAGACTGCGCCACCACCGCCGTGCGAGACAGGGTTTCTTTGTGTAGCTTTGGAGCCTGTCCTGTAACTCACTCTTGTAGACCAGGCTGGCCTGGAACTCACACAGATCTGCCTGCCTCTGCTTCTGGGATTAAAGGCGTGTGCCACCACAGCAGCCGGGTCACGATCACGACTCTCTTTTTTAAAAAGTTTAAGTTCAGCACACTGCCAAGAGCACAGCAGACACGCCAGTAACAGAGCGACTACCAGCCTAAGATTCATTCTTCCGTAAGAGGCCTGTACCTGTTACACAGACTTGCTCTAGAACACCAAATGAGCTAAACTGGATCCGTCACATGGTCACCCAGATGCAGCATTTTGTAGTCACTAAGCCACTGGGCGTGCGTCCCCACAGCTCCCACCTAAATGGGCTGGAAGCAGATCTGCTGGGTCTACAGTCCCTATTTTGAAGAACAAATTGGAAACTAGGCAGGCAGGAGTTGTCTGAAGTTGCAGAGCGAAGTGACAGATGTCAGTGGCCGCTCAGAACTAGCTTCCAGTACCTGCACCCAAGCTTCACCAGGACACTTAGCCTTTGGGGTGAGCTACAGCCTAAGACTCACAGTCCCCACCCGGTTTTCGGTCCCGCCTGGGACAAGGCGTGAAGGGACGTAACTATTTGCTACTCGAGGGGTGTTCATAGAAAGTTCATAGGCTCGGCCTGTTCCAGCCACCAAAAATCCTGAGTTTCTGGACTCTAATAAAAAGAATTCCTCTCTCAGCACATGTTTGACGAGGTCTTGCACTTTCTCAGCTGATGTTTTCCTCTTCGAACACGGGCGTCAATTTCCCTTTATTTCCACCTCCACTTCACTTGGTTTGCCCTAGCCTCTGTTTACTCCGATTGCGGAAGTCGCTCGGGTGGAGTTCCCGGGACACTACCTTTGAATACGTCTTTTGCGTACTTATTTAATTGGCATTGAATTCAAACCAATGGCATAGCTGGAAGCCCAGGGCGGGTGGGACAGGGAGCCAATCAGAACGGTTGGCGGGGTGTGGCTGCGTCCCGGGGCGGGGAATCACGTAATGGCGGACTCGGGCCGGTGGAGTGCGGCTTAGGGGCGTAGCGCGCTGAAGTGGGGTTCCGACTGTGTGGCAGCCCCCGAAGCGGTGGGCTGGAGCGTACTCCGTGGGGACACGGACCGGCCGCCAGCCCTTGTTTCTGAGGGCGACTGCGCGAGGTCAGGTGAGCAACAGGTCCCCCCTGGGCGCGCCCGGCTGTGAGGCGCCAGCGCCGGCCCGGCGGCCCCTACAGGGTCCCGGGGGGCAGCCGGTGCCCGCTCTGGCTGCCGCTGCCACGGTTCGCGTGCTGTCAGCGCTGTGGCGACACTTCAGGGGTGGTGGTGACCCAGAGTGCCCTTCCGACACTTGGGAGGGTCCGGCGAAAGTGTTAGGACCTGTGGCCCGGCCACCGGCACCCCGTGTGCTCTTGGGCAAGTCACGTCCATCTTTGGGCCTCAGTTTACCATTTGTCAAAAGACTGGCAGAAGTGTACGGATTGGGTCTCAGCAGTTTCCCGAGCTCTTGGACAAGTTCTTCTCCAGCCTGAGCCTCAGTTTCCATATTTGGGCCATGAAGTGATGGAGCTAACTCTTGGAGGCCCCTGGCCTGTGAAGCTGGGGAGTGGGTTGGACACTGTGTGTAAGTGTGTGCGCGCACGTGTGCACAGAATGAGCTGTAGAGAGAGGAGGGTTGGCTTACGGGGACCACTTGTCCCAGAGCGTGGGAGCCACCAGATCGTGACGGGGTAGGGCCAGGTCCCTTTGATCCTTGGAGATGAGGAAGTTTTATCCCGTCGTTCAGAGATTGAGAGATGACGAGGAAATAAATCCTTGGAGCCTTTGGGGCTACTGTTGGCATTTAAGCCCAGCACTGAAGAGGAGGAGGAAAGCCAAGAGAAACATTGATGGTTGTCCTACTGTGTGCCAGACTTTAGGAATACATTCTTGTTTAGTTTTTCCAGCTGTCCTTGCCAGTTCACAGGTAAGGAAGGCAAGTCTCAGAAGTTGAGTAACTTGCTCGGGTCGACACAGTAATATGTGGCGCTTACCATCGTGAGGGTGTTTCCTCTGGGAAGCACCGGGGCAGAGGGGCAGGGGTAAGTCACTGCTCGCTTCGAAGGGAACTTTGCTCTGTCGGAAATGGAGGGAGGGGTGTAACCCGGAGATTTGATTTCACTTCTGGTGTGGGGACAGGCTAGGTTTTGAGCTTAGGGTTGTTCATTTTAAGCCCCCCCCCCCCTTTTCACTCTGGGACTTAGAAAGGGCCATTCCCGAGTGTCACTTCATGTCAGAACAGCAGAGAATTCAGGTTGAGTCCATGCAGAAGAAAGTTCATCAGCTTTGGGTGTGTAGACTTGACTTCTGGTTCAGGGTGGTACCATCCCAGTCCCGTCTCTTTTGAAGAAGGCTGCCTTTTATTGGGAGGGAGAGGTCACCCATCTGTTCCTCTGAATTTCTTTGGGTTCCTGAGAGGAGTGAGGTTCCAACAACATGTCTCTCTTTGTAGTTCCTTATCTATCAGGTGAGCGAAGTCAGTGGACTTTGGAGGGAGTTGGGTACCATAGCCCTTGAGCTTTACAAACATCGAGAGCCTTGGGTTAATCAAAATAGTCGTCCAGCTGTGGGTATTGTCCTCATCTGTCAGTGATAGGGAGGAAAATCACAAGAGGAAGTCGCTGAGAAAGAGGGCGTTTCTTCGCTGTGGAGCCAATATCTATTTTCTTTGTTTGAAATTCTAAAACCAGAAAGCAGCAGCTAAAGGAGGAAGGAAGGAAAGAACTTCTAAATGCTGCTTCCTGTCAGGGAGCTTTGAGGGCTGTCCCAGTAGTGTGGGAGGCACTGCTTGCCCAGGAAAAGGCAATTGAATTGCCTGGACTTTGAGAATGATCTTGTAGTTTCTAGAATGGAGAATGAAATAACTAAGTCTTAAGTCCTCTCAGAAGACTGTTTAAAGAACATTTTAGTGAGTTATCACTGTTGATTCATTGTTCCCACAGTACTTTCCAGTCTTTGGCCAAGTTTTAACTATGATTTAACTCTGCGTTTTAACATAATCTGTCTTTGCTATTAGAGGATGCAGAGCCATCATCACATGAAAAAATATGATATGTTTGGACATTTATTTATATCTGTTATTATTGTCTCTTTAATGTTGTTACTTATTTTCTGTCAGACGAGTCTGAGTCTTCTTTTTTTTTTTTTTTT
>NC_022016.1:51680178-51683546 GCF_000317375.1 Microtus ochrogaster | reverse complement strand
GCCTGCCTCTGCCTCCCGAGTGCTGGGATTAAAGGCGTGCGCCACCATCGCCCGGCCTCTTCTTTTTTTTTTTTTATTATTAAAAATTTCCTCCTCCCCACCTCCCATTTCCCCCCCTCCCCCACTTCCCTCCTCCTCCTTCGAGTCTGAGTCTTCTTATGTAACTCAGACTTACTTGAACTCAGTATCTTCCTGCATCTGATTCTCCAATGTTAGGATTACAGACATTGGGCACTATCATGTCCTGCTTGTTTTTTTATTTTTTTTATTTTTATTTTTTTAATGGCTATGAATCACCATGTGGGTGTTAGTAACTTGGGTCCTCTGTATGAGCAACAAGTGCCTTTAACTGCTGAACTGCTGAGTAATCTCGTCGGCCCCTTAGCTTTTTTTTTTTTTTTAAAGTTACCAGTGTGTGTGTAAATCTGTGTGAGTGTGTATAACTCCAGTTCCAAGGAATCTGATTCCCTCTTCTGACCTCAGGCAGCAGGCGTGCACATGGTGCATATGCATACATGTAAGCAAAGCACTTATACGGTCAACATTGTTTAGCAGAGTGGATTTCAGAGTCCGGAAATCGTGCTCTATGGGAAACTTTTCTGTTTTATAAAACTTTTACATCAGTTAAAATATAGCTGATATGCGTTTTCTCCTGGGTACCAGAATATATCTCTTAGTACTCTCTCTGTACTTGTTTTTAGATGCTAACATGACCCCTCCACCTCTTCTTTATTTATGGTGCTGATAATGGAACTCCTTTGTGTCTGTTAAGCAGGTGCACTTTACAGTTGAGTTACATCACCAGCCCTTTTTGCCCTCCTTTTATAAATAATAGTTTATAGGTTCTCTGCTCTCTTTGTTTTCTATAGCTATTGAGAGAAACACTATCTTTTTCTGTACACAGGAGAGAAAGATTTGCTTGCAGGATTTTGGAACTGATTTTTTTCCTCAGGGTAGTGCTTAGTGTAATATGGGATAATCACCAGTAGGAGGAATTTGGGTCAAATTTTCCTTTTTTCTTTTCTTTTTTCCCAGTGCTTTGAGACAAGGTCTCTTTTCCATAGGTTTGCCTGAAACTAGCTGAGGATGACCTTGAACTCTCTCTCTTTTTTTTTTTAAAGAGACAGTCTTTTTTTAAAATATTTATTTATTTATTTGGTATACAATGTGCTGTCTGTATGCCTACATGCCAGAAGAGGGCGCTAGACCTCATTACAGATGGTTGTGAGCCACCATGTGGTTGCTGGGAATTGAACTCAGGACCTTTGGAAGAGCAGGCAATGCTCTTAACCACTGAGCCATCTCTCCAGCCCGACCTTGAACTCTTGATCTCTGTACCTCCCAAGTGCTGGATCTAGAGGCTTGTGCCCTATACCCAGGTTTTGTAGTGCCGAGGATTGAACCGAGGACTTCAGTGCATGCTAGGCAAGCACTCTCCCAATTAAACTACATTTTCAGGCAGGCTATAGCTTTTCTGAGCTACCTCTACTATAGAATGAAGTTCATTGTTTGACAGTGAAGGAGTTCTTCTCTTTCTAAGGACACCCATGGCAACATAGATTTTAAGAATTTTGTCCTTCAGAAGACTATGGGACCACTGTGTTTAAAGACTGCAGGTCATTCTATTTGAATGGCTCCACAGTGTCTGATAATAGCTCTTTTCCTGGGAGGGTGTGGAATGGTGGGCTGGAAGTTGCAAGTGGAGTAGTGGGATTGGACCAGGAAATAGAAGTGATTGCTGCCTAGACCACTATTGAAAATAACTGCAAAGTAGCAACCTAGCGTGCTACAGTCTAACATATGCTTGGGATTCTGAGTCAGGAGTAGTGGCAAACACTGCTAATCCCAGCACTCTGGAGGCAGAGGCAGGTGGATCTCTGTGAATTCGAGGCCAGCCTGGTCTACAGAGAAGTTCCAGAACAGCCAGAGTGACATAATGAGACCCTGGTTTGAAAAAAACAAACAACAAAAAAATTCAAGTTGGGTAACTGTGTCTTATATTTAAAATCTTTGGCGTTTGTAATTCCTAAAGACCAGAGCTTCAAATTGATCATATCGGGATTCTTCATGAAAACTGTGCTTATTAAGTGGCACAGGGGCTCTGATGTCAATACACAGATTTGTTTATATATCTCACGTGTGTGTGCGCGCGCGCGTGCGTGCGTGCGTGCGTGCGTGCGTGTGTGTGTGTGTGTGTGTGTGTGTGTGTGCGCGCGCGTGCACCACAGAAGGTGTGGAGAGTAGAGGAACAGGGCTTCACTGTGAGCTTTAGAGCCTGTCCTGGAACTCACTCTGTAGACCAGGCTGGCCTTGAACTCACAGAGATCCACCTGCCTTTACCTCCCCAGTGCTGGGATTAAAGGTGTGCGCCACCATGCTTTGGCCAACTGAAAGTTATGTTTATTCCTTGAGTACTAGTCTTACTAAAATTGAGTGGGCTGACAATTGATAATTTGGGAATAGGTAGAAATGCATAATTTTTGGGGATTTGGGTAAAGGAGGCAGACTTCTGGGCACTAGTGATGGCAGAAGAAGCCACGGAAAGTTGTAGTTTGAGGGGCTGCAGAGATGACTCAGAGGTTAAGAACATGTACTTTTCTTCCAGAGGACCCAAGTTCAATTCCTAATACCCATGTGAGGTGGCTCACATCAGCTCTAGGGGAATCTGACACCTCTGGTCTCTGTGGGCACCTGTTCTCATGTGCAGATAGACACACATACACATAGTTAAATAATAAAAATAAAATTTAAAAAAATGAAAGGAAGCTGTAGTTCGAATGGGTCTCCAGCATGACATGAGAAATAACTGCTGTCCCGGAACTAGCTCTGTAGACCAGGCTGGCCTCTAACTCAGAGATTTCCTCTGCCTCTGCCTCCTGAGTGCGGAGATAAAAGGTGGAACATCACCTGTCCCTCCCTCCCTTTTTGTTAAAGCACTAGTCAGAGAGTCAAAACTAAATCAGATAACAGAAACTAAGGAACGCTGAGAGCAGGGGAAATGTCTTCCCCAGGGAGGAGCACACCAGTTGGTTATCCAGTGCCAAGTGGTCAGCTCTGAAAACACGCAGAGACAAGTAACATGCAGACTGAGCCGCTTGTATTTTTATACTTAGGAACACAACACAGACATACATATCACACATATAAAGGCAATAGAGAAAAAAGGGAACACAATAGGGGTGGGTACCTCGGAGAATTTGGAGGGAAGAAATGAAAGGGGAAATGATATAATTATAATATCAACAAATTCTTAAAAATTTTCACAAAGTCAGACAAGTTAGCCGGGCGGTGGTGGCGCACGCCTTTAATCCCAGCACTCGGGAGGCAGAGGCAGGCGGATCTCTGTGAGTTCGAGACCAGCCTGGTCT
>NC_022016.1:51678176-51679543 GCF_000317375.1 Microtus ochrogaster | reverse complement strand
AACTCACAGAGATCCGCCTGCCTCTGCCTCCCGAGTGCTGGGATTACAGGCGTGCGCCACCACCGCCCGGCCCACTCTGTGTTTCTTAAAGACAGACCTTAATGCTGTTCTTTTTTAAATTTTTTTTAAAATGGAGATTAAACCATATGTGCTAGGCAAGTGTCATGCCATGGAGCCTTATTCCCAGTCTTTTTTTTTTTTCTTACTGTGAGACAGGGTCTCACTATATAGCTCTAACTCTCTAGCTGTTCTGGAACTCACTCTTCACCTAGGCTGACCTCGAACTCACAGATTCATCTGCCTCTGCCTCCCAAGTGTTGGGATTTAAAGGCATGCACCACCACACTTGGCATCCCCTGCCTCTTTTGGTTGATTTTTTTTGTGTGGTCAATGTACAATGTACCATATAGGCTTAATAAATGGTAACAATGCCTCTGTTTTATACTGTTCTTGTGGTTTTGTTTTTGAAATAGTCTCACTCTGTAGCCCAGGCCAGTCTTGAATTCTTGATTTTTTTTTTTCCCTCAGCCTCTTGACATCCTGTACTGCCATGTCTGACTTCTCTAGGTTCATTTGTGTGGGTTTCTCTTAATTCCATTCCATAATCAGATTAGAAATTTAAACAGCCTCCTGTTTGCTTGCTATCCATTAGGTGCCAATAGCAGTGTGATATCCTCCCAGAAATGTGACACCCAGAAATACCTCTAGACATCGTTACATGGACATTGAGGAGCTGGATTACCCCAGTCAAAAACCACTGATTTAGCAGGGGTAACCCATGGACGGAAGTGAGTGCAGATGTTTTGAGATGGATGCTTGGCTTCTGTTCTTTCTGGTTATAGGTCTCCTGTCTTTGAGGAGAAAATAAATTGTGGGGAATCAGAAAATGACAACTTTAAAATAGCCATCTTATCTTTATTCTGTTCAGATTTTATTTTATCAAGTTAAAATATATTGGAGCAGTACAGATAGCTGAATTATTTATGCAGATCTACGTAAATTCAATTTCTTATCACTGATTAAGATTAGATGGAGTAAAGAGCTAGTAGACGATTACTTTCCTGAATGGAAGACTCACAGAAAAGCTTTAGGCCTACAGATCAACCTGCGTTGTTCCTTTATAGAACTTGCTGGAACCTGTTAGGTTTCTCTTAACTGAAGTTTGAGCTTTATGGCTAAAATGTATCTTTGCTGTCTCTACTGAAGTACTTTATAACTTTATTTATTTTTTTTTGTTTTTGTTTTTAATATTTATTTATTTATTATATATACAATATTCTGTGTGTATGCCTGAAGGCCAGAAGAGGGCGCCAGACCTCTTTACAGATGGTTGTGAGCCACCATGTGGTTGCTGGGAATTGAACTCA
>NC_022016.1:51673256-51678076 GCF_000317375.1 Microtus ochrogaster | reverse complement strand
TTACAGATGGTTGTGAGCCACCATGTGGTTGCTGGGAATTGAACTCAGGACCTTTGGAAGAGCGGGCAATGCTCTTAACCACTGAGCCATCTCTCCAGCCCTACTTTATAACTTTAAAGTCACAGGTTTAGGGCCTTCCTAGGGAAAGGCTCTTGCTACCATGTCTGAAGACCTGAGTTCAGCCTCTGAATGAAAATGTTTCCTTTCTGTTGCTCCAATGAAATAACCTGCCAGAAAGTGACTTAGGCGAGAAAAGGTTTAAATTCCTCTCACAATCCCAGGTCATAATTCACTGGGGCAGGAATTTGAAGCAGCTAGTCACATACATAGTCAAGAGTAGAGAGAGAATGAATGCATTCATGCTTCTGTTGCTCAGCTTATAGTCTCTACTTTCTTATACTGTCCAGGACCCAAAGCCAGGGGAATGTTGCCGCCCACAGTGGGCTGAGCTTTCCATATTAATTAATGTAATTAGAACTGTAGAAAGAGAGAGGCCACTTGTTGGTTCCTGGCCACTTAGCTCCGAAATAATCACACAGAAACTGTATTAATTAAATCACTGCTTGACCCATTAGCTCTAGCTTCTTATTGGCTAACTTTTACATTTTAATTTAACCCATTTCTATTAATCTATGTGTGGCCCTGTGGCTATGGTTTACCAGCTAAAGTTCTAGCCTCTATCTCCGCCTCCTTTCTCCCAGCATACAGCCTAACTTTCCCCCTGCCTGGTTCTGTTCTTTCCTGCCATAGGCTCAAAGCAGTTCTTTATTCATTAACCAATAAAAGCAACACATAGAAGGACCTCCCACACCACAGAACAGTTCCTCACAGACGTGCCTACAGGCCATCCTAATCCAGATCGTCTTTCATTGAGATTTTCTTCTGAGGTGATTGTACATTGTGTTAAATTGACAATGAAAACTGACTATCACAGGGACCCACTTGGTGCGAGAGAATTAACTCCTGCAAGTTGTCCTTTGACCTCCACACACACAAAGAATATAATTAGCTCTGGCTGTCCTGTAGACCAGACTGGGCCTCAAACTTACAGATATCCACCTGTCTCTGCCTCCCAGGACAGCCAAGGCTATACAGAAAAACCTAGTCTCAGAAAATAAAAAAACAAAAAAGTGCTCATTGCTCTTCGAGAGGATGGAGAACACAGTTTAATTCCCATCACGCATATCCGGAGTTCATACTGCCTGTAACTCTAGCTCCAAAGAATCTGTTACCTGCCTTAAGTGTCTTTGAGTATTTACACACAATTACAGACACATGAATACATACATACATGTGAATAATAAAAATTAAAACCCTTTTTTTTTTGTTTTTGTTTTTCAAGACAGGGTTTTTTTGTTTGTTTGTTTGTTTTTTGTTTTTGTAGCTTTTTAAAGCCTGTCCTGGAACTAGCTCTATAGACCAGGCTGACCTCAACCTCACAGAGATCTGTCTGCCTCTGCCTCCGGAGTGCTGGAATTAAAGGCTGCGCCACCACCTCCTGGCTAAAAAAATCAAACATGTTAAGGAAAAAACCCGAAACACTGAGTAACAGATCTCAATCTCAATCTCTCTCTCTCTCTCGCACACACTCTCTCTGATGTTTTAATTATGTCTGTGATCTTGTGTTGGAATGCTTCCATAGCTGTCCTGGGGCTGTAGATCGCACTCCTTGCTCTACGGCAGTGTAAATTAGCATCACTCATGTCTTAGTCACCATTAAGGTGGAGTTGAATGAATGTTTTTTTTTCTCTTTCATTTGAAGTTATGAATGGTACTCTAGAGAATTCAAATGTATAGTCATGAATAGTATCTCAGAATAGTTACCATTTATGCAAATGAAACACATTTCTTAACTTAGAAACCAAACAGAATTGAATTAGAAAAGAGAAGAATAGAAACAAGGATTGTACAGAGGGAATGCTGTTCAGATACAGAAGTATCTTAGAACAAATCTGCTTTTCGTAATGATTTCTAGATACCTAAAAATAAACAGTTGGAGATTGATGGACGAGGCTATTAGCTTTGCTTATGATATTTATTTTTGAGCCCTGATTTTCCTTCTCTGGTGAAATATAGGAAAATCTGAAGTGTATTCTCTTAGTTGTAAGATTAATTCCAGTTGAATAAAATTAAGTTTCTTATTTTAGGATATAGATGTCTTTTCTCAGAGAGAGTTATGGTTGATTTTAGTTTCAATTTGGGTGTATGCACACCTGTTTATTACACACATATATCTCGTATATCTTAAACTAATTTAAGCTCGGTAGTTGACACAATCGAATAACAAGAGCAATTCTTTTGCTCTCTAGAACTTAGAATTATCCCCTCTCCCCACGATGCCATTGTTCTAGCAAGTATCAGCGACCCTTCTCAAATAGATTTTTTTCTTCTCTCTTTGTGGTACTGGGATTGACCTAGAACCTCGTTTATGTTAGGTAAGAGCTTCACTACTCTACTGAATCCCAGCCCTCTTTTTGCTTTTTCATTTTGCAAGGAGTCACTTGGGTATCCTAGGCTGGCCTTGTATCCACTGCTGAGCCCAGTTTGGCCTTGAACTTGCAGTTTTCCTGCCTCAGATTTCCACAGAGTTGGGGTTAAGGCCTGTACCATCAGGCCTGGCTTCAAAGCAAATCTTTTTCTTTTTCTTTCTTTTTTTTAAAATTTTTTTTCCAGACAGGGTTTGTCTGTGTAACTTTGAAACCTGTCCTGAAACTCACTTTGTAGACCAGACTGACCTCAAACTCCACAGAGATCCGCCTGCCTCTGCCTCCCAAGTGCTGGGATTAAAGGTGTGTGCCACCACCACCCGGCCTCAAAACAAATCTTAAGAAAGTGTCTGTGTAGAAGATCTTGGGTCATACTTGTTGATATTCCCTTCCATTCACATTGAGAACTATAGATTCCTAAAATCAAAATTGAATTTTGATTAGAAGATCCACTTTGCCCCTTTCTAGCTTAGGTTCACTGAACTCCTACTTTGATAAATTTTGTTATGGTCAGTCCCCAGCATTTGAGATAAATTACGTTAGTAGCTACCTTTTACATCTTATGAATAAAGTATATGGTTGAGAGATAAACTTTTTAAAAATTTTTATTTATTTCATGTACATTGGTGTTTTGCCTGAATGTATATCTGTGTGAGGGTGTTGGATCCTCTGGACCTGGACAGTTGTGAGCTGCCATATGGGTGCTAGAAATTGAACCTGGGTCTTCTGGAAGAGCAGTGAGTGCTCTTAACCACTATGCCATCTTTCCAGGCACAAAATACATTTTTCAAAAACCACTCTATTCATGAATAGCAAACTTCAGACTGAAATGCCCCTCCTCCCTTTTTATTTTTTTCTTTCCTGACCTTTGGGCCTCATGTAACCAGGCTGGCTTAGAACTCACTGTGTGGCTCAGTGCTGTCCTGGAACTTGTTGGCTTTGCTCTGTGGCCTTAACTCTCATTTTCCTATGCGCATCCTGAGCAGCTAAGGTTATTAGCATTTCCTACCATATTTATCTATTATCATCATTATTATTTGGATTTTTTTTTTTCTAAAGACAGAGTCTTACTATGTAGACCAAGCTGGCATTAAACTCAAGGGCTTTTTGCCTGGCTCTGCTTCCTGAGTGCTGGGGTTAAAGGTATGTTCCACCATGCCAGCTCTTTTCCCCCCCCTGAGACAGGGTTTCCCTCTGTAATAGTCCTGGCTGTTCTGGAATGCACTTTGTAGATCAGACTGGCCTCGAACTCACTGAGATCTGCCTGCCTCTGCCTACCAAGTGCTGAGATTAAAGGTGTGCACCACCACCTGGATCCTGGTTCTTTAGTTTTAGTTTTTTTGTTTTGTTTTGCTATTTTTTTTAAAGAGAATCTCATGATTAAATGCTTTGTTTGTTCATTTCGTTTCTTTTTAAAAAAAGATTTATTTGTTATATGTGCAATGTTCTGTCTGCATGTACCCTGGAACTGGAGTTACAGACAGTTGTGAACTGCCATGTGGTTGCTGGGAATTGAACCTAGGTCCTTTGGAAGAGCAGCCAGTGTTCTTAACTGCAGTCAGGAATTCACTGATTGTACCTTTCCACCAGGCCTGATTGACTACTTGAGCAATATTCAGTTTCTTTACAGCCTGCTTGTTGACCTTGACATCCAAGTGTTACTCTCTTCTGTCTGCTCTGTAGAAGACTATATGGTCAGAGTGGATTTGATGGCGTCGTGGTCAAGTTTTTTTCTCCTGAGTTTGGTCTTCAGAGGATATTTGGAGCCGCATTGCCTTGGGCTGCTGGAAGTGGGTGATGTCCAGATCATTAATGTGGATGTGGCATTCAATGCCTTGGAGTATATCTTCCTTGCATTTACTATTTTTGTCTGCTTTGGGGTGAGGGTGGGGGTGGCAGAAGTTTCCTTACTTTCTTTCCTTTGGCACCATTTCGTTAAAAAAGGAAGACTTCCACTTAATGCTCACTCACTTTAGGGAGGCATGAAAATGCCAATTTCAAAAATTAAGGCTTTGTTGCCTAAAGTTTATAATTTTTCTAGGAGTTTCTTTGTTTTTGTTTTTTGTTTGTTTGCTTGTTTGTTTTATTTTTTGTCTTTTGAGACAGGGTTTCTGTATGTAGCCCTGGCTGTCCTGGAACTAGCTTTGTTGACCAGACCTGGCCTCAAACTCACAAAGATCCACCTGGCTATGCCTCACGAGTACTGGGATTAAAGGCATGCTGAGATTAAAGTTATGCACTGCCACTGCCCATCGGAATTTCTTTTGGAAATGTTACCTATGAATTTATGTCACCTTTGAATTATATTTTTCTTACATTCTTTTTTTTTTTTTT
>NC_022016.1:51661125-51672646 GCF_000317375.1 Microtus ochrogaster | reverse complement strand
GCGGATCTCTGTGAGTTCGAGGCCAGCCTGGTCTACAGAGCTAGTTCCAGGACAGGCACCAAAAACTACAGAGAAACCCTGTCTCGAAAAAAATCAAAATAAAATAAAATAATTATATTTTAATTTATTATAAGGGGAAAACTCACGAAACAAGAATGAGAAGTCCACGCTCAGCTGTGCTACGAGGGAACCATACAGAGAGAGGGCACCTGGGTCGTGCTGTTTTTTTCTCTGGGTCCCAGAAAGCCGCATCCTAACTTGGTCCCACCTCTTAAGGATAATTGGTTGGCAAAGATTCCCCATCACCTTCCCCTTTTGTCTAAATAAGAGCAATCTAAACCTAATACAAAATTATATACAATAGGAACAGATATCAAGTATAAAATTACAACCAATATAAACAATAGTAAGCAAGGAACACATGACAAATGTTTTAATAGACATTTTATTCCAAAGAGTCTAAGTCTTGCATCAGAAATAGGTTTGGCTAAACCATAAGAGGATGGTAACTATGACTATCTAATCTTTTTTCCTTTCTTTTTTGTTTTTGTTTTTTCAAGACAGGATTTCTCTGTAGATTTGGAGCCTTTCCTGGAACTAGCTCTTGTAGACCAGGCTGGCCTTGAACTCACAGAGACCAGCTTGCTTGTCTGCCCCCCCCCCTTTCCCAGTGCTGGGATTAAAGGTGTGCACCATCACTGCCTGGCTTGGCTTCGACTATCTAATCAATCTTTAACCCCAGGCCTGAGAAGGGAGATAATATTACTCAAGTAGGCAGGAAGTACAGTCAAACAGTTTCTAAAGTGAGCAGTATAAAACAGAGACAACTGGCTACCTGAAGTCTCATTTGCAGTGTTGAAGCAACCAACTTTGGCTAAGATCTAGCGTAACTGACAGACCATTTTTAGAGGCAGGAAATTTTTTGTTTTATATTTTATTTTGTTACATTTTATTATCTCTTTTTTTAAAAATATTTATTTATTTATTATGTATACAATATTCTGTAGACCAGAGATGGCATCAGACCCCATTATAGATGGTTGTAAGCTACCATGTGGTTGCTGGGAATTGAACTCAGGACCTTTGGAAGGGCAGACAATGCTCTTAACCTCTGAGCCATCTCTCCAGCCCCCATTTTATTATCTCTTAGAAGCCTTTTCTAACTAGAGAGGGAGTAGACCTGAACAGAATAGAAAATAAAGAGGAGGAGAAACATAACCATAATGTATTATTTGAGGAATAGAACATGTTTTCTTTTCTTTGGCTTTTCGAGACAGGGTTTCTCTGTGGTTTTGGAGCCTGTCCTGGAACTAGCTCTTGTAGACTAGGCTGGTCTTGAACTCACAGAGATCCACCTGCCTCTGCCTCCTGAGTGCTGGGATTAAAGGCTTGCGCCACCACTGCCTGGCTAGAACATATTTTCAATAATAATCGAGGCAGGAAATATTTTAGAACTGTCTTATCCTGTCTTGGCAAGGTTTGGCAGATCTTTTCCTTGTGTCCTGTTTATCCAGTCCAGATACTATGTACTTTGTCAGTGATTGAGGCATGGGCAGTTCCTTGCCCAAAGGCCAGTTGTGCCAAGAAGAAAACGAACTCCAAGTGGAGTGTCTTCAGTACTCAGCATCCTATCGGGAATAGATTGGTGGTGTCAGGGACAATCATGTCTCATGTCAACAGAACCCTAAGTTATTTAAATGCCATCTTCTACAGATCCTTGAAGTGGTTGAAAATTACCTATCCAGGGGCTGGAGAGATGGCTCAGAGGTTAAGAGCACTAGCTGTTCTTCCAGAGTCCTGAGTTCAATTCCCAGAAACCATATGGTAGCTCACAACTATCCACAATGAGACCTGGTACCCTCATGTATCGCCTACAGGCATACATGCAGACAGAATACTGTATACATAATAATCTTTAAAAAAAAAGATTACCTATCCAGGCAGAATATAATCTCGATGTTTTTAAAGAACCTAATTAATCTGAGTATATGTATAACAAACATGAACAACTATTTACCTATAATATTTAATACACATATAACTTAAAGACTAAGACTTCATGTCAGAATATTAAATAATTGGTAAACAAATGTGCAGCAAATGAGGACACTGACCTCAAAATGTAAACAATGTATAAGTATCTTGATTAGAGGTAAGAATAATATATAATGCAATATGAAAATATATCCTAAAAGTTGTATCAATATACATAATATCCTAAATAAAGGTAGAAGCATACATGTATACAGTCTGACAGAATAACTGTGCATAGGTGTACAAATATTGTAAACAGAAATAACGAATATAATTTGAACTTGTATTAATATACAAAAAGCTATACCAATATAAATTATCCATAAATAATAGTTCACAAGTATTTACTCTATTACCCACTATTATTATTAGTGTGATAGCTAAAATATAAAACAATTATATTTTTATTTATTATAAGGGGAAAATTCATGAAACAGGAATGAGAAGTTCAAGCTCAGCTGTGCTGCAAGGGAACCATAGAGAGAGGGCACCTGGGCTGTGCCACTTTTCTCTGGGTCCCAGAAAGCCACACCCTAACTTGGTCCCACCTCTTAAGGATAATTGGTTGGCAAAGATTCCCCATCATTTCCTCTTCCCAGAATTCTTTTAGTCTGGTTGCCCTGCCTATATTTTCAGCCTGGCTACTGGCCAATCAGCATTTTATTAAACCAATACAAATCTTTACAGTGTACAAGAGCATTATCCCACAGCACGTTCTACACTCCCTACTTCAGCAGCGAGATGGACTATTTTACATTCTGAATTGGGAAGTAAACTGTTAGGGTTTTTTTTTTTTTTCCTTTCTTTTGGTTTTTTCAGAAGGGGTTTCTCTGTGAAACAGTCAAGGTGCCCTGGAACTGACTCTGTAGACCAGGCTGGCCCTTGAATTCTCAGAGGTCCACCTGCCTCTGCCTCCCAAGTGCTGCAATTAAAGGCATGTGTCACCACTGCCTGGCCGAACTGGTTTGTTTTTTTTTTTTTTTTGGTTTAGTAAAAGCAATAGCTATTAAATACTAAGATGTTATCTTAGAATTTTTGTGTTCTCACAGCAGTACTTCAGAGTACCACAGATACATTGAGTGTGGTATCTTCAATAGAATCAGGAATTCCAGGCTATCCTTGGCTACATAGTGGGCTCAAGGATAGTTTAAACTGTGTGGATGGCATCCTGCTTCAGACACACAGAAAGAGAAAGGGAGAGAGAGAAGAAAAGAATAGAGTTTGGAAATTCTGCATAATCGAGCATGATGGTACATACTTGTATCCTGCTAATTCCAGGATTAATTCTAAAGCTAGAGGATTGTGGATTCTAGGCTGGGCTGGGCTACATAATAAGACTTTACCTCAAAAATCTGTTGGGTCTGGGCTTAACCAGCAATGATAAAAATGTAAAAACATTGTTTCTTGACTTCTGTTTTGTAACTTTGCGATTTGATATCAAGGTAGGCAGCGGTGGCACATACCTTTAATCTCAGCACTTGGGAGGCCACGGCAGGGTCCTGAGGATCTCTGGATTCAAGGCTACTTGGTCTATGTAGTGAGTTCCAGGACATCCAGCAGTACATAGTGAAAACCCCTAAAAAAAAGATTTGATGTAGAAATATCTTCCATTTATGACTTTACTTCATACTAAAGTTGCTTGTCGATGTGTCTATACTTTTTAGGAAAAAGTCTTCTTTCTACAGAAGCATTCTATCCTCTGTTCTTCTCAGTTATCTTCCTAGACTGTTTTCATTTTACCTCTTCTGTGTGGCAACCACCACTGCACGTTCTATTCTAGGTACAGTCACACTGTGGTTTGTACAGGAAGAATAATGTGTCCTGTGTTTCCTAGGCTTCCGTAATAACATCCAGCATTTTGCTGACCTTTCGTAGCTGTATTCAGGGTTGAGATTGGGGGCTTTGAATCCTTTCCTGTGTTCATCAGCTAGCTTTAGAGCTCATCTTCTGATAATTATAGTTTAGACTATTTTCCCGTTACTACATTACCTTATTTTTATCTACGAGGAGGCTATTTTCCACAATTCCAAATACATCCAACCTTGGACCTTCATATTTCTCTAGTACTGTAGATTTCAAGCTCCAGTTCCAGGGATTCTTAGTCTTGACTTCTGAATAGGCACAGACACGATGCCCAGACAGACATACAGGCAAACACCCCTACACATAACATAAAAAGTTACAGAAATAAGCAAAGCTTTCATGTTAGCCTTGCCATAGATTCTTGCTGATACAGTACAGATGCTTTTGTTTTTCCTGCCAATAGAAGTCAGGCCTTTACCTGATACATTTCATATTTTCTTTTCTCAATTTTGTTAATTCATTTGCTGCCTATCAGACCACTTGGGAAATACTCTTTGTCAAACTCTATGTCCTCCAAGTCTGAAAAAATACCAGCAGGAATTTTTATAGCACTTGTCCTGTTTTTTAAAATATTGGCATTTAAAACTATAAATCCCAAAACATCTTTATTAACCTGATTTTTAGTAATGGAGCTGGGAAAGTCATCTGTATCACTAGATTGTTAGAGAATTAGTGCTATGTCAACTTCTCATATATATTTGGAAATAGCCTTATTGTATGGTCCTGAGACTGTGTAAATGTTTGTTAGAAAGGATTATACCAGGCTGGAGAGATGGCTCAGAGGTTAAGAGCACTGGCTGCTCTTCTAGAGGTCCAGAGTTCAATTCCCAGCAACCACACGATGGCTCACAACCATCTGTAATGAGATCTGGTGACCTTTTCTGGCATGGAGGTGCACATGCAGGAGGGACATTATATACATAATAAATAAATCTTTAAAAAAAAGAAAGAAAGGATGATACCAGTTGGGAATATGGTATGTGTGTGGTCCCATTGATCTGTGAGCCTAGTGGTGTCCACTGCTATTCTTCTCATCCTAGTTATTTGTAATAGTACTCTGCAAAAATTGAATCCAATTAGATGTTGACCCTCAATAAGAGAGGAATATTGTGTTTTGGTCAATCACTAAACAAACTTTGAAAATTACTCTAGTACAAAGTACACTGAATTTAAAAATATCTTAGATATATGAGTGTTTTTCTGCATATATGTATGTATGTGCATCTGTTACCCAAGGAGGCCAGAAGAGGATGTCTGATTCCTTCAACCTGGAGTTACAGAGGCCTTGTGGGTCCTGGGAACTGAACCTAGGTCCTCTGGAAGAGCAGTAAGTGCTGAGCCATCTCTCCAGCACGCTCCCAAGTCCCACTTCACTTTGAGACAGAGTCTCATGTAGCCCAGATTGGCCTTACACTATATAGCAAAGGAGAACTTGGGACATCTGATCCTTGTGGAAGTGATTACATTTGGAGTAGACAAGGAAGGATTGAAAAACTTCAAGAAACGAGGTTGCAACACACCACAAAAAGGTTAATCGTTCAGGAAATAGGAAATGTTTTGTGTGAAATCACAGACGTGGTAGAGGATATGTGATGGGTAGTGGCTGGAGAGTATGGCTCATGAAAAGTGTGGCCATAAAAATAGGCTAAAATAAGCCCGACAGTGGTGGCACACGCTTTGAATTCCAGCACTTGAGAGGCAGAGGCAGGCGGATCTCTTAAGTTTGAGGGCAGAGCAAGTTGTACAGTCTATAGAGCGAGTTCCAGGACAGCTAGGGCTATACACTACCTAGACAAGCTGGCCGTGAGTTCTTAGACATCTACCTGCCATTGTCTCTTGTGCCACTATGCCTGGTCATTAATTCTTTTGCTGCCTCCCAGATAATTTTTTTAATTTATTTTAAGTGTGTACCTGGGTTTATACTTATGCACCATGTACATTCAGGAGCCCTTGGAGGTCAGAAGTGTTGGATCTCTGGAACTAGAGTTAGACTGTGATGAACTGCAGTGTGGGTGCTGGGACTAACTTGGGTCTCCTGCATGGGAAAGAAATACTTACTATTAACTGCTGAGCCATCTCTCCAGCCTCAGTTTTTGTTTTTGTTTTTTAAAGAAAGGCTCTTATTACCCAGTGACCTGGTTGGCCTGGAAATCTGTATGTAGAAGAGGCTGGCCTCGAACTCAGAAATCTGCATAGTACTGCCTCCTGCATTGGGACTAAAGCCATGTGTCACCATGATCAACCGGTTTTGGTATTTTGAGCCAGGGTCTAGTATAGCCCAAGCTGGCTTCTAGTCTCTGCGTGGTTGAGGATGTCCTTTGAGCTCCTGCTCTTCCTGCCTCCTCACATATGCTTAGTAATTGTCTCAATTCTTTACTATCCTGATCCACCACAGTTAAACATTTTCAGGTTTGCCCTTTTGTTGGGTTTCAACAAGGTTTAGATTTGATCATATGGTTTTCCATTATTGTTGAGACCAGATTTCTGGCTAATTATTGGGAGGCAGCTGCTGCCACATTGTCATAGTCCATGACTTTCTGGGCTTTCAAGGGTGCTTGCATTTCAGTTCAGCATTTTGGAAAATTTAAAAAGTTGGTCATTGAAAAAGAATGGGGGGGGCGGTTGGAGAGATGATGATTCAGTGGTTAAGAACATTGGCTGGTCTTCCAGAAGACCCGGGTTCAATTCCCAGGACCTACATGGTAGCTCACAACTGTCTACAACCCCAGTTTCAGGGGATCTGACACCTTCACACCAAAGCACATAAAGGAAAGTTAAATAAATTATTAAAAAAAATAATTGGGGATATCATGCCTCATTAGTTAATAGGGAAATACAGAATAAAACCATGGAAATGTTGGTCAATCATATTGGCAAAAAATAAAAACAAAAATTGTTATCTGAAAAAGTGGGCATAAGCAGGAGGATTAAAAATTTAAGGTTGTTCTCAGTTATATAGTGAATTCAAGGCCAGCTTTGGCTATTTATGATCCTGCCTAAATAAATAAATAAATAAAGCTGGCAAACCATCTAGAACCTTAGAAATAGGAGTGTGGCGCTCAGAAATGTAGCTCAGTGTTAAAACGTCTCCTTAACCTGTGCAGCACACTGGGTTTGCACCTTGGCTTCCATTCCTAGGTGTCTACCTTAAGGAATTTTTTCTTTAAAAACTTATTTCAGGTGTATTTGAGTGTGGACATGAGGTCAGAGGGTAACTCATGAGGAGGTTTTCTTCCTCCATCACACGGGTCCTTGATATTGAATGCAGTTAATCAGGCTAGGCAGCAGGTGCCTTCACTTGCTGAGCCATCTTGCCAGCCTTGTCTTAAAGAATTCTTATATTATACAAGTTTACCAGGACATATTTACAGAAGTGTCCGTAGCAACAACTCTATTGGCAATAAACTAACAAAACAAGTAAAAATTGGAAAAAAAACCTGTATATTGAGATTGGTAAGTAAATCATGGTTTATTCATATAATGGGACACTATATATCAGAAGAAACAAGTATAAATTATATAAATTATAGCAACATTATCTCAAGAAAAATTACAGAGTGAAAAAGTTACTAAGAATGCATTCATTTAGGACTAGGGATGTGGCTCAGCATGCAGGAAACTTGATTTGATTCCCATTACTACACAAACTGAGTATCTCGGTACACACCTGAAGATCAGAAGTTCAAGGTCGTCTTTGCCTTCTGGCTGTGTAGGGAGCTAGAGGCCAGTCTGGGCTACAAAAATGAGACCCTGTCTCAAAAGAATAAAGGAATATATACATTAAAATTAGAGATGCTTGAAATTCAGGAATGTAAAATAAGTAATGTTTAGACACAGAAATATGTTAAAGCCATAAAAACAAGAAAAAAAAACATCTCAGGATAATTATTATTCTAGGGTAAAAAGATTTGGAAAAGGCATGCAGGGATAGAAGCACTATTTACTATATATCATGGTTCTTTATACCGTGTGTATGTATTTATTCGTTTCCTACGGTTTATTTTAATTATGTATATGAGTATCTGTGTGGGAGAATATGCACCTGACTGCAGCTGCCTGTGTAGGCCTGAGGCTTTGGATCCCATTGGAACTAGAGTCACAGGCGGTTGTGAGCTGTCTGTGGGTGCTGGGAACCCAGCTTGAGTCCTGTAAGGACAGTGTGCCCTTTTGATTGCTAAGCCACCTCGCTAGCCCCTTTATTAAAAAAATGATGTATAGGGGGCTGGAGAGATGGCTCAGTACTCGTCAGGGGTGCAGGTACACATGCAGGCAGAGTATTATATTCATAATAAATAAATAAATCTTTAAAAAAATGATGTATATTTGTATGTATGTGTGTGTGTATACAAGTATATATACTTTACCTGGCAGGGTAGATATCATGATCACGAAGGTGGTTTCCTTAGGGAAAGGCACACACACACACACACACACACACAGGCAAATTTTTTGTCTATGTGCATGTGCATGCTCACACTCAAACCATGGTGTGCAGAGGTCAAACGACAGCTTTGAGGAGTCATTGCTTTCCTTTCTCTGTGGATTGAGCTCAGGTCATCAAGGTTGTTAGTGTATTTTACCACGGAGACATCTCACTGGACTCCATCTTTTTTTTTTTTTTTTTTTTTTTGAGACAGGGTTTTTCTGTGGCTTTGGAGCCTGTCCTGGAACTAGCTCTGTAGACCAGGCTGGTCTCGAACTCACAGAGATCCGCCTGCCTCTGCCTCCCAAGTGCTGGGATTAAAGGCGTGCGCCACCATCGCCCGGCTTACCTTTGCCTTCTGAGTGCTTGGATTACAGGTGTATGTCATCTGGTCCATCTTTTGTTTGCTTTTTAAATTATTTATACTTATTTATTTATTTTTGACCTGGAACTCATTTTGTAGACCAGACTGGTCTAGAACACAGAGATCCTCTTGCCTCCATCTCCTAGTGTTGGGATTAAAGGTGTGTGCCACCACAATGGTTGCTGGCCCTTTTAAAAAGTTTATCGATAAATTGTTGCAAGTCATTAAAAAAAAGCCAGAACTTGCTGGGCAATATTGGTGAACACCTTTAGTCTCAGCACTCAGAAGGCAGGCAGAGGCAGGGCCAGCTAAGGTTCCACAGAAAAACTCTCGGGAAAAAAAGAAATGAAAAGAAAAGAAAGAGCCATGCTCTTGACAATATTTAATATTTTTTCTCATTCTGCTTTCATACATTACTAAGTTTTTCAGAATATAAAAACTTACATGCCTATGGCTGGCGATGTAGTTCAGTTGGTGGAGTGTTTGCCTAGCTCACATAAAAACCTGGGTTTGGTCCCAGCACTGCATAAACAAACGGGCATAGTGGCCCTGCCTGTAATTCCAGTCTTCGGGGAGGTGGAGGCAAGAGGATAAAGAATTCAGGTCATCCTCCACTGCGCCGAGAAGTTTGAGGCCAGCCTGGAAGTGTGAAGACAAAAAAACACCTGAGCAGTGTACTTTAACTGTGCAAGGAAGAGGCTTATCAGTGGCCGAAGCTGGCTTCCTACTAAGTGTGCTGCAGTTTTCCTGTTAGGTTATGTAGATCCTATCAGTCAATTAGAAGTGCTTCTGCTTCAGTCTTTCACCCCTTCATGTACACTCTCCACACTGCTGCCAGAGAGAGCTTTCTAAATGCAAATCTGATCATGTCACTCTCTGCCCTCAATTTTAAATAGCTCCCAGTAGCCTTTAGCAGACTCCGAGTGCTGTAGCCTCACATGTAAGGCCTTCGTGTCTCTGTTTCTGTCTGCCTTGTTCCGCTCATCACTCATTATTTCTGCACTTCGGCCCCTCCAAGCTGCTTGCTGTTCCTGGAACATTGCTTCTGCACTTGCTGTTCTGTCCACCTGAAACTCTCAAAGCTAAACTTGTTATTGAAGATACCTTCCCTCTCCCTCCCATCCCCATAATCTCAGAATTCTAGAGGTTGAGGTTGAAGCTTCAGGAATTTGAGGTTTAGGGTGTGTTTGGTGGTGTACACCTTTAATCCTAGCACTTGAGGCAGAGGCAGATGGATCTCTTAGTTCAAGGCCAGCCTGGTCTTCATAATTGAGTCCAGGACAGCTAAAAGCTACATAATTGTCCCTGTCTCAAAAAACAGGCAAACAAGAAAGGAAGCGGGGAGAATCTGAATTTAAAGCTTGAACTAGGCATGGTGGCATGTGTCTGTAATCCTGGCACTCAGAGGCAGAGTCAGGTAGGTAGGCAGTAAGTCTCGGCCATTTGGATATACAATGAGTGAGACCCCGTGTGCTGCAAGCTGCTGGGTTTGATCCCTAGCACCACTTTAAATGGGACTTGTTATCTTGGATGTGGAGATAGAAAGATTCCAGGCCATCCTTGGCTGTTTAGCAAATTTTATATCAGCCCTGGGTTACTACAGGAGATCCTTTCCCAACAACATAAATAACATAAATGCCCACAAAAAACTAAAACAGATGCTGTGTGTGGTGCACAAGCCTTTAATCCCAGCACTCAGGAGACAGAGGCAAGTGAGTCTCTGTGAGTTTGAGGCCAACCTGGCCTACAGAGCGATTTGTAGGACAGCCAGAGCCTCATAGTGAGACTTTGTCTAAAGAGAGTGAGAGAGAAGAGGGGAGGGGAGAGGAGACTTTGTTTCAAAAAAAAAAAACAACCTAAAGCAGGCTGTACACTTTGGGTTATGAAAATTGGCTCTCTTCTGTCATAGTGTTATAAGAGCAGATGTACAGATATTATCCACATCCTTGTCTTTGTGGGAGCTTCATTCATTTGTTCAATTCCTGCTGTCTCTTGCTTTCTAATATGGTTGCAGGTACTAAGATGAGTCGTATTGTCAGCCTCAGAGAACCTCTTGGGTTATCAGGACAGCAAGTAAGAAAGTCAGTGTTGTAACTTAGTGATGGTCTGATTAGGACAAGGATAGTGAAATTTAGAGAGCCAAGGTGGACCTAAGCCTGGTGCTACAAGCCTGTGATCCTACTTACCCAGAAAGCTGAGGTCAGATGGATAGATGGAGTTCAAACTAGCCTGGGCAACTTGACCCCACCCCCACCCCCACCCCAGACAGGGTTTCTCTGTAGTTTTTGGTGACTGTCCTGGAACTATCTCTGGCCTTGAACTCACAGAGATCCACCTGCCTCTGCCTCTGCGCTGCGATTAAAGGTGTGCACCTCCACCGCCTGGCCCTGGCCCTTGACCCTATCTTAAAAGAAAAAAAATGGCTGAGAGTGTAGCCAGGGATAGAGTACTTGCCATGTGCTTAGAAGGCCCTAGGTTTAACCTCTAATTCTAAGAAAAAGAGAACCAGTAGGACATGAGGAGAAGAGGACATCGGTGTCCTTGTCAAGGCCTGTGGAGATGCTTCACTGGTGCTCAACCTCAGTAGACCTCAGAAGCTGGTGGCAATGGTGTGGGAGGTGGTCAGGCGTACTCACAAGTGTGAGGAAATGGTCAGCTGGATGGACAGTGGCCTGGTCTGTGTGAGCCATGTGGAGCAGCTGTACTGTGATAGTTTCTTTTCTTTTTTTTTTTTTTAAAGTTCAAACATTTTATTTTATTTTATTATTTTTTTTGGTTTTTCGAGACAGGGTTTCTCTGTGGCTTTGGAGCCTGTCCTGGAACTAGCTCTGTAGACC
>NC_022016.1:51657567-51660801 GCF_000317375.1 Microtus ochrogaster | reverse complement strand
CCAGCCTGGTCTACAAGAGCTAGTTCCAGGACAGGCTCCAAAACCACAGAGAAACCCCCTGTCTCAAAAAAAACCAAAAAAAAACCAAAAAAAAAAAAAAAAGGCATGAACCATTTCAACTAGCCTACTATTGTCTCTTTAGTAACTGTGTTCTATATTTTATTTCTTCAGTTTGTTCTTTTTATAATTTGTTCATTTATAATTCATATATTTGGAGCTCTCTTATTCTTTAGGTGATTCTCTAAGCATTGTCAGATCTTATACTCAGGCATTGTAGAATGGATGATGCATAGCTTTTAGGGCTGCTTGGAAAGACTTAAATGACCTTCAAAGGCTAATGTCAGGCCTCCACGTCAGTGTCATGGAGAGTGAAAAGGGAACTTAATTATGGAGGAGGGGAATTGTAGCCCTGCTTGAATGGGTAGTTGGAAGTCCTGGGTCCGCCCCTTAGCCTCAGAAAAGGGCTTTCTTAACATTTCCTGCCAAGAGGTCATAGGGAGAGCCCACATAAATACCACCCTCCCTTAGTGATGTGCGAGCCAGTCTTATTTTACTTCTACAGGTGCAGAATAGGCTCACCAAACAGTGTTCTGATCTCCATTGAACAGAATTTGGCATCTTATTGTCCTGCACAGAATCAATCCCTTTAAAGTATGGAACATGGCAATTTTAGGTCAGCAGGCATTTAAAGACACCTTTTTAACTTTCAAGAGCTGCCTAATAAGATATATTTTGGACAGAAATACCAGTGTTATCAAGATGAAACTTGAGTCATTAAAATTTTGAATGGGGCTTAGTTTTAGCCGCTGATGCACCTTTTATCTGTGAAATGACTTTGTAGTGTTTTAATGATGCTGTCCTCTGGAGCACTGTGGTCATCATCAGACATCAAGACCCCTTTACACCCATTAACTTTCAGTAACTGTTAAGATTCTATTATAGGGACCAGAGGGATGGCTCAGCAGTTAAGAACACTGGCTGCTCTTGCAGAGATCCTGAGTTCAGTTCCCAACAACCACATGGTGGTTCACAACCATCTATGGTGGAATCTGATGCCCTCTTCTGGCATAAAGTTGATGGAGCTCTCATATGCATTAAAAAAAACTATTATGGTAATTTAACTGAGTCCATGTGTAGGGGTCAGAGGACAATTTGCAAGAGTCAGTTTTTGTGGCTGGGAAGGTGATTTATCAGTTAATAGCTCTTGCTGTTATTTTGGAGGACCTGGGTTCAATTCTTAACACCCACACAGTGGCTTACAGCTGTCTGTTGTAGGATTCCAGCAGATCTGAAGCCCTCTTCTGGCCTCTGCAAGCACCAGGCACATACATGGTACACACACATACATGAAGGTAATATACTCATATACAGAAAATTTAAAAAAAGAGAGTTGGTTATTTTCTCCTACCATGTGGGGGGTCAGATTATCAGGTTTGGTAGCAAGCCATCTTCATCTACTGATCCATCTCTCCAGCCCTCAAACTTTTTAAAATATGGTCTCATATAGCTCAGGCTGGCCTCAAACTCCTTAGCTTTCTGGATGCCTGGATTACAGGTGTGAGACACAACATTTGACCCAGGATTAGACTTGTTAGTTTCTTTTTGTGTGTGTGTATGATCCTCTTTCCTCTGTTCTAATTGATGTTCTTTGAAAGTATCAGAGCCCACTTTCAAATCAGTTTATAGAGGCTTAGCTATACAATTTATTTTTTGGAAAAGAGTAAAAACCAAGAAGCAGATGGCTGCTCAGAGAAAGCCTGATAATGGCAAACCCGAGGGGCTAGAGCCCAGAGAGTAAGAAGAGTGCCTGGGGGTAGTCCCAGAAAGGTGGTGAGCACAGAGTAGGAATTCAGACAGAGAAAACGTGGAACACTGTGCTGTCACATTCTGATAAGAGATTCTGATTTGGATTATCTTTTCAAGTAAAATTTTTGTGATTGGAATACTACACAGTTTATCTTTTGGCTGTTGGTCCCACTTATACATTGGAATTTTGCACAAACATAATTCATGGCAGATAGGAAATACCAGTTAAGTTTGGGCAGGTATAATTAGGCCTGTCTGAGGAAGCGAACTGTTCCTGACAAAACTGTTTGTGGGTAAAACTAACAAAACCCAGTAAAGTACAGCTTTACACACACACAGATGTGCTTAGAGAGAGACATCTTTTTACATTTTTCCAGAGTCAAAGGTTAATTTAAAATATTAATGCTGAAAAGATTAATTTAAGATATTAAATCTACTAGGTAAGAATAAATGTACATGCTGTGATTCCTTCCTTTTTTACAATTAAAGTAATTGGATTATATTTAATGAGCTATTTACATTTAGTAATTTAAAAAGACATCTTTTAGTATGCCCTATAAGAGATCAGGGAAAACTCATTTCTGATATTAGTGTTTTGACTTGGGCTAAAACAACTGTTTTTTTAGGAAAGTTGCAAGAATATTATTTTAAAATATACATATGTAGTTTAAGAATTACCCACAGGAATATGTTTTTATTCATTGCTTTAAAAAAGATGAGAGATTAGATGCTTTTTAGAAGTCCCTGTTGAAAAGATGTGACAAGTTGAGCAGTGGACAAAGATGGAAGCCTAAAGTGACTCTCTGGGACCTGCAGATAAAAGTAGCCAGCAGCAGCGACAGGGCCCGAGTGCCTAGCTATCTGAAACAGGGGGCTGTTATTATTTACTTATTTTGAAAAGCAGTGCATCTGAATGTGTCATCTGAGGCTGGCACTGTAAATGAGTCAGTGTTCACGGTGTCGAGAGTGGAAGATGGGAAGCCCTGAGCAGCTGGCTAAAATTGGGTGTGTGTAATTCTCATCAGCACTGCTTTCGTTCTAGGATGAGAATGTCAGGAAGCTCTCCTGTGCTAGCATGCAGTCTGAGTTTTAAAGGAGAAGATTCTAGTCTGGGCTTGGGGCACTTATGCTCTGCAATGAGAAACTTGAGCATGTTGTCTAGCTGTTGGTTGTATGTAGTTTGTGAGGGGCTAGCGGTGTGTTAGCAGAAGAATGTGAACTTTGTACCCAGATGGACATGAATTTTTTTTTCATTATTTTTTGGTTTCTCAAGACAAGGTTTCTTTGTGTAGTCCTGGCTATCCTAGAACCTGCTCTGTAGATCAGTCTGGCCTCAAATTCAGAGAGTCACCTGCCTCTGCCTCCCAAGTTCTGAATTAAAGGTGCACACCACCACCCTCTGGTGGACCTGGGATTCTTTCTTTTTTT
>NC_022016.1:51655599-51657310 GCF_000317375.1 Microtus ochrogaster | reverse complement strand
GCCTGCCTCTGCCTCCCGAGTGCTGGGATTAAAGGCGTGCGCCACCATCGCCCGGCTCTGCAGATTTCCATACTGGGATTATAGTCATAAAGCATGTGGCTGGCTCTAGATTTGAGATTAAAAGTTGTCTGCCTGAACTGGGTATGGTGGTCAGTCCTTCAGTCTTAGCACTTGAGGCTGGAGGGCAGAGCTGGGCAAATCTGTTGAGTTCCAGGCCAGTCAAGGCCACACAGTGAGACCATGTCCAACACCAAAACAATCAAAAAACCAAAATTCTGTCTCTCCTGGGAGACATGAGTGGCAAGTGTGAGCAGTGCACAATAACACGCATGCGTGAATGTTAATAGTGAAGCCTCTTGGCTTACATGCCGATTGAATCTATCCATCGTGAAAATGCTTAGCCCGGCAATGGTGGCACACGGTGGGAGGCAGAAACAGGCAAATCTCTGAGTTTGAGATCTGGTCTATGGAGCAAGTTCAGGATAGCCAGGGCTACACAGAGAAACCCTGTCTCAAAAATCAAAAACAAATAATTAATTTAAATTAAAATGTTTATATGGTTTTAAGTTATAAAACTACTCAGAATTTTAGTTTTCTTATCTTTAAAATCTGAATACTATTATTTTCCTTGTAGGGTTATTTTTGAGAGTTTGAGATACTCGAGAAAATGTGAGTCATGTTGGTTTCTCAAGCTTGTAGTAAGTTGGGAGGCCTAGAATGGAAGATTATTGCAAATTTGAAGGCTAACTGAGCTATAGTATCAGACCTTGACCCTAAAGTCAAAAAAGAAAAAGAAAAGAAAAAGAAAAAAAGACGTACCTTAATATATGGCACATTTTATAGATGTAACAAATTTTTATTGTTCAAACACCATATACTGGACTTGTAATCCCTACAGTCCCAGCAGCAAGTAGCTGAGTCAGGAGTATTGTTATGAATTCATAGCTAGCCTGGACTATAAAGCAAAACTCTCTCTCTTAAACAAACAAAACAAAACAAAACCCCGAGCCTAATAGAAGCAAACACACCTGGGTTTATGTGCATAGCTGTAACCCTACCACTAAATAAACTGAGGTTGTAGGGCTGTGGATTCCAGATCAGCCTGGGCTACAAAGAGACTTTGTCTGCAAATGGAGGAGAGATCCCATTCTTGCCTTCAGTTAGCTGTCGGGTTTAAAGGTGTTTTGTTTTTCAGTTGCAATACTCAAAATTCCAAGGTATAATATATACGCATGAATATATCACGCTCCTAAATTCTCTTTAACAGTACCTCTTTATGATGGGAGCATTGCAGAACTAGAGTGGAAATCATTCGTGCCTTAAACAGGAAGCACAGGTCTGTGATACTGAGAAAAGGGAAATAAAGATGAACCCTTGTTGTCTGATGTTTTACTCTTTTGGCTTTTTGAGGGGCCCACCACCCAGCTCCCAAATAAATCACACATAGATTCTTGTTCTTTTTTATAATTGCCTGGCCTTAGCTTGTCTTGTTTCTTGCCAGCTTTTCTTAGTTTAAATTATCCCAACTACCTTTTGCCTCTGAGCTTTTATCTTTCTCTATTTCTGTATACATTTCTTTTCTTCTTTTTCCATGACTGGCTGGGTGGCTGCCCCTAATGTTCTCCTCTTCTTTTTCCTGTTTCTCCTTCTGTTTATTCTCTCTGCCTGCCAGCCCCGCCTATCCTTGCACCTACCTCGCTATTGGCTGTTC
>NC_022016.1:51648061-51651784 GCF_000317375.1 Microtus ochrogaster | reverse complement strand
GGGTATAGAATCCCCTGGAGCTAGATTTTATGGGAGGTTGTGAGTCTTCGTACATGGGTGTTGGGGTCTCTAGAACCCATATTTTTCTTTCCAGTGCCATATCTCATGCATTCTTTTATGTGTACTTTTGACCACATTTTATTGTTTGTTGACTCATGATGCATATTGTCATAAGTAGCTTCAGATTTGAAGTTTCCTGAAATAGTTACTTCCCATATTTTTCATAATTAATTTTAATATGAAGTTCAAAGGTGTTTTCTAATGTATTACCTCTACTTGTTTTTGCTTCCTAAGTCAGGGTCAGCCTCTCATGGAGTATAACTACAGAAACACACTACTGCGTCTACCCAGTTCCCTCTTTTTTATTCTTATTTCTTTAAGATTTTTACACTTGTTCGTTCATAATTGTCTTTGTGTTTGGGCACACATGTAGAGGTTGGAGGATAACTTTTGGGACTTGGGTATCTCCTTTCATGGTGATTCCAGGGTTCAAATTCACATCATCAGACTTGGTGATAAGAGTCATTACCAGATGAGCCATATTGTTGGTCTCAATTAATTAATTAATTTTGTGCCTGTGTGTATGTATGTGCATGTGAGTACAGGTACCCTCACAAACTAGAAAATGTTGTTGGGTCCTTTGGAGCTGGAATTACAGGGAGTCAGGAGCTTCCAAATGTGGGTGTTGGGAACCAAACATGGGTCCTCTGCAAGAACAGTGAGTGCTCTTAACCACTGAGCCATCTCTTTAGCCACGGAAGCTAACGATTCTTACACTACCCCGGTTACTCCTGTCTACTACTGCTGTCATTTCAGTGGCCTAGTCTGTGTTTTGTTTTGTTTTGTTTTGTTTTGTTTGAAATAAGTTCTCATTGTGTAGTCCTGGCTGGCTTGGAATTCTCTGTGTAGATTTCTGGCCAAAAATTCCGAGATCAACCTGACTCTGCCTCCTGAATGTGATAATCAAAGGCATGCACCACTCCATCTGGCTATAATTGTGTGTGTGTGTGTGCGTGCATTTATATTCATGTGGGAAGGTATATGTGCACTTGTGTGCACGTAGAGGCCAAAGGACAGCCTCAAGTATACTGTCCTTCTCCTTCCTTGTTCCTTCTCTCTTTCCTTGGAACTCACCATTAGGCCAGACTGGCTGGCCAGTTAGCCCCAGGGAATCCTGCTGTTTCTACCTTCCTATCACTGGGCTATCACTGGGGTGCAGGCTGCACTGTTAACACCAGGCTTCTATGTGCGTGCTGGTGGCTGAGCTCTCTCCCTAACCCCACTTCATGTGTTGTATAACTGTTCTCTTTTTCTTTTCTTTTCTTTTTTTTTTTTTTTTAAAAATACATACAGGGCTGGAGAGATGGCTCAGTGGTTAAGAGCTTTGCCTGCTCTTCCAAAGGTCCTGAGTTCAATTCCCAGCAACCACATGGTGGCTCACAACCATCTGTAAAGAGGTCTGGCGCCCTCTTCTGGCCTTCAGGCATACAGACAGGCATACATTTGTATACATAATAAATTAATTAATTAATAAATATTTAAAAAATACATACACTTACAGCATTTTATTTGTGTGTGTGTACAAGTGCATCCTTGTAGTACTTTTATGTCAACTCAACACAAGCTGGAGTCATCTGGGAAGTGGGCACCTCACTTGAGGAACTGCCTCTATCAGATTGACCTGTGGGCATGTCTGTGGGACATTTTTTTGATTGTTAAATGATGTAGAAGGGCCCAGCCCACTGTGGGTGATGCCATCCCTTGGCATGTTGTTCTGGGTATATAAGAAACTAGCTAAGAAGCCTTTAATCCCAGAACCCTGGAGGCAGAAGCAATTGAATCTCTGTGAGTTTGAGGCCAGCCTGATTTCCATCGTGAGTTCCAGGACAGCTAAAATTTTTCATGAAAATCTTAGAGAATACGAATTTATCAGGTTAGGAAATAGAGTGAGAGGTTAGACCAACTTGCTGTTTTAGCCAAAGCTAAAATGTGGCGGAATGTGGTGGGAATGAAGTGAATCACCACAGACACACACACGCACACACAAATGCACGCACACACACACACCTGACTCTTAAGGTTCTTGTTCTTGCAGCTTTGCCCCAGTGTTATTAAGTTTGGTTACTTCCTAGTAAACTGAGGGCAAAAAGATATTTATTTTTTCCTCTGCTCTTAGAATTGCTATGCTTTGAGTGGTGACTAGACCTTACGAGGGGAAGTAGATGTACAGCTGCCCTTTGCTGACCCTTAGTCAGTTGCTGGCAGCTTAGCTGTTTGTGACAGATGAGTATGTGACACTTCTGCAGGAATGAGTTCTTGTTGCAGCTGGCAGAATGGAATCATTGATATGGACTTGTGTGGCGGTTTGCTCTATAGTTCTGCTCCCTGTTTCTCAGCTGTAGCTGATTGCTAGGTCTCCCCCTCTCTCCTGGTGTACAGTCGCATCTCAAGACTGCTGCATCTGCTTGCTCCATGACCACACGGTGTGTTTGTGTTTTGCCTGAGCTGTCAGCAAAACATTTTGCTGAATTTCCTTTTTGGTTGTTGCTCTGCAACCTTTTCCGTGGCCTTTCTCAGTTGTTTAAAAAGTCAGTTACTTTTTTGACTGTTCATGTCCAGAGAGGGAGTAGTGACTGCATAGAGAAGTTTGAAATAAAGTGAGACGGAGGTTAAAGTGAGGGCTTAGACAGTGGCTGAGATGAGACGCAGTTCCGCCCTGATTAGCTCCTTCCCCCTAGTTTTGCATGCCTCCACACCTTACCCACCAGTGGGCACTTCAGTGGTTCGTCTGTCGGGAGTTTGGCCCCTACTATCCTAACTGCCACTTGTGTGAGCCGAGGTAGAAAGGTTATATTTAGTCCCACTCTCTCCAGCTCTGAAGTGGGAAGTGAGATGAGTCCTGTGTAAACACTGGCTGTGGACTGGAGATGTCACAAGGTTGGTGGAGTGTCTGCTTAATATGCACAAGACCCTGGGTTCAATCCCCAGCACCACATAAACCAGACCCAGTGACATGCTTGCAGTCCAGGAATTTGGGAGGTGGTGGAGGCGGGAAGATTAGAAGTTACTTACTTACTTCTATCTCCCCAGTGCTGAGATTGCAAGAGCTTTTGGCTGTGGGGGAATGTGGGGGAACTCAGATCCTCAGGCTTGAGCTTTATAACTAAGCCATCTTCCCACTTTCCTCCCTACATGCATGTGATGGATTTTGATCATATTCACCTCCCTGTACCCTTTCTTATTCCTCTCCTACTTGAATTGATTGCCTTCCTGTTTTTAATTAGTTCTCCTACTGTTTTAATGTCTTACTTTTTTTTTCACCCAACTGAAGCATGACGTCAAATTTCTTTAACCCCGGCATTTGGAAGGTAGAAGCGGGAGGATCTCTATGAGTTTGAGGTTAGCTTTGTCCATATAGTGAGCTTCAGGCCAGCCAGGAATTATGTAGAGAGAAACCCTGTTTCAAAAAAAAAAAATTTTTTTTTTGCATTTATTTATATTGCATGGGTGAGTGGGTGGGGACTTGTGCGTGCCATGGCACACATGTGGAAGTGTCTGCGGGTTTAGCCTCCAGCTCAGATAGTAGATATGCTGGTCCAATTTCAGTTGCTGTGTGTTCAGAGTGCATTGGACAGGTTATTCTTGGAAGTCAGCATTCCATACCATTTCCTTCTCCCTCTGGAAACATTCTTCTTTTTTCCTTTTTTTTTTTTTTTTTAACTT
>NC_022016.1:51641624-51647715 GCF_000317375.1 Microtus ochrogaster | reverse complement strand
GCCTGCCTCTGCCTCCCGAGTGCTGGGATTAAAGGCGTGCGCCACCACCGCCCGGCTCGGTGCTTTCTTTCTTAAACAGTGTTCCCTGAACCTTGATGGGAGTCTCGTGTGATTTAATGTTTAAGTGATGAAAGAAATCTGATCACTAGGAATGTTAGGAAAAAGACTTCATTATAATGAGGGAAATTATTTATAATATGTATTTATTTAATTAAAACTGATTTGTGGCCTGGCATAGTAGTGCATAACTTTAATCCTAGCACTCAGGGCAGAGGCAGGTGGATGTCTGTGAGTTCAGGTAAGCCTGGTCGACATAGTGGGTTCCAGGCCAGCCAAGGCCAGCATCTAAGGGTCTCACACAAAGCAAAAAAAGGTGCTAATTTGATGGGTAGCTTTAAGTATTTCAGACCATACCATTTGACAATATGGATTTTACTGGAAATTAACATTAGTTAAGGAAAGTAAACTGAACTTTGTAACAGAGAATAATTTTGATGTTCAGTGGCTTTGTAAAAGGGAACTGGGCCAAAATGGGGATATGAGAAATGTTCTATGATCAGAACCTTTTACAATTAATAAAAAATAAAAGAAGTGAGAGAAATTCTTTTTCCAGAGCTGAGAATACAAGTCTTCATCCCATATAGCATCTTCTGAACATTTTTTTTTAGTGTACACTACAACTAAACTAACCAGACAAACTAAAATTTTATTCCTAATTTCCAGTCATCATTAGATTAAGAACTGGGATTCAGGTTTCTAACTCACAATTTGAATGCATTATCTTTTGGGATACAAGGTGAATCCTATTTTTCTGAAAATAAAGTCTAATTTTATTATGAGAAAATTCACTTCTGAGAAAATTTCTAGATGAAATTAATTTTGAAGAAGAAGGTAATCCCCAGTTTTAGCTTTGAGAATACGGCTTTGGTGAAGGTGAGGCTGAGAGGTGGACTCGCTCCGAGGCTGGTGGGAAGTTCTGGAGTCACCAAAGATGGTCTTTGCTGGATTTACAGTGTGCTCCAGCATATGCAGTGAAATCAAGGAGTTGTTTCCTAGGTGTTGTCTCAGCCAAGTTAAAGGACAGGAAACTTCTTTACATTGACTGCATATAGGCCAGAGGTCATTCCTCTATCAAGTGGGAGATTTCTCTTAGTTTTGGATCACAGGCTCCCTTGCTTTGTGTTTACAGTCATGTTTTCTCTGTCCACTGCAGGACATTTCTGTCCTGTTGTCTCTTGGACGTTGTTTTAGTGACCTATCCTGATATGTCAGTAATGCCTCGTGTTTGGAAAGAGTGGTTATATTTGTCCGTTCAGCTCCGCCCTGTATTTCAGCAGGAAGTGGGTGTATGCTTAAGCCGTTGAGGAAGCTTTCTTCCTTGTCCTTGCTGCATGATAGTGAGACTGCTGTGTCAACAGTTGTGCTTTTAAGATTTTTTTTTTTGTGTGTGTGCGTGTGTGTGTGTGTCTGTGAATCATCTCATGTGGGTGCTGGGAATCAAACTTAGGTCTTTTTTTTTTTTTTTTTTGGTTTTTCGAGACAGGGTTTCTCTGTGGCTTTGGAGCCTGTCCTGGAACTAGCTCTGTAGACCAGGCTGTTCTCGAACTCACAGAGATCCGCCTGCCTCTGCCTCCCGAGTGCTGGGATTAAAGGCGTGCGCCACCACCGCCCGGCCTCAAACTTAGGTCTTTTGGAAGACTTAACCACTAAGCCATCTCTCCAGCCCATTGTCATATTTCAGATGTTTTATTATACCACCTATGTACTATCGTAAGACTATTTTCTTAAAGTCAGATGATTATTTGTTTTTTTCAATAATGTTGAAATGTTGTAACAAGGTCTTAGGTAGCCAAGGACAGCCTTGAATTCTTACCCCCTCCTTCTGAGTGCTGAGAGTACAGTCATGTGCCCACATTCAGCTAATAAAGCTTAGTAATTCTGATTGAACAGATTTAAACATTTTAAACAAGGAAATTTGCCTTTTGTGAGAGGTAACTATACAAAGTAAATGTCTTGTTTGCCCCTTTCAGAGCACTGTTAACTGTGGACTGTGGGAAAAGTAGAAGTGAAAGCAGAAGTCCTGGTTACCTCACACAGCATCCCCACAAGTTTTGTGCCCTGACTGCTGACCAGGACCAAGGACTGATTCAAAGAGGAACTGCCTTGAGAAGCATTTCCTTGTGATGGTTATGGTTGTGGCTCACACACACCTGACTTTAGGATATGCCTGTAGAAATCTGTAGGTGTTGTCAGTGACCTTGGCTCTCAGAGCATCATTGTTTTTTGTTTGTTTATCATATCAGCTCAAAAGGACTGACGGTAATTAGCGGGAGTTCAGAGTCTGGAACACGCACTGTTGCTTCCTCTTCCTCTCACACAGAGCGGAACATTCTTCTGCCCCAAGCACTGCATCTCCCCACAACTACCCAGTGGTGTTGCCAACAGAATTGTGGAAGATCAGAAAGCATATCTGCACATTTTCCTGACCAAATGTGATATGTAAATATTCCATGGTATTCTCTAGTGTGCATACTTGAAGTATCTCTCTGTTTGAGGGAGATCTGGAAGGCTTTCTCTCTAGTTTAACTTTCAAAGTATAAATTCTATCATGGTGTCAATATCTGGACTGTTTTTGGTACACTGCCAGTCCTGGCTAGGGAGGGATGGATGGATGGGTGAGATTTTTTTTATTTGTGGTTGGACTTATTCCCCTAGGCTGAAACTTGCTAGGGGTAGATATAGGGATAGCTTCTAGATCCATCCTGAATATCTGGAACTGGTCCAGAGCTACCTTTTTCTTTTGGACTTCTTCAGGTATTATTTTGTTCTCTCAGATTGGTCTGGGACCCTCCTAGAGTATAAGTAGCTTAACCCCTGTATTCTCTTTAGAGTACACCGTACCAGTTGTGTGTCTCATAGGTCCTGGTCACAGCATCTAGACTCGTCTTACCTGGTTTAGAGCACAAGTGGGTGTTGACCAGGTATGGGGGTTAGAACAACTGAGAAGCAAATCCAGACATTCTCAAAGTCAGAGATCTATGGGGAGCAGGGGTTGGTGGGACAGGGCCTACTATTACAGTGTTGCCCAGGCTGACCTTGAGCTCCCGTGTATCCTTGCCGCCTCTGTCTCCCCTGGAAATTGGCGTGTACATGTCTGGCCTTGAAAATTTCTGAAAGATCATTTGTCTTAGTTCTTTATTTTGTAGTTGAAGAGGAGACTGAAGCCTACAGAATTACAACGTGTGTGTGTGTGTGTGTGTGTGTGTGTGTGTGTGTGTGTGTGTGTGTGTGTAGTGATGGGGATTAAACCTAGTGCCTTAGGTACATGCTATATAAGTGCTTTAACACTTTACCACCGAGATATATCCCCAACCCACATCTTTGAGAGTGTTTTGGGGCTTTCTAGCAGGGAAGTGCAGCTCATATAGTCCTGGTGTTTGTCCGTGTGGTTGGAGGGAGCAGACAGCTTTGGGAGGGACAGGCATGAGGCTGTGATGGAGTAGGGGACACCTGCCCAGCCAGCCTGATCAGCCAGATCACCCTGGCAATCAGTGGGGAGACCGACAGATGTCTCAGCCAGACCGCCCTCACATCCTGCATCCTTGACTTAGATGCACCATAGATGTTATCCAGTTTGACCTCTCAGTTCCCTTTCCTCCTTCCCTTTTGTGAAGCTGGGGATGAACCATATTTTAATTGAAAAAAAAAAAAGTATGTGTATGGACTTATTCCCCTAGGCTGAAACTTGCTAGGGGGTTTTGCCTGCATATATGTCTGGGCCCTTCATGTGTGCCTGGTGCCCTTAGAGGACAGAAGAAAGCATCAGATCCCTTGGAACCAGAGTTACAGATGGTTAGGAGGCACCATGTGGGTGCTGGGAGCTGAACTCAAGTCCTCTGGAAGAGCAGCTAGTGTGCTCTTAGCTGCTGAACCATCTCTCCAGCCCCTAAGTTTTTGTTTTTAATTATGTATGAGGGTGTAGGTGGGTATGTGCATATGTATATATGTGCATATAGATGCCCATGAAGTCTAGAAAAGGGTGTTAGATCTCCTGGATCTGGAGTTGCAGGTGATTTTGAGCCCCCTGATGTGGATGCTGAGAACAGTTCAAAGACCACACATGAGCAGTACATGCGCTCAACCTCTAAGCTGTCTCTCCAGCCCAGCCTTGACGTGTTATTCCAAGCTCCTCCCAGTTCCTTCTCATAGTCTAGGAATTCCTCCCTCAGCATGCCTGACAGCTGGTCATCCGAAGGCTGAAAGATCATAATTTTATCAAAAGAGTACTCATATATAGAGCAGCTCTAGTTATAAAGAACAAGATAAATTGAAATTTACTTCTCTGTAACTTTGTATATTTTTGACAGTTCTAATTCACTTTTTATGTAACAGCTCTCAAGATAAGACTTCCTCAAATCCCCAGATTAGCAACACTGCTATATCATGAGCTTTTCCTAATCAAAAGTACTATATGACGAAGGACTGGAGAGAGGCCTCAGGGGTAAGAGCTCTTGCTGTGCAGGCGTAAGGACTCAAGTTCAAATCTCCAGCACCCATGTAAGAGCTAAGGTATGGTCATGTATACCTATAACCCCAGCGATGTGGGGTGGGGACAGGACCCTGGGATGCTCACTGGTCAGCCAGTTTAGTCACACCAGCAGGCTCAGGTTTGAGGAAACACTGTCTCCAGGTACTGAGAAATAGAGGAGAGCAATAAGGGAGGATACCCGGTGCCCTCCTTTAGCATCTGTGTGTACACTTGTTCACTTACTTGTGCATCACACAAACACCTGCACAATAAGGAAAAAATCAAATATGACTGGAAAGGACATTTACTGTTTCCATTAAAAAACAGGGTATTTCACTCTTTCCTGTATTTAGAATGTTAGTCTTTTTTTTTTTTTTAAGTGATGTTGGGGTTAAAACCCAGGGTCTATTGCATGCTGGCCAAGTGTTCCACCTCTGAGGTGTATCCCCAGCTCTCATATCTTTTTCCTGACCAAGAATCACTTTTTTGGTTCTCCTTACTTTGTTTACATTTCTCTCTAGCCCTAGCATTTAAGGTTTTAATGACACCTTTACTGAAGGAGCATACATGTTATCACTCTGTCACTATAACTGTGCGGAACAGTATAGAAAGAGCAACAGGTGGGACTGATGGGCTAGACTCACTCCTGCAACCTCTCTGGCTTCTCAGTTCATAAGTGCTAGCTGGGGTGTGATGGGTCTCTGAGTCTACTCTCCTGATCCTGTGAGGTTTCCCAGTTGATCTTCTACCTCCAGCCTCTGCCTGCGTAGCCTTTGTCCTTAGAGTTGAATGATCTGTCTAAAATGCAGATTAGAACCTTCGTCTCAGAGGTCCTTCAAAACCCAGTGTTCTCCCAGTTCCCCAGTAGAGCAGGACTTCAGTGGCAGAGGAGGCTCTGTAACTAGATTTCCACAAGAGAAGGGAGACGGGAAAGCCGGATGCTGTGGGCACCTGTTGTGTGTGAGCTATTAACTTCTCTGGGGCATCTACAGTGGTATTCCTTACGTACATTCTTGAGGAAAATTGAGAAAACAGTCGCTCTAATCATTTCTTTTGTTCTGTGCTTCAGATGAGGAGCACAGTTGTGAGAGACTGGAGGGGAGCGCTGTATTTCAGGAGGTCTGAGAGTATAGCTGGGGGCAGCTTCAGGGGAAAACCCATCAAGTTCATTGAAGTCTAGGGTTTCATCTTTAAATTTTTTATGTGAATGCTGCATTCAACTATGTAATATGTCTGTGGTTTAAAGTGTTTTTAAATATTTATCAATGAATAGAATTCATTCAGTAGGAAGATTTGCCTAAGATCTGTGGAACTACAAATAACTGTCCCCTTGCTTTAAGCTCTATAGAGGAAATTTTAGATAGATTTTTCAGTGTCTATAGAAAAATCATTGAAGCTACAGAGAAACCCTGTCTCAAAACCGCTCCCCCCCCCAAAAAAAAAAGTTTAGCCAGGCAGTGGTGGTGCATGCCTTTAATCCCAGCACTCAGGAGGCAGAGGCAGGTGGATCTCTATGAGTTCAAGACCAGCCTGGGCTACAAGAGCTAGTTCTAGGACAGGCTT
>NC_022016.1:51630488-51641119 GCF_000317375.1 Microtus ochrogaster | reverse complement strand
TTTCATGCTTCTTATATAGAAGACAACCAATCCTTGATTATCTAGAAGAAAAATCAGCAGTTGGTATAGGTAATTCATATAGCAGACAATTTTGTCTCTTTTTGATGTCTTTGAAAAATGCCCCCCCTCCAGCTCCCAGATTTATTTTTAAGTATGTGGGTGTTTCGCCTGCACTATTTGAGTACAGTGTCCTCAAAGGCCAAAGAGAGCATCAGATCACCTGAAAACTAGTGTTAGAGATGGTTGTGAATCACTGTGTACTGGGGTTAGAACCCATGTCCTCTGGAAGAGCAGCCAGTGCTCTTAACTGCTGAGCCTTATTGCAAGCACAAAAAATGTTTTTTCTGTTTGTTTTTCTGTGTAACTTTGCCTATCCTGAACTTGTCTATAGATCAGGCAGACCCCAACCCAGATGTTACCTGCCTTGCCTCCGAAGTGCTGAGATTAAAGGCCTGGAACACCCAGGCAAAAGAACCATCATTTAAAAGAAATAGCAGACCTGCTTTTCTGATTGTTAGATAGATATTAACATAATTTTTCTCTTACTCTGTCCTTTTTATATTTACTTATTTACTTTTGTTTTTTTGAGACAAAGGTTTCTCTCTATATCCCTGGCTGTGCTGGAACTCACCCTGGCCTCGAATTCAGAGATCCGCCTGCCTCTGCCTCCTGGGTGCTGGGATTAAAGGCGTGCGCCACCACTGCATTAAGTGCTCTTAGCCCCGGTGCCACCGTCTCTCTAGCCCCAGAAGTTGGTTCTTTGCAGCATGTGGATCGGATCCTGGGGTTGAATTTAGGCTGTCACGCTTGGCAGCGCTTATTCACGCACTCAGCCATTGCACTGGCTCAGCTGTGTTTAATTCCCACCTCCTTTACTGTTCTAGATTCTTCTTACCGTGGTTTAGATTCATTAATCAACATGTGTTATTGAGTGTAAGTGTGCGTCTATCTTTGTACCTGATACCATTTGCTTTAAGTAGGAGATGGAAAGAGTTAAACTCGAAAGTCTGGAGTTTGGGTTAAAAACCTGGTGGGTCTTAATAGAGATATGGAATGAAGTCATTTCCTAAGACAGTGGACAAGTATTCAGGAAACACCTCTGCACCCAAAGATAGGCACAGTTGCCACACAGTGACCGTTAGGGAGGTTCAAAGTTAGAAGCAAACAGCTGGTTCTTTTAGTCCCTAGGCTGTTGCTGCTGGTGACAGGAAATCTTGTTCCCCAGGCTGCTGGCTTCCTGTTTTATTTTTACTTGTAGAAGACCAGAATGTCCGTAACAAGGAGCAGCCTGTTCCAGAGGGTCCCACTGCCTCCTTGTACTTGTTAGTTTCGGGTTTTTGTTTTGGGTGAAACAAAATGCAGGTTTTCTTTTAGCCTCTGCAGTAATTAGCTTGCTGTAAGCATTTTGTGTTCGCAAACAACTCTGGTGATGAGCTGGTGTTTTAGGAGTTGAAGTGAGTAAACCTGACTCTTCCTTTTCCTCCTTTTCTTCTTAGGAATTTATGGTTGAGGAGTTTCTGTAGTTGCCTGTCATTGTGCCTTTTTATTTTATGTGAATTTTCCATTTCCCGTTGCACAAATGCTGTTAAGACATTTTAGATTTCTTTATATTTTCCTAAGATATGAAAACAAGGCCTGTCTGCTGTGACTTGACTGCTCTGATCATAACCATTTTCTCCTTGAATTAGTAATGTAGGAATTTGGTAAATCTAAATAATAGCTCCATGTGAGCCTGAAGTGCTGGCCTGTCAGGTGGACACCTTGGGAAAGGGCTCAGCTACCAGGATGAGAAACAGTAATGGAAGGTTTCTGCATCTGTTCCAGACACACACTGCAGGTCTTGGCCCAGGTGTATAGAATTCAGTAGAGGGCCAGGGAGTCTTAAAACACAGATGGTTCAACATCCTGGTTGACGTATTGAGCATGTAAATTTTTTCTTGATTTTCCTTCGTTCTGTCAATTTACAGACTAAACTTTGGTAGGTTCATAGACTCTGGCAGCCAGTATTTAGTTGTACGTTACCAGTCATAATCCAGGAAGATCTAGAGAAGTTGTATACAGAGGCTTATCTGTGGAATCACTGGCAGCTGAATTCATTGAGGAGAGTATCAGATGAAGGTGAGGAAGGCTGCCTTTGTTTTTTTTTTTTTTTTGGTTTTTTTTTTTTTGTTTTTTTGTTTTTCGAGACAGGGTTTCTCTGTGGTTTTGGAGCCTGTCCGGGAACTAGCTCTGTAGACCAGGCTGGTCTCGAACTCACAGAGATCCACCTGCCTTTGCCTCCCGAGTGCTGGGATTAAAGGCGTGCGCCACCACTGCCCGGCCTCTTTTTCTTTTTTTAAATTTTTCCTTTAGAAAAGGAACTCAGTCTGGCCTTGGGCTCTCTATTTAGCTGAGCATGACTGAACTTTCATACTCCTTCTTATGTGCACCATGTTCAGGCCATGTTGGGGTTGGGGCTCAAACCTGGGGTCTCATGCGTGCTAGGTAAGTACCATGGTTGCATTCCTTGCCATAGGAGGATGTTTTTGAACCTTGTAACTGGTGGCCTATAATCTGATCTGTATTGGTTACGGATACCCCAAGGATAGCATCTGTACCACTCACTGTCTTGTACCTGCTATTTTCTGACCGAGCCTCTTTGTCTGGAGGGCTCTTATTGGTTAGAGCAGTAATTGGTACTTGAAGGTTTTCATTGCCTCCATGACATCACCACTTCAGAATTTCTAAACTTATAGTAAGACTCTTTAGTAACCCTTGAAAAGAAGGTGAGATGCTTAAACTAGAAGGCAGACAGGGGAGTAAAGATTTAACAAACAAAACAACAGCAAAGCTGTTTAGATCAGAACAGTACTGAAAAGGGAAAGGAGAAGACTCAACACGGCCCAATGTGCCTGGGATCTGTGGCTGAGTACTGTTTTCCTGTTATTTCTTTTTAAGGTTGTTTTTCATCATTGAGAACATTGCCTGAAGCAGGTCCACCATGCCGTTAGTAACCAGGAACATCGAGCCAAGGCACCTGTGCCGTCAGACGTTGCCTAGCGATACAAGCGAGCTGGAATGCAGGACCAACATCACCCTGGCAAATGTCATCCGACAGCTGGGCAGCCTGAGTGAGTGCCTTGGAGAGCCTGTGCTTTGCCCTCAGGGGTCGTTGGTGCTCTTTAGTTTCCCTCTCCTCCATGTTCCTATTTCTCCCCCATCTGCCTTCCTTCAGTAATGTGAAAATGTATCCCCTGCTCTCTTCTCAAAGAAAGGCTCTTTTTTTGGTTCATCTTCTTCCCCTCTACCGTCTCGTCATCTGCCACCACCTTCTAGGTCCTATCTTCCCCTCCACCTGCTTCAAAAGCATGTGAGGGAAGGGTGGCATGCAGGGGCTGCATCAGAAACTGCAGATGCAGTGACAGCAGAAATTCTCTGTGTGCAGTGGGAGGTTCTGCAGCATCTTGGGTCGAGGAACGCTCCTGTAATTAGACGATCTGTTCCAGGGAGCCTGACTTTGTTGAAGCCTCCCACGTGCCAGTAGTCTGTCTACCCAACACCCCACCGTGATCTTCCCAAAGGGTGCACTCAGAGATTCTGGCTGGCGTGTCTACCCTGGTACACATCTAATTGTGCTGCAAGCCCCCAGGTCCAAGATCAGGGTACAAATTGCTTCTGCAGTCTCTGGAGTATTAAGAGTTCTGCGAGCTGTGTGAACACACAGTGACACAAATGGTAGCTGGAGCCATTCTTTTCTAGGAGGAAAACAGGAATTAGCCCAGTCTGTCTAGTCTGTTCAGAGCTGAGCTAAATCCATAGATAGATAGATAGATAGATAGATAGATAGATAGATAGATAGATAGATAGATAGATAGATAGATAGATGGATGCTAAATTAATGAGACTACCTTGGGTGGGGTATTTGCATGTAGTTGGGATGATTCCATTCTTAATCAAGCTGACATTTGCTTGAAGCTGAGGTTTGGAAAAGGCAGATGCTTGGACTAGCCCTGCATTTGTCTAGTGCTATCCCAGCTCCCATAAGCACCGCTGTCGAAATGCCACTTTAAATGATCTTCTTTAGCAAAGGCATTTCTTGCGAATTATTTCCAACACTCACTGCCCCTAGTGACAGCAAAGAAATATCAGAAAGCCTGGATTCCCCTGGATAGTGATATTGCCTACCTTTAAAGTAGGAACCCAAGGAGACACAGCTCTGTGATCAGATGATATGCGGAGTCTGAGACCCCTAAACCTTCAGCTAGCACAGGGAGGGCCTGTCTCAGTTGACCCAAGGCTTAGTGAACCCTGGATGGGACATCACGGAGAAGGAACCTGTTGCCACTGCCTGCTTTACACAAAGACACCACCAGCAGCACAGCAGCACTGCAGGAGCACTGCAGGAGCACTGCAGCACAGGAAGGCTGCAGAGCCTCACTGCTTCCTTCTGCACAGGACAGAGATCAGCCACTCAGCTGGAGTCCTGCCCCCTCTCAGATGGTTTCCAGCACTGGTGGAGGCTGTTGTGAACTTTCCCACTTGTGATTAGACCACTCCTATCTTGGAGGCTGATCTGAGGGCCAGGGTCAGCTTTTACCCAAGGAAACAAGAGTTCATCACATTAGGGTGCTAACTGACCTTTATTCATCCAACGAACATGGATTGAATATATTTTATATGCTGGATATTGTGAAGATATAGAAACAAGAGGAGAAGGCCCCTGATTTCCAGGAGCTAATAATCTACCAAAAGAGATAGGAAGAACTAAGTTTTGAGTGGACAGTGGAGAGAGCCTGAGAGGGGAACTCATACTTGTTGATTACCTGTTTTATGCCAGTTCTCAGTGAAATGTTGAATAATTTCATTTAATATCACCAAATACTTGTACACATCTAGAAAGTTATAGTCCCATTTTTCAGATGAACAAATAAATGAAAGCTCAGAGACAGGAAATAACTTTCCTGAAGAAAAGTCAGTAAGACTCAAAGTACTCATTTATTACCTTTTTTTAAAAATTTTCGAGACAGGGTTTCTCCGTAGCTTTTTGGTTCCTGTCCTGGAACTAGCTCTTGTAGACCAGGCTGGCCTTGAACTCACAGAGGTCCGCCTGCCTCTGCCTCCCTAGTGCTGGGATTAAAGGCGTGCGCCACCACTGCCTGGCTGTAATTCTGAACTTTGAAATTTTTTTGTTTAGAGATAGGCTGCTTTAGAACTTACTGTGTAACCCAGGCTGGCCCTGAGCCTCCCAAATGCTGCCACCATACCTGTTTCTAATTTGGAATTTTTGGTTTATTATTGAGATAAGGAAGATAACGTCTTCCTCAGAGGAGGAGGAGGGGATATAAGGTGCAATGTCAACTTCTCAAGAGCTGGGAATCAGGTAGAAGGTATACAGTAGACTCAACAATGGGGAAAAATCTTATACCCAGGCATTCTGACCCGTTGACAGATGACATCGCATGGTTGTTCCTCATTCCTGATCGTTTCTAGATCAGGACCTCTGACAGCGCCTGTGGCTAGGCATGATCAGGACCTCTTGAGAGCATGGGCGGTCTCTGGGTTTGCTCCTTTTGGTCTGATAGGCCTTAACTTCCTACGTATCCACCCTTTCTATTTATTACATGGGTGCTCAGTGGAGTCATAGTTCTTTGCTCAGGTCTTGTTGACCCTGTCTCAGGAGAGCTCAGCAACTGAACTATGCCTGTCTTAGGTTGTCCTGCCAAACAAGCTCTTACCCGTCTTTGACTGCCATCCCTAGAAGAGCATACATTCCTGGAGAGCTGTCAGGATTAGGGGAGTAGGCAGTAACTGTTTGAATTACAAATAACCAGGCTTGATACTGGGTGGTGGCGCAGGTCTTTAATTCTAGCACCAGGAAGGCAGAGGCTGGAGGATCTCTGTGAGTTCAAGGCCAGCCTGGTCTACAAGAGCTAGTTCCAGGACAGGCACCAAAGTTACACAAAGTAACTCGAAAAACAAACAAATAAACAAAACACCAAAAAAACTAAAACAAAACACTCACACACACACCAGGCATGCATAACCTCCTGTAGAGGACTGCAAGAGAGCCATTAACACCTGAGAAGTCACCTTAGTTTTTGTCCCCTGATGTTGGATCTGCATGAGCCATTTAAAGACTTAACAATAACACCCCACCAATTAATGCATATGTGAACATCCAGGAAGGATCCAATAGCCTTTTTATATTATGCCAAATTTTTTTTTTAAATGAGGAATTATTTTTAATTATTATTTAATTATTATTAAAAATAATCAATTTGGGGGGCAATGAGAACAAGAGAGGGGAGTATATACATTACCCATTCTTGGTTATTCCCTCCTTGGTGGAAGCATGCTGATCCATGACTGGGTGTATATCTCTTATTGGGACCTGTTGTGGCAGCCTGAGGGAAAACACAAGCACACTCTCTCCCATGGGTTAGGGGGCTGGAGGGAGATAGGATCTCTCCATCTCTCCAGGGACAGGGGTGTGTTCCTTGGCAGAGATGCCCAGTGCTTGTAAGCTGGACTGAGCTCCCTGTCATCAAATCTAAAAAAGTTCACATAGAAAAGGACCTCTGTTAAGGACAGATGAGGATCTCTCCTAGTCTCTGGCAAGATAGTCCTGGCCAATAGCTCCTTGAGAGCTCTGTTGGTCTCTCCACAGTGTCTTGTGCCTGTGGATTGTAGGGTTTGCCAGTTGTGTGGGAAATCTTCCAGGAACCCAGAAAGTTATTGAGTTGTTGAGAGGCATAGGCAGAGCCATACATGTAGACGCGTAGACATATTAAAAATGTAATAATATTCTACTAAATATACGTGTCATATCTACCTACTTACCTACCTACTTATCAGCCTGTTAATATATACTTAAGTTGCTTAACCAAAAAACGGTACTAAAGAGTCAAAAAGAGAAATAGAATTTTGGGGAGATAACAGTTTTGACAACAATAGTCCCTAGACTTTTGGTTTTCTTCTGTCCCACACCAGGTGGCTCTTCTCATGTGAGACAGAAACTCTGAATTTTTCTTCTAACAACATGTTGGGTTTAAAGAAGGAGAGAGCCATGCTCCAAATCTAAAGCCAGCTTTGATTTTTAATTGAGTCGGGACTACGACTTTTCTGAGAAGTAAAGAGATATAGATGTTTAGTGAGATCTAATACATGACAGGTACCTGAGCTCAGTCCTCTGAGTGTTTGTTAGAATCTGAAAAGGCCAGGGTGGCATGAGGGATGGGAGTGGAGGAGGGGCTGCATGGGGCTGTATCTTTATTGGAAGTGCAGGGAGCCCTGATAAGATCTTGTTTTTTGGCAAGTGATTGTCAGTTTGATATTATATCAAAATGATAGTATCTGATAAACCATCCAGTCCAGGAATGTGAAGGAGGTGGACGGTGCTCTGACTAAAGGCATGTCACCAGTCAAGGGCTCTAGGATCACCATTGCCCCATGAATCCGAACACTTTTCACCCCAGCTCTACACAAATATCATTTGATCTCCAAATGATTTTCACGATTTCCTACAATACTAATCTGAAGGTCAAAAATAATTTTTCCTTTGTCTACATTTTCAATATAAACCTTACATCATTGAACTCTGGTTCTATGGTTTCTCGAAAGAGCGTCTCTATAAATTGACCAGTAAAGGCCACATGTGCTTTACCGTCTGTCTTAGCCATTCTACTCTTCCGGTGTCTGGAAGATGAACCCAGGCAGATTGCAGGCGTGCACCCCAAAGCATACGGCTTGCTCCTCGTCGTCCAAAGTGCCAGCACACAACTCAAGAGGCTGGCCTTTAGGCCACGACTCTCACAGCGTCAGATGAGAAGCACCTAACTGAAGATCAGCCCCAGGTAGCCAAGGGCATAGACCAGCAGCAGTAGCAGCACAAAGCTGTGGCCACTGCTGCATCCACCTGCCAGCTGCTGAGAGTCAAAGGGGATAGGAGCTATGAGGACACAGCAGAGCAGCCTGCCGCAGCCTCTCTCTGATGGCCAGGCACAAGCTGCCACCGCTCCTACTACCCACTCAAGTCCCAGCAGGCCCCACAGAAGCAGCAGGCACCTGGGATGGTTCCAGTGGGTTCGGACCCCTGGGGTGATTCAGGCCTCAGGCTCTGGGACCCAACTTTACCAGCAGTACGCTACTGTTCTTGGGCAGGCTGCTGAAACCCAAGGCTGGCCCGAGGTCTCCCTCCATGCACTGCTGTGAGATCTGCTGGGTCACAGACCTGTCAGGACCATCTGGTAGCACAGAAGCACTAGAAGAAGCAGCGGCTCAGATGACAGGCATACAGCTCAGCGGAGGTCCAAAAGGGGCCGAGAGCCTTCACTGTGGCCTGTGTGCTGTGGCCTGCGCCAGGGAGGATGCCTATGCTGCTCACATGTGGGAAGCGAGGCACCAGAAGGTTTTGCACACCAGGCTAGGGAAGCCTATTACCTCTGAGGCCACACCTAGGAGTGTCACCTACACCCACGGCTCAGACAGCACCCCTGAGACCTCAAGCCTGGCCAGCACCAGCCTCTAGGCCCTCATTTCCCATGCTGCTCCGCAGCTCACTTCTCCCCACTGAGGTGAATGTGGCACTTCCACAGATTACAGGTCACTTTGTCCTGCATATCAGCATCCCTCTGAGGGGGACAGCAGGCAATCAACAGTGAACAGGGGTGGGAAACTATCAGACTTTTATATCTAGTGATGGTGGGGGACTTGTGTGGTTCTTTAGGCCACAGCCGAATGTCCACACTGTCTCCAAACGAGGGACAGTGTTCGGGAACCAAGCCTTGCTTCTGCGTCCTAGGGGTCAGCCCTGATTTGGAGACACCGTGTGAACCAAAACAGAAAAAAATGTGCCTTCCTAACCGAATGGGCAGACAAACATGACAGACAACAGAAAAGAAGGGAAGGATGGGGTCCCAGTGCTTACTTGTTGAAGGGACCTTTTCGCCAAAACACACTGTCTTGGGGTCACTGTGCAGAACTGCGAGTGAGGAGAGGAAGATGACTAGACCCTGTTCTGGGCAAAACGAAAATTATAGCTGGAATGAAAAAGGAGTCTGACCAGGCGAGCTCACAACCTATGTTAGAAGTCCCTGTTCCGGGCGCCAGATGTTGCTGGGTCCTAACGTCTTCCTTGGGGGAGGGGATGAGAAGGCACAGGGTCAACTTCTCCGACACTGGGAGTTAGGTAGAAGACATACAGCAGACTCTTTATTTAACAATGGGAAAAAACTTACAAACCCTCCCAGCAGCCAGGCATTCTGATCCGTTGACAGTTGACATCACGTGTCGTCCTTCAGCTAGGCACGATCAGTATCTCTGACAGCGCAGGTCTTCAGGTTGTCCTTCATCTAGATGTGTAGCCACGGATAACATTATACTCCGGATCTTCCTGCCTTTACCTCCTAAGTGCCAATTCTGCAAGCAAACCACTGTGCCTAACCTAGCCTTGGAATTAAAAAAAAAAAAGTTATTCATTAATATGTAAACAAAATTTTCCCTGCTCATCTTCATCCTCCTCCTCTTGCTCTCCTACTACCACTGAGCTGTATACATACATACATACATACATACATACATACATACATACATAAGCTGTATCCATACATAGCTCTTTTATTTTTACCTTTTTGATTTTGAGACAGGGTCTTGTTAAGTTGCCCAGGTTTACCTTGGCTTCATCTCCCAAATACGATAGTATGTAAATTCTTTGGCCTTGTGTAAAGGCTTCATCAAGTCCTGTCTTCCTTTCCATTCTTCTTATCCATCTCCCATTTTACAATATTCAAATAAAATTATTTTTAAAGTAGAGAAGGGAGGACCAATGACATGACTCTATGGGTAAAGGTGGTTGCTGCCAAGACCAGCAGCCTGAGTCTAGTTCCTGGAACCCTCATAATAGGAGAGAACCAGCTCAAAGGTTTTCCTGTGACCTCCACAGGCAAGAATTCTCTGCCTTTGCCTCCTAGTGCTGGGATTAAAAGCGTGTGCCACCGTGCCTGGCTTCTAGACCACATCCTTTGATACTTCCACCCCGTTGTCATCGGTGTGGTATCAGTGTGGTATTGGTCCCTATCTGAGTACTAGATGCTCTTGCTCTTACAAATAATAGCATTACACTCCCCATAATACAAATTATCTGTGTTTCTTTTACTAAATTACAGTTTTTTTTAATAGAATGTCTTTTAATTGACTGGGTAGTGGTGGCACATGTCTTTAATGTCAGCACTTCAGAGGCAGAGGCAGGCGGATCTCTGAATTTGAGGTCAGCCTGGTCTACAGAGTGGGTTCCAGAACAGGTCCCAAAGCTACACAGAGAAACCCTGTCTTGAAAAAACAACAACTTCAATGTCCTTAGTCACCAGAGAAATGCAAATCAAAACAACTCTGAGATTCCATCTTACACCTGGCCAAGATCAAAAACACTGATAACAACTTATGCTGGAGAGGTTGTGGGGAAAAGGGAACACTTCTGCATTGCTGGTGGGAATGCAAGCTGCTACAACCCCTTTGGATGTCAGTGTGGTGATTTCTCAGAAAATTAGGAAACAAACTTCCTCAAGACCCAGTAATACCACTTTTGGGTATATATCCAAAGGATGCTCAATTGTGTCACAAGGACATGTGCTCAACTATGTTCATAGCAGCTTTAT
>NC_022016.1:51626534-51629508 GCF_000317375.1 Microtus ochrogaster | reverse complement strand
AAAAAAAATTAATCTTTCTAGTAACGTCACAGTCCCCAGTACACAGGCGAGACCAAATTTGAGAGATTGTAACTTCCTACGAAGTACACAGGGGCTGGAGAGATGGCTTGGCTCTTAGGAGTGTTTGTTGCACCCAAATCTGGTGGTGCACCCCTTTAATCCCAGCACCCTCAAAGCAGTGGCAAGTGAGTCTTTGTGAATTTGAGGCCAACCAAAGCTACACAACAAAGCTACAAAAGATCGAACAAAATAGAACACCTCTGGTTCTGTTTTTGTTTTTTAAGACAGAATTTCTCTGAGTAGCTTTCCTGGAACTCATTCTGTAAACCATGTTGGCCTTGAGCTCACAGAGATCCACCTGCCTCTGCAGGAACTATAGGTGTGCCATCACTACCTAGCCTGCAGTTGCAGTTCTTACTGAAAACCAGAGTTGCTTCCTTGCACCCATGTGGTGGCTTACAACCTCCTCTAGTTCCAGTTCCAAGAGAGCTGGCACACTCATCTGGCCTCTATGGGTACCCACATGCCCATGTGCATACTAACATGTAGAAACACATACACATGAATAAAAATAGACATTAAAAGGAAGTACACTGGCATAGGCCAGGTATAGTGGTGTGCACTAGTGACCGGACACTGAGGAAGAAAAGGGTGAGCTCTTGGCAAGTTTGAGGCCAGCCTGGTCTGTTATGTGAATTTGAAACCAACCAGGGGAATGCAGAGAGACACTGTCTAAAAATAAAATTCTGAGACATAACAATCCAGGTCTTCTGATTTGAAACCCACTACTCTTTCCATTTCTCAGAGTGTGATTCTGAGTCTGCCCAGGGCCTGACCTGGTGTTTCAGTGGGAAAGTCTTCACCTTACCTGCCTTACTTGCTCTTTAAAAACGGGAAGAGGAGCACTGGGGTTGGTACCACACACCTTTAATCTTAGCACCCAGGTAGCAGAGGCAGGCAGATCTCTGAGTTCAAGGCCAGCCTGGTCTACAGTGTGAGTTCTATGATAGCCAGGGCTACATAGAGAAACCCTGTCTGCTGGCGGATGAGTGGGAACAGGAAGAAGAGGAGGAAAACTGGGCATGCACCTTCAATCTTCCCACTTGGAAAGCAGAGACAGGCAGATAGATCTCTTGAGTTCAAAAAGACCTTGTATGATGGCTCTGGAGAGGAACAATCTTGTGTTGTCCATGATTAATACACTAGATGAGAAATTGCTTAGTAGAATTTCAAACCACGGTAGGGCATCTCTCAGGGGCCTGAACTTACCCACTTCTGACACAGTTGCAGAGCTGCTTCTAGTGGTGAAAAGGCCACTTTCTCATCTCTAACTAAGGCTTTCAGAGTTCTGTTCTACACAGCAAGTTCTGAGCTAGCCAGGGCACAGTGAGACCCCCATCTCAAAAAGAGGAAAAAAAGAATGCCAATTGTGTATATTGAGGCCCTTTTTGAGATTTTACTTGATGTCCTTCCCTACTGAGGAACAGAAATTCTGAGTCCTCTCTTGGAGACAGAAAGACAATTTGACTTGTTTTTTCTTTTCTGCCAGAGCAGTTGAATTTTTGCTTTTGTTTTGTTTTGAGACAGGGTTTCACTGTGTAGCCCTGGCTGGCCTTGAACTAAAAGCAGTCTTCCTTGACTTCTCAAGTGCTCAGGTTACAGGTGTAAGCCACCATCATTGGTTATTTTTAAGGCTGGTCTATTTTCTATGCATAATGTTGTATATTTTTTTTTTTTTTTTTGGTTTTTCGAGACAGGGTTTCTCTGTGGATTTGGAGCCTGTCCTGGAACTAGCTCTGTAGACCAGGCTGGTCTCGAACTCACAGAGATCCGCCTGCCTCTGCCTCCCGAGTGCTGGGATTAAAGGCGTGCGCCACCATCGCCCGGCAATGTTGTATATTTCTTTGCTTTTTTTTTCCAAATACACTTTTCATTACTTGGTGGAGCAGGAACACTGCCATATCAACAATGGAGATCAAATAGGATCCTTTACGTGCAGAGCAGAAATGCAGCTTGTTGGCCATTCTGAGTCCTTTGAGCGCAGGAATTTGCCTTTGTTGTTGCTGCATGGGACCGTGCAGTACACAGGGTTAGAAACTCCTCATCGACTCAAATTCACCACCAGTTCCCCATGCCTTGTTCTCTGGGCTCCACTGGGAAGGTTGGTTGTAGTTCACCCTGAGGGTGTGGTTTTGGCCTTTCAGACTGAGTTAGCCTAATTCCCCCCTCAAATATGTGCTGAGCTTAGAAGCTTAGAAAAAAGTGAGATCTTACTTTAAATAGGTCTCCGAATATCTTTAGGTTGGGCAGTCACTTATGTCCGCCTTTGCTTTGTGAATAAAAAAACCCTGAGATGATAATTTATCCATTGCTACCTCTTTCCATTCCTATTGAGAAAGGACCTCGTGGCTCAGAATAACGATATGGTGGTGCCAAATTGCTATTTCTTTGGCTGCAAATTCTCCTTGCATTCAGGGTTGAAAGTACGGAACTCTTTCTTGTTTTAAAAAGCGGTACGGTACGTTGTGGAAAAAGACCAGTGTATGTTGTTTTTTTAGGGAGGACTTGAACATTTCAGCTTTTCACTTGTTCCCTGGGGTGTAGATTTGAAGGATTGTAACCTAGAGCAAAGACTTTGAAAGTTGTGGGTTAGAGGACATAAGGTGACCTTTGCACCCTTAGAAGCAGTTCTGCATTTCTGTGTGGGGTGCAGATAAGTTCAGGCTCCTTAGAGATACCCTCATCCTGGTTTTCAGTGGACTTTTGAAATCCTACTAAGGAAGTAATTTCTTATCTAGTGTATTAATCATGGACACCTGGTAGCTCCTCTTAACTCTGTCTGTTCCCGAGCCATTTCACAAAGTACTTTGCAGAATAGGAGGGGCTAAGAGCTGGGGACAAATGTTTGCATATACTGTCTGCTCTTCCAGGACTAATTTGTTGACATTATACCTTTTTTTTTTTTTTTTTTTTT
>NC_022016.1:51624541-51626314 GCF_000317375.1 Microtus ochrogaster | reverse complement strand
TGTGTTTGTTCAGAATTTGCCAAGAAGGTTCTATTAGTTATGGACTGTATACACGCAGACTGCCAAGGCCATGGCGAATATCTTGCATGTGTGTTTGGTGGATGGTACACTCTTTGGTCACTGGTTTGTGTTTCTATCATTCCTATGCACTAGGTGACTTGGTCTCTTTGCTCTTCTAGGTAAATATGCAGAGGACATTTTCGGAGAGATTTGTACTCAGGCAAGTGCCTTTGCCTCCCGGGTAAACTCCCTCGCTGAGCGAGTTGACCGAGTACAAGTTAAAGTCACTCAGCTGGATCCCAAGGAAGAAGAAGGTGAGGAGGCTGAGCCAGAGCTGCAGGCTCTGCTGAGCAGTGTCTGAGAATTCTGCCCCTGGTTTGTTAAAACGCAAGGAGCGAAATCAGAGAGACTGGTACAGTTCTGCTTTGAGGTGACATCAGCCTAGATGGTGTAAAGAGACCTTTTTAACTCTGCCACACTCCCTTTCTCCCATTCCCGAGTTCTCTTGTTCTCTAATCTCCTTTCCCTCAGTACTGTTTGCTACCTTAAAAGTATGTGGAGGATTCGTTCACCTAAAGCGAGGCCTGTGAGATCTGGCCACATAGTAAACCTTTGTGTTGCTTCATTCTGTTCAGTCGTGAAATGGCTGGGCTGCTGACAGCCTGTGGGGCTTCCCCAGAGGGGGAGGGAAAAACCTGGCTGCAGACGGCTGCAGCCAAGAAACGCAGCAGCTGAGGCCTCTCCGACTGGTGTGACTCAGGGTTTGCTCAGCCTGTCGTCCATTTTCTAATGCCTTCCATCTTCTCTTAGTGTCACTACAAGGAATCAACACTCGGAAGGCCTTCAGAAGCTCTACCACCCAAGACCAGAAGCTTTTTGACAGAAATTCTCTGCCAGTGCCTGTTTTAGAAACCTATAACAGCTGTGACGCTCCCCCGCCTCTCAACAATCTAAGTCCTTACAGGTAATAGCTCTCCCTTGTTGGGGGTGTCTGTGATTAAAAACACTGCATTGTCTAACATATCTAATCAGAATGTTTATATCAGAGAATCTTACTGAGCTTGGTGTCTGCCCCAGTGGTGCTTACGGCAACAGAGACAGAGTTCCCTCGCTTGCGCTCTGAAAGTCGTGCTGCATCTACATATACTGAAAGTTTGGCGTCACGGTACAGGCTGCAGACTTTAATTTGGTAAAAGCTAATCCATCTGGATTCCATCCAAGGAAGTTAGTTATTCCAGAAGCAAAAGGACTTGTTAGCAGGCAGTTCTGCAGCATGGATTCCCAAGGGCTACATTCTAGCAGGGCTTCTACTTACTGGGAAAACTCTAGATTCCCAGATGTTTGGGAAAGTTGGTGGAAGCAGCCTCAGATGGGCTGCTCTAGGCTGGAGAGGGCCTTCCAGAGCGTGGGGAGTAGGTGGCGTCCTTCCATGTGAGCGTCAGTCCTTCATTTTGTACACCCTTTAGATATTTCTGCAAGGACCTTCCTTGCTGTAGATAGACACAGGAAAAGGAAGGTAGCCTTAAACATGGCTTTAAGTCCTCCCCTCAGGTGATTTGGTAATATTGTCATCATACACAGACCAACTAAATAGAAGTAGAAAGTGAATATTTATTTTGCTTGTATCCATAAATAACTTTGGAACAGGTAAAAGTAATTACAAGTAGCTGGAGGTGGATGTTGTCTGTCAGACATGGGCATATAGAAACTTGGTAGCTTCTCATGCAGATAGAGAAGAGGCTCAGAGTATCTGCCCTTTGTTACTCTTTTTTT
>NC_022016.1:51620396-51622961 GCF_000317375.1 Microtus ochrogaster | reverse complement strand
ACTGAGCCATCTCTCCAGCCCCTCAGGCATTTTTTAGAAGGAATTATTAGTGTTTGATTTAGAACTGCATTCTGTGTATTTTGAGAGACAAGTAGAATTGCCTTTAGTAGTTTTTGTTTGTTTGTATTTTATTTTATTTTTGTGACAGAATCTCCCTAGGTAGTCCTGGCTGTCTTAGAACTTGTTATATACACCAGGCTGGCCTCGGAATCAGCCTCTTGTGGGTTTTTTGTTGTTGTTGTTGTTGTTTGTTTGGGCTTGAACTCCTGACGCATCTCTCTCCCTGCCTCCTGAGGGCCAGGATTATAGATGTGTACCACCAGTCCTGGATTCCAACTTTGTTTTTGTTATTGTTGTTTGTCTGTTTGTTTGGTTTGGTTTTGGTTTGGGTTTTTTTGAGACAGGGTTTCTCTGTGTAGCCCTGGCTGTCCTGGAACTCACTCCGTAGATCAGGCTAGCCTTGAACTCAAGAGATCCACCTGTCTCTGCCTCCGAGTAGACCTTGTGGTTTTTAAAGAGTTGGCGATTGTGTTCAGTGGGTCCCCTTGGATTGATATTGGGCACTGAACTGCTCTGGAAGGGAGCAAGAACTAGCAGTGTGCTCCTTATCTGTGTGTAGAGAACACAGGTTTCAGGTTAGTGGAGAAGACCTCAGTGCTTCCTACAGAGTTCTGAGGAATGGATAGGAAAGGGGAACCAGTGATAGAAATCTCCTTAGAGGTACACAGTATCCAGATATCTTTAGGGAGCTGTCTGTGGCCCTGCAGATGATCAAAATAATCAGAGTTCCTGCTGCTCTAGCCTGTTCTCGCTCTGACCATGCACATTCCTGTATGGGAATTGAAGGTGCGGCAAAGGTCTGTGAGGAGTTGAGGGACACCATTCGGGGCTATTGAGAATTCATGCGGGAGAGGAGATATGCAATCAATGTGAATGGTTTCATGGTTCCGTAGCGTAAAAACTGCTAACTGGTTGGTGTTGGAATATTGGATTCGGGTGGGAGCTCATCTCTCTACTGACAGCTACTTGTCTTCGTTTCTATCCAGGGATGATGGGAAAGAGGCACTCAAATTCTACACCAACCCTTCCTACTTCTTTGATCTTTGGAAGGAGAAGATGCTGCAGGACACCAAGGATATCATGAAAGAGAAGAGAAAGCATAGGGTGAGGGGAAAGGGGCCTCTGTTCTACACATCAGTAGGCACGATTGTGGAGGGGGGATGAAAAGGAAGCCAGTCTTATGTGAAGTAATTCCAAGTGGCTGCTTGCTTGGATGCCAGGTAAAACTCTTAAAAAAGAAAAAGAATGTGTCCACACCAAACACCACCAGGATGAGAAAGTATCAATCACACCAAAAATGTGCTCGTTCCCCTGGTACTATTAACAATTGAGTATATTTGAGCTGAGTTTCAGAAATTGACTTTTCTATTCATCATTTATTTTTCTTGCAATTTGCACCTGACTCTGCTGGACACTTTGCTAGCCTGGTCCCATCCCTGCCGGTTTTGCAGCTCATTTCTCAGTGACAAGCCCCAGGTTCTGCAATATTTGGTTTACAGCAGAAGATTAACCCCTTCACTACTGTGTGGGTGAAGCCAGGGGCTGCCTGGTTTGTAGAGATGCTTCTCTCTCTTTAGGCTCCTGGTGCTTTGTGACCTGCCAGCACTAACCTCACAATCCCATTAGCATGGCTGTCAGCAGGCCCAAGAGAGTACTGGAGGCTAGTGCAGCTGCAGGAGCTGGAAAATCCTTCATTGGTTTTAGTTTTGTTTTGTTTTTTAACTGTTTCCTTCTCTCTGCCCCAGATCTCTAGAGCGGTCAATCCTCGTCCCTTGACTGACTTTTGTGGCATAGCAAATAACAAATAAGTGTTTACTAGAGTGCCTAACGAGGTGGGGCAGCTACCAGAGAGGTGGCTGGCTAGCCCTTCTTTCTGCTCGGGGTTCCTGTGTGTGAAACTGAGCAAATGTTTTGCCTGGGAGGTGGTTTGAATTAGACTGCCTCAAGTCACTGCAAACCTGGTAATTCTGTAAATTCTGCTGCTATCATGTGTTGTCTAGGCAAATCACCTCATGAGTGTGTCCACGGAGATGGGTAGAATTTTAATGAAGCCCTTTAGAAAGTGTTTTACAAAGGCTTTCTGTCCTTTTTCATTATAGAAAGAAAAGAAAGATAATCCGAATAGAGGGAATGTAAACCCACGCAAAATCAAGACACGTAAGGAAGAGTGGGAGAAAATGAAGATGGGACAAGAATTTGTCGAATCCAAAGAAAAACTGGGACCTTCTGGGTAGGTGATAGGTTTTCTGTTTTGTTTTGGTTTTGTTTTTGTTTTTTCGAGACAGAGTTTCTCTGAGTAACAGCTTTGGCTGTCCTGGAACTAGCTCTTTTAGACCAGGCTGGCCTTGAACTCACAGAGATCTGCCCGCCTCTACCTCCCGAGTGCTGAGATTAAAGGTGTGTGCCACCATAGCCTGGCATGATACCTTCCACACCCTTTAAAATCCAGCTGTAGGGTTTAAGCCAATAGCTTGATGAAATTTCTTTCTTTTTTTTTTTTTTTTT
>NC_022016.1:51604859-51620161 GCF_000317375.1 Microtus ochrogaster | reverse complement strand
GCCGCTTGATGAAATTTCTAAGTAAGGCAAGAGACTCAGTGATTCAGATGAGGTGACTAACGTGGGCTGAAAGGGAAGGCCCATGCTTTAGTGCTGTTATTCTGCTGGAAACCAGTATACCTAAGGCCTCAGAGGGAAGATTGAAAGAGCAGGAAAAATGGTCTTGGGAGTCCTTTGCTTCCAGAGCACACAAGAAGGTTGTGCTGAAGAGTTGAGTACGGGAGGGGCGGCAGTAGGTAAGCTGTGCTCGATACCAAAACAGATTTTCAGCCGGTTTTTGTCAGTCTTGGGAGAGAGGCTAGCCAAAGGGACTGAACACAGACCTCAGAGTCAGTGCGGGAAAGGTTGCTGGGTTACTGTGGAAGCTATGTATGTCTGTGGGAAGTGGGGGATGTCGTCCTGACCTATTTCCCAATACCAAATCACACTGGAGGTTTAAAGGGGAGAATGGATTTAAAGCTTGGTTTGATGCTTATCCTGATGTCTGACCCCTGTGACATTCAAAGCCAAGTCACCATGACTGCTTGGCATGAGTGTCACCCTGGCTTTTCCTCTAAAGTCATTGCATTCTGACTGTCAAAGAACCATGCCAACCCATACTGGGTGTTGAGGAGTGATAAAAAGAAAGAGTTGAGTTGTTCTTGCTTTTAGGAATAACTCTACCATGAAAATCTTGACTTTTAAAAATCTTGACACTTGTGACACTTATTCTTCCTGGAAACAGAGATTTGTTTTATAAGCATGATGAAGACAGTGAGAGGAAAAATGACCTTTCTGCAGAGAAACCAGTACTGAGGGTGCCTTCACTGATCTCACCACTCAGTAAGAGGCCGTTTTATTCCCCAGTCCCACCCCATTCTGACAGTCACACAGCGTAGGATTACTGACTCTGAGGCCATAATGCCAACTGTCAAAACTGTGTGTCTCCCAATCTGGTGTACAGAGCTAGTTCCAGGACAGCCAGGGCTGTGACAAACTGTCTCAAAGAACAAAACAAAAACAATGTTTCCTTTTGAGACTTAGGTAGTAAGGACTGGGAGTGCTCTCCCCGCCCCCATTTTCCTATCATCCAAGAGGTTTAGAATTGGCTGTTTGGCCGCTCTGTAAGAACATGCTTGTGGGTGAAGTTGTCAAAGAAATGTGCCCAGGTTTGGGGGTTTTCACAGTAGAGCATCGTCCACCTTAATTACAGCCCTACAACTCTTCCTGGGACCTGTTGATAAGCTCTGTAGAGCTCAGCAGTGCTGGAAAGGAGAGGAAGAGAAGGCAGAGCGGCCAGCTTTGCTAGCTGGTGCCCAGTGTACTTATGCTAATACGCAGGCTTCTTGCTTGGTGTGTCCATGCTTGTATGAAGTTTTGATGTTTGTCCAGAGCCAACTCATCCAGGGCCCAGCACTCAGAGAAATGGATTTTCATGCAGCTAGCTCTAGCACCCTGCGTAAGCAGCCACTCGTCATGTGCTACCACATGGCAACCTGCATTCATCTTTGATTTGATTTTGCAATCAAATGCGTCCTTAGCCTTTGAACACTCCATGGACTTGCCTACTTCAAAATCAGGCCGCATGCCAGTCACGTGTTTGCAGCTAACCTCTAGAACTTGGCTTCATTCTTTGCCTTAAGGTTTTGGGATTCAGGTTTAGCTGTATCTAATATTTGGGAGAGCATTTAAAAGAACTGCTGGGTTTGATCTATCTATCTTTATGTATATATTATATATTTATATACATATACACACATATATATGTATGTATGTATGCATGTACATGTATGTACACATAGAGAGATAGCGAAATAGAGAGACAAAGTCTCATTTGTGACCCTGGCTGGCGTAGAACTTGGTGTGTCTACCGCGCTGGCCTCATAATCACAGAGATCACCTGTCTTTGCCTCCCCAGTGCTGGACCTAAAGGCTGCCACACCTAGCCTAAAGTATAATTTTGGTGTAACAGGAAATACATGGAGAATCTCCCTAATAACTTTTTGTTGTTGTTGTGTTATTGGGGTTTTTTATTTGTTTGAGACAGGGTTCCTCTGTCCTGGAACTCTCTCTGTAGACCAGGCGATTAAAGGCATGTGCATGCGCCACCACTGCCTGGCTCCTCCCTTAATAACTTTTGTGTTAAATGTATTTATGTGGTATCTTTTAGTAAGAAAAGAGAGGACTGGAGAGATGGCTCAGTGGTTAAGAGCACTGACTGACTGCTCTTCCAGAAATCCTGAGTTCAATTTTTTTTTTTTTGGTTTTTCGAGACAGGGTTTCTCTGTGGCTTTGGAGCCTATCCTGGAACTAGCTCTGTAGACCAGGCTGGTCTCGAACTCACAGAGATCTGCCTGCCTCTGCCTCCCAAGTGCTGGGATTAAAGGCGTGCGCCACCACCGCCCGGCTCCTGAGTTCAATTTCCAGCAACCACATGGTAGCTCACAACCATCTATAATGAAATCTGGTGCCCTCTTCTGGTGTGCAGGCAAAACAAAACAAAAAAAAAAACTGTATACATAATAAATCTAAAAAAAAATAAGAGGGTTACTTAGGCTCTGTGTTTTATGCTTTGGATGGAAATAGACTCTAAACGACCACTCTGACATTGGTTATATTATCAGATACTCATCCACCTTGGTCTACCAGAATGGCAGCATTGGCTCTGTTGAAAATGTGGATACAGGGAGCTACCCACCACCACCACAATCAGACTCCACCTCCTCACCTTCTCCTTCCTTCTCTGAAGACAACTTGCCTCCCCCACCAGCAGAATTCAGGTAAATGGCAGAACCTCTGCATCCATCCTGGATAGTAGAACACTCAAGAACAAAGTGAAGAGTTCAGAGTCTAGGCCAGGACCATTAGGGTGACTTGAGGCAAGCATGTGTAAGATAATAGGAATATTATTTGTCAACTGTTAGCAGTGTTGTTACCTCACGGACAGGAATGATGACTTTTTTCTTTTTCTTTTTTTTTTTTTCTTTATTATTTCAAGACAAGGTTTCTCTGTGTAACCCTGTTGTTCTGGAACTCATTTTATAGACCAGGCTGACCTCAAAGTCGCAGAGCTCTTCCTGCTTCTGCCTCCCAAGTGCTAGAAGTAAAGGCGTGCCACTGCCCCCACACATCAACTTTGATGAAATAGCAGGATGGGGGACCTAGTAGACCTTTATCTCACTTCTGTCAGCCCAGCAGAATTCAAGGCTAGCCTGGACTACATATCGCAGGAGAAAGGAGACACGACTAAGCGACTTGCAGCCTGTCCCTTCGTTTGTTTGTTTGCTGGTGTCTTACAAAGGATTGCCCATGTGGCTAGACGGGTCTGAGGGTCCTTTAGGCTCCTCTGTTCTCTTAATTCTTTTTCTTCCCTATGCCTGAGAACTAGGTCTGCACAGGTGCTATTTTTTCCCTGGATTCTGCATAATTTGTGGCTGGATATGTAAAGGATCAGATGGAGACCTCAAACAGTGCTGGCCTCTTCCTCTTTCCCCGTTCTGGGCCCTCACATTGCTAAAACCCAAGTCTTCTCCCTCCAAAGGCATAATTTTCTTTCTGGGTTTTTGGGGTTGTTTTTTTTTTTTTTTTCCCTGAGACAGGGGCTCTCTGGGTAACAGCTCTTGCTGTCCTGGAACCTGCTCTGTAGACCTGTCTGGCCTCAAACTCAAAGGACAGAGATTCACCTGCCTCTGGGATTAAGGGCTTGAGTCAGCATTCCTGGTAGTGTGGTGGTATGTACTTTAATCCCAGCATTCAGGAGGCAGAGATCTCTTTCAATTTGAGGCCAACCTGGTCTACATAGCAAATTTTAGGCCAGCCAGAGAGAACATACATAGTGAGACGCTGTTCTAAATAAACAAAACCCATAATTGTAGCACATGGAAGGCCAAGACAGAAGATTGTCGTGTGTTCTAGGCCGGCCTGGACTACATAATATCCTACCTCCATTTGGCCAGCTTCAAATAGATTTTTGCACCCACCAAATCCAATGAGTATTCAGAGCCTAAGAAACAGAACCCAGTAGATGGATAGGGCTTGAATTTTTTTGTTTGTTTGTTTTTTGTTTGTTTTTGTTTTTCTAGACAAGGTTTCGCTGTGTAGTCCTGGCTGTCCTGGAATTCATTCTGCAGTCCAGGCTGGCCTTGAGTTCAGATTCTCTGTCCCCCAAGTGCGTGGATTAAAGATGTGCACTCCCACCGCCCAGCTTTGAATTTTTGTTCTAGCTCTTTCCTGTATGTATTTAGGTCTAGCTCTAGGCGTAAACTGGCAACCACCCATGGGCCCCTCTCTCTAAGAGGGTTCAGAATGGAGCCATCTCCTGGAAGGCTAGGGCTAAAGGGACCTAAGAGATGTCCGTTGGCCCTACCTGCCAGGGCAGCCCTCTGATAATCTGCTTCAGTTTCTAGAAAGTTCTTTCCCCACAGTGCTGTTCCTTTCCCTCTGTTTGAGCCACAGTAAAATGAGAGAGTCAGCTAAGGAGGGCCTGAGCTTATAGATAGGCCTGCCTCTGGGCAGGTTGGTGTCGTGAGAGTGATGGTGAGTCTTGTCTCCTTGGCCTTTTAGCTACCCTGCAGACAACCAAAGAGGATCTGTCTTGGCTGGACCCAAAAGAACCAGCGTGGTCAGCCCAAGCCATCCACCCCCAGCTCCTCCTCTGAGCTCTCCACCAGGCCCTAAACCTGGCTTTTCTCCACCACCTGCTCCTCCACCTCCACCTCCAATGGGTGTGCCGCCTCCACTACCACCTATAGGATTTGGGTCTCCTGGGACCCCTCCGCCACCATCACCTCCATCTTTTCCACCTCACCCTGATTTCGCTGCCCCTCCGCCACCTCCCCCGCCACCAGCAACTGACTACCCAATGCCACCACCTCCCTTGTCCCAACCAGCTGGAGGTGCTCCTCCCCCTCCCCCTCCTCCTCCCCCTCCAGGGCCCCCCCCTCTGCCCTTTAGTGGTGCTGATGCTCAGCCTGCTGCACCACCACCACCTCTTTCCGATGCCACCAAGCCCAAGTCCTCTTTGCCTGCTGTGAGTGACGCACGTAGTGACCTGCTTTCCGCCATCCGCCAAGGTAAATCCCGGTGGTGGGTCTGAGGATGCGCACCCTTTCTGAAGCTGGATGGGGTACAGGATCTTTCCTGAACAGCTGAGCAATTGGGACCTTGGAGGTGAGGGTGGGGCTTCCCTAAGATAGTGAGATTGAGAGTTCTTTCTACATTTGTTGAACTTGAATTATTTTTAAGCTGGGACCCTGGAATTCCTTGAAATGAGCATGTTGAGTGTGTTTATGTACATGCTTTTTCTTGGGGGAAGATCCCCAGAAGAAAATGAATCACTGTCCCTGTGAGCAACTTTTCAGCCACTCAGCTGCAGCTGTCTTCTCTGCCCCACTGTCTGTGTCCTTCTTCCCTCTTTCTCCTTCTCTTTGAGGCCGGAGTTGGTCCCAAGGGTTTGGTCTGGTTTGTCCTGTTGGTGGCCCTCCGAGCCCTGCTGTAGCTACGGACTTTGAGCAGTCAGAGCATTTGCCTGACGGGGTAGGGTGGTCGTCCACCTTCAGAAGCCTGATGAGAAAAGGAACATGTCCGCAGCCAGGGTGTGGATTTCCTGAACCCTGTCTTTCCTTCCTTCTGTTCTTTACAGTCCTGTCCTGATCATTGGGCCTTACTCAGACTCATTCATGAGGATTTCTAGGCTAGGGCTGTGATTTTTAACTCTGCTCCCTCTCCCACCAGGCTTTCAGCTTCGAAAGGTTGAAGAGCAACGGGAACAAGAGAAGCGTGATGTGGTGGGCAATGATGTGGCCACCATCCTGTCACGTCGGATTGCTGTTGAGTACAGCGACTCAGAAGACGATTCCTCTGAATTTGATGAAGACGACTGGTCGGATTAGCTTTCTGCCTGCTGCCCACATTCCTTTTTCTGTCCTTCCTACCTGCCTTCTTGATGTCATAACAGTCTCATGGGGGAGCAGAGGAGGACAGAGAATTGCAAGGGCCAAAGCCTTCCCTGGAGCAACCAAAGATGTAGCCAAGTGCTTTCTCTGTGTACGCCTGCCCCTCTTGCTTGGCCGTGGACTCCTAAGGGTCCATAGCTGAGCTGACCCCTCTTCTCAAGTGACTGTTAACTATTGAAAGGAAGGAAAGCCCTACAACAGATCCCTTTGGTTGGGTTTCAACTGGAGATAGTGCCTTCTCCTAAGAACCCTTTTAACCCATGGCCTTCCTCAGAACCCTTCCATTTGGCTACTTGAGATAATGTTGCCTCCTGGTCTTAAAGCGATAGGTACGGCCTGTGTGGACACACCTGGTCCCTTTTCTATACCTGAGAGTATAGGGCAGGCCATGTGCCCTGGCAACTAGACTGTCACCCCTCCCCCACCCCACACTCAGCCCTCTGCAGCAGGTGGGGCTGCTTCTGTTCAGCCTTGTCTGGATGCCTTTGTTCCAGAAGGCATCAGGCCCCTAAAGAATGTCTCGCTCCTTTGCCCAGAAGTGATGCCTTCCTGGAGGCTGGGCTGCTGCCTTCCTCCCATGCTCCTTAGTGAGCGTGGTGTTCAGGTGTCCTTTGCATGCCCCTTCCTCACCCCATGTGCCTTTAGACTGCACAGCCCAGTTTTAACCTCTGATATTCATGACCAAACTAGCCCTGACACACAGGGACCTGGGCCTCTGCTGACTGTCAGGAGCACCGCAGGACTGGAAGAGAATGGAATACCTTGGCTCCTACCCTCTCAAGGTCACACAGATAGTGATAGAGCAGAGCCCAGGCTTCCTGTTTCCAAGTCGCCTGTGTTTTCTGGGACCAAATAATGAGCACCTGCTGGAGTGTGGGCAAAGCCGCCCTGGCTCCATTCTACTCCAGACCTCCCGAATCAGGGCTCACAGTCTGTGCCAGCCCCACTAGTACAACTTTGACACTCACAGCCTCTCTTGTAACCGTTTATTTCCCCCTTCTATCTCCAGCCAGTTGTGTGGCATAGGAGCTGTGCTGGGGAACCAGAGTAGAGAGGAGTGGGGCGGCCAGCCTTAGCAGGTGCTGCCGCTCCCTTCCCCTTTTGTTTTCCCAGTTTAAGCATAGGTTCTGCCAGCTGTAGAAACTTCAGTCCCTCAGGCTGGCAGCCGCAGCAGGTACCTGCGGGGGGGGGGGAGGGGGGGGAGCTGGCAGCCATGAAGGCTGAAAGGCAGGAGAACAGGGGTCTTCTTCCTGCCTCCTGCCTCACATGGTGATGTTGACGCCCCGTATACCCCCTTCCCAGAACTAATACGCAGGTGCTATTATTCAGGAAAACACTGGACAGCTCTGGCCAACAGCAAGCTTTCTTCTCTCTGCCCCAACTATTGTGTGGCTCTTGTGCTGAAATCGCTTTCTCTGCCTTCAGAACCTGAAACAAAGAGAAACAGGATCTGTCCCTACCCAGCACAGCAAATGGTTGTAGTAATTGCCAAAGCCCTCATAAACCCCTCTGGCTTGAGGAGAGTGCAATCACGGGCATTGCTGGCTGCACTTGCTGAGGACCTCCCCTCTGCCTCCTTTCTTGAACTCTGAGGTGGTGAGCGTGCAGGTGCCAGCAGGCCCCCCTGCTGTGGCTACTCCAGGGTGCCCTGTCTCTCCCTGTCCCCTCCCCGAGCCAGTGTCTGGCACAGGGCTTGGCACTCCATGCTGCGCATGTTCCCCACCCTGTGTCTTTCATCAGAACCTTAAAATGGCTGTTGACCCCGCTGCAGCCCAGCAGGGGCCCGAGAGGCAGGGGAGGGCAGTGGTCCTTCCAGAGAGAAGTCCTGGGCCCGGCCAGAGCAGGGCTTGTGCCTAATGGTTTTGACTAAATTACTCCCTCCTCCTGCTCTCCGGGAAAGGGGAGCCAGAGCCACTCAGTATGGTTCTGTTCCGACCTTGAAGGGGCGGTATTGGCCTGGCTTCTGGAATGGACAGAGTCCACCAGGAAAGACTGGGGGCGGGAGGAGATGGGGAGGGGCCCTGTCTGCGGAAGGTAGGATTAGATCATTAGCTCAGTGACCTCCTAGGGTTTCGATGTGCTGTGTTCTCATCCTACAGCTGGTTTGGTAATGATCTGCAAGTCCCGGAGAGCAACAGCACAGCTCTGCCTGACGCTCTCATTAAAATCCATGCAGCCAAGCTCTGCGCTTTGTAGCAGCCGGCCTTGCGGAGCCTCCTCGGCTTGGGGGCTGGGGACCCAGTCAGCTGAGAAGTCCTCTAGGCTCTACTTAGGCGAATGTCTACAGAAAAATTAAAACATGCTTCTTTAAACCCAGAGCCCTTTCAAATAAGAAAGGACCCAGTGCAGATAGGTGTGTTCATGCAATCCTGCAATTGTGGAATACAATTTGCTGATTATTTAAGTTGGGCTGCGGCTGGTAAGCATGTAAAGCAGTGTCCCATAAGGACTGTCAGTGCTGAAGCCAGGGAGCCACCTCCCTTCCTGGTCTGCCTGGCCCAGGGGGCCTGCCCCCATTCCTGGGGCCCAGGGGCCCAGCTTGCAATCGGCAGTGTCAGAAGTGACTTGTGGCTTTGCCTTGGTCCTGAGATGATTTCATTCCGGCGGGGAGGGGGTCCCTTGGAGGCTCAGAGCAGCTGGCCCAAGCTCCGGCTCGCCTCCAGTGGAAGCTCGAGCGCCCTCAGAAACGACCCTGGCCAATGTCACCGCAGAGCTGGGGCAGTGCTGTCAGGGCTAATGTGAAATCTCTTCCCGTGGCGCCGATGCTCCGACTGTGCAGCGCCAGCTTGGACAGATTGAGGTCTCTGTGGCTTTGGTGACCCTGCTTAAGCATTCCCACCGTGTCCCTGCTCCGCGCTACGACTACCTCCTGCTGCAGCCCCTTACTTGACCCCAGGGCCTGGGGAGGGAGGCAGTGTGCCAGGGCCAGGCGCTCCAATTCAGAAGACATGTCAGCCCTCTTGGGGCAGCAAGCTTCGAGCTTGGCCAGTGCCCATCCGACCTGGGACCAGGTGTCGCTCAGGAAGTGCCTTCTGTGCTTCCCGCCACGTCCACTTGAATAGGGCCTCAGCGAAGGTCGGAAACGGTTTTGTTACTGAACTTTGCTCAGTTAATTCACTTGAGAAGCTAACCAATTTTACTTTCTGCCTAGAACAATGTACACATAGGAGAGAAAGCTGTCATGCTCCCAAAGTGCCTTGTTTTCTCTGATATAAATATATTTATAAGGACATACTCCAATAGGTTCTTGGGTGTGTTTCCCACATCAAGATTTTGTGAGCTAATATATAGTGGGGATCTGTCTGAACATAGACCCCTTTCCCCTAAAGCTGGGGAAGGGGATCTGAGAGGTGGAATAAAGCCACCGTCACAGTGGTGAAAGGGCATCCACAAGCCGTGCACTGCTGGTGCACGACTTTCATCCCAGCACTTGGGAGGCAGAGGCAGGCAGGCCTGTGAGTTCAAGCCCAGTGTGGTCTACAGAGCGAGTTCCAGGACAGCCAGGACTGTTGTTACACAGGGAAGCCCTGTCTCTCTCTAAACAAACAAAAAGAACAGCCACCCAAAAAAAAAAAATGTGTATGACAATATTTCAGGAAGATCAGGCTGGCCTTGGGCTTGCTAAGTAGCTGAAACTGGCCTTGAACTCCTGATCCTCTTGCCTCAACCTCCAGGAGGTTGTAGGAATTGTAGGCCTGTCTTGCGTAGCCAGGACAACCAGTTGTTTTTTTTTTTTCCAAGTCTGGTTTCATTTGCTTCTGTTGGGCTCATTGTGTGAGCCATGTTTGTGCTCCAGTAACCTGAAGGTTCCATGTAACTTCTATGTATACACATGAATAGTTTAAATGTCAGCATTTTCAATAATTTGATAAATTCTTCATAGCCACTCAGTCACTTCTGCTATATGTTTGTGTGTGTTTCATGGGAAAGAGGGATCAGAAGAGGCAGCCCTGAGGGCCGCAGGTGAGTGAGGGAGCTCTGTGAGGCTCTGGTATGGGTGGGCTCCATGGGCAGGAGGCTTCCAGTTGGTTTGTGGACACAGGGCCCTTCTGTGAGGACAGCCTCAGAGCTGGCTGCCCACAGCTCTGTGCACCAGGCAGGAGAGGTGCACACACTGAATGCTGATGCTGTCTTCCAACATCTGGCGGGCATCTTGTCTGCCTCACAGACCCAAGCAACTTACCTTAAATAGCACGGTATACAATGGAATCCGATAAAAAAAAAAAGGTTTAGACTGCTCCATGCCCCCCCCCCGTTGTTTGCCTGAGGAAGAATGAGGGGGCTGAGTTTGCATTCTGACCCCCCAAAATGACCTACCCAGGAAGCCAGGGTTGTTTGGAGCACAGCTGCTGTGGGTTACTGTCCCTTGGGCTAATTTATGAACAGACACCCAGTTCCAGGCCCAGCAGACACAGCGGGGTGGCCCCGGGGAGATGAGAGGGAGAAGGGTCGGTGGCACAGTTGGTCACCACGCCTGCTGTTCGCAGAGAGTCACCCACGGGCGTCCCGGGAGAGGGGGCAGAAGTTTTGAATTGTCAGCAAGTGCTGCGCCAGCCCAGCCGCTCTGAGCTCATCGCTGGAGGTGGGGTGTCAGGGAGGGGGCGCGGAGCCCCTTGCTCCCCTCCCGTGCGGCCTGTGTTTAGTCAGCACTTGGCTGCTAGAGCTGGTGACTGACAGGCAGCCAGGCGCCCGCCCTGGCAGAAGACAAAATGCTGTCGGAGCCGCCCTTGGAGGGACGGGGAGGGAAGGAGTGTTCTGGGAAGCTGGAGGCCCGCGCCTGGATGCCGGCTCTGCTGCTACCACTCGGAAGCCCTGACCCTGTGCGAATCGTTTCACCTCCTGGACTGTTGATCCTAGGGAAAAATGGGCATTTACTGGGCACCCACTACCTGCTATCGGCGGCATGTGCTTAGTTTTGATCTTTAAAGGCACGAGTCACCCGTTTGACAAGAGAGAGGTGAAGTGAGTAGCCTACCTACAACCTGCCTGCCATGCAATTTACGCTGCTTAACGATGGCCAACCAGCAGCAGGCTGGGGAGTGCCTCGTGTCTAAGGTCTCATCTCTTATCTGTCTCACCCACTCCTCCCATGCTCGGTTTTACAGGTGCAATAACAGGTGAGGGTTATTTTTGCTCTTTGAAGTCAAGCAAGCTTGACTGAGGGCCCAGCGGTCTTCGACCTTTGGAGGGGAAGTAGCCTGTGCCCTTGGCTACTTAGGAACAATGCGGGTTCCCCAGGTATGGGCTCCACTTGGGCATACCCTGCCCTGTTCACACGTGTGTGTGTGTTCATTTACACACATTTTCCATGAGTGGCACACAATCCAGACCCAGGAACCCGTGCACATTGTGTGCAGAGCTCTGCTCTTGTGCAAAACAAGGACACGAGTCAGCACCCAGCCAGCTCAGGAGCTGCCATAATTGCAGCACGGCTAGCAGTCCTCCAGAGTCACGGTGCTGGCTGCCTGCCTGGGCCAGTTGTTCACTGCCCCCTCCTGGCCACCTTTCCACCCGGGCAACCTGGCACCATTTCCTGAAGTTCTGCTGGGGGGGATTGGCAACCAGTTCCCACCTAGATCCATGGGGGGGGTGTCAAGAACAATTTCTGCCCACCCCTAAGGCCGGGGGTAGTGGGAGCACCAGAGGAGGCTCCTGAAGCCTAAAGACACAAAGGGCCTGAACATTCTGAGAAGTCAGTCGGATTGCAGTCCTGTGTGACAGGAGGGTCCATGCTCTCCCACTCAGGCAAGCAGCCACCCCCTCCCTACCCTAGGGAGCTGCACTCACGCTCACAGGAGGCACAGACATGCGGACTTCCTTGCTGACCAAGCAGAGCTTAAAGCTCTCTGTTTTCTGTCTGGGCCTGCACTTCCTCTGTTCAGCAAGGAGTTGAGCCTGGTACTGGGTGCGGCAGCTCCATTATGGTGTTTCACCGTCTTTGCAAACCTTAATGCTCCCAGATGTGTGCCTGAGTAGAGCACATCCGTGCAGGATTCGGTGGGCTTCTCTGGACAGACTTGAAAGGACTACCCATGGAAAGCTTTGATTCCTATTGCACAGATGTGGAAAGCACAGAAAGGCGTAGCAACTTGCCCAGGGTCACACAGCAAACTGGCATCAGATGCTGAAATAGTAACTTGCTCCAGAGAACACAGCACCTTGTGAGCTTGGGCCCAGAGCTAAGGAGATTGGGGCTGAGGGGTAAAGCCGGAAGCTTTGGTCTCCCCTCCCCACCCCACCTCACCCCCAGAAAATATCGACTGGGTTCCTATGACTATCTGAAGACATAGGGGAATCCCAAAGGAAGTTCTCTGCTTAGGCATTCAGCAGGGAGGCTGGGAGTTGGAATGCAACTTGGAATCTGTGGAGAGTCCCTGTTTCCTACTGCACAGGGTAAACCTCTGCCTTGCTTTTATGCAAAGGCAGGAAGCAAACTAGGACGCCTCTCCCTAGCCCATGGCTGCTTGCTTGGTCATCAAAATACGCACACATGAGTGACATGTGCACACAGGCCTGGAATATCAGTGTTCACCCTCCCCTGAGTTAGTTTATGCATGCCTATAGGTAGTGCATATAAGCTTGCAAACATTATACATAGCTGTGATTAGTTGTGTTTATGTGGATATTTATTATTTATTTTTATGCAGAGTCTCACGCTATGGCCCAGGCTGGCCTCAGCCTACTGGTGATCCCCCTGCCTCAGCCTCCTAAGTGTTAAAATTCTAGATATAAGCCACTGTGTCACAATGTTCGGCTTTTTTTTTTCTTTTTTCAAATGGGGATTGAACCCAAGGCTTTGCTGTAGCCTCCGGCCCTCTGTATGAGTTTCCATACATAAATAGTGTCTGTGGGCTGGAAGGACGGCTCAGCAGGTAAGAACACTTGCTACTCTTGCAGAGGACCAGAGTTTAATCCCTGGCACCGGGGTTGGGCAGTTGCAGGGAATCCAAGCACTTGCGCTCAGGTAAAGTGCTTGCCTAGATTGTACCACTCCTTGAGTACCAATCCCTAGTACCATATAAAGCCAGGGCCGGCGATCCATGCCTGCAGTTCCAGCCCTTGGTAGATAGAGGCAAGAGGATCCCAAGTTGGATGTCATCCTTGGCTGCATAACGAGTTCAAGGCCAGCTTGGGCTACCTGAGACCCTGTCTCAAACAAAGTAAACCTTTAGCAAGTGATTTCTGTGTGCCTGACAGGTAACGTGATGCACAAGTAAGGTGTTGCTTGGGTGTGTGCTCCGTAGGTGCCCTGAGCACCCTGGGAATGTGCAAGTGTTTACCTCACCTGTCTTGGTGTATAGAGCTGGGTGGAACATACCTGCATGTGCCTGCCAGTGTGTGTGTGTGTGTGTGTGTGTGTGTGTGTACAGGGATGGCTTATATGTGACAAATGACAGCCCATGTAAAACAGGAATCCCTTGTGAGGAAAGTATGATGCCAGCACTCCCCAGCGCTGGTATGTGGGCAGCCCTGATGGGCTCCAGCCAGATCCCTGACTCACCGCGCCCTCCCCACACCATGCACACAATTCCCCGGGCCCAGCCTGCTCAGCCAATTTGCAGTCTTGCTCCCAAGAAGGCCCTGCAGCAAAGTCAAGGGGCTGGTGGCCAATTAGTGAGAGGGTTAATCAGGGTTCTGGGGACCCCTAGGGGGTGGGAAGCTGAAGGCAACCATGGGGTTGACAGGAGCAGGAGCTGTCTGTCAAAAGGCCGGGGGAGGGGAAGAAGAGGAAGGGGAGGCCTGTAGGTGCTGCAGAACCAGAAGTGGGGCCATGGATTCATAATTGCTGAGCGCTCACAGCAGGGAGCACGTGTGAGTGTGTGCTGGCTGTGTGTGAAGTAGCATGTAGATGCATTCAAGTCCTTGAATGTGGTCCTGCCTGCAGTTGCGTTTACGTGACTGTGAATGCCACCTGTGTACACTGATGTAGGTTTTTATATGTGTGTTTATAGCTGCAGTGGTGTACAAATGGGTTTGCTTATACAACATACCTAGATCTGTGTGTATCTATGTACATACAAGTGTGCACATGCATCCAGGGATGGATGTGTGCATGCTTGCATGTGTCTCTCTGAACAGTCAGGTGCCTGATTCCGTGTGTGTGTGTGTGTGTGTGTGTGTGTGTGTGTGCTCATGCACACATGTGTGTGCCTATGTGTATGTGTCTGTGAATGCAGAGATCTTGACATGGAAAGAGCTGGGGGATGGTGGGCTCCAGGCTGCAGAAGAGAATCTGACAGACGAGCCTTGCTGCAGCCCCCGGCCCCGAGAGCCTGTTTTCCAGCCTGCGGAAGCTGTGAGCCCGTGAACTCATCTTATATTAATAGCTGCTGTCTCTTCCCTTATTGCAGGGAGAGACGGTCATGGCCCCTGCGGGGCACAGCACTCAGGGCTGCTCCACCTCCCACAAGTACCAGGGCTCAGCCCAGCAAGAAGAGAGCCCCTGACTCCTTCAGTTCAGGGAGACCACTGCCCAGCACCCTCTCCTGGCCTGTATGATGGTTAGACTCAAGCATGGAGCTAAGATAGCTGGCCAAGACAGAGTGGCTCGGGGGTTTAATATCCCTCCTTAGACACACAAGCTGAGCAGCCCAGGGCTGATTACCAGAGGAGGCTGAGAGAAACAGAAGGCTCAATAAGAAGGGAGAGATTCAGCCCCGCTCTCCAGGGCTCTTAGAGGCCCTCTGCCGAAGGGGAAGCTCAGTTTGCCGAGTTCCTGGTCTGAGGAGAATCTTGTCTTCAACAGCCTCTAGCTCTGAGGAGGAGACAAAGAAATATGTTCTGATAAGCCTTCAATTTGAAGGGACATGTCCCTTCTTTCAGGGACCCTTAGTTGAAGACCAGGCTATAGTACTGTCTCCGGGAGCCCTGGTCTGACTTGGACCTTTCTGCATTGTGGCTCAGGGGAAGAAGATGGTTTGTTGTAGAAGTCACTTCTAAACCCAGTAGTGCTCAGTATGGGATTCCCTGGGGAAGACTGGTTGGGTTGTGGGGGTGGGGGGGGGACTGACCTGACTCTGTAAAAGATTAAAAAAAGCTGGACAGTGGTGGCGCACGCCTTTAATCCCAGCCCTCGGGAGGGAGAGGCAGAGGCAGCTCTGTGAGTTCGAGACCAGCCTGGTCTACAGAGCTAGTTCCAGGACAGGCTCCAAAGCCACTTCTAAACCCAGTAGTGCTCAGTATGGGATTCCCTGGGGAAGACTGGTTGGGGGGGGGACTGACCTGACTCTGTAAAAGATTAAAAAAAGCTGGACAGTGGTGGCACACGCCTTTAATCCCAGCCCTCGGGAGGGAGAGGCAGAGGCAGGCGGATCTCTGTGAGTTCGAGGCCAGCCTGGTCTACAAGACCTAGTTCCAGGATAGGCTCCA
>NC_022016.1:51603910-51604759 GCF_000317375.1 Microtus ochrogaster | reverse complement strand
AAAAAAAAAGAAAAACCAAAAAAAAAATTTAAAGAAAAGAAAAAGTCCAAAGAAAGGAAGACTCTGCCAGCCCACCACACACACAGGCTCCAGATGCCCCAGACCACAGCACACTGCCCAGACAGGTCAAGAACCTCGGCTGAGGTTCAACTCAGATGGCAGTTGGTGGACTCCTGTGTGGACCCTAGAGTAGGAAGCTGGAATGAGGACAGATGGGGTCCAGCTGCACCCAGTTAGAACAGGAAACTCCCTGGGTTGGGGCTGCCTAGGGATGCTCAGGAGTAGGGAAGGGGATGCTTCCCCACCGTGCCTCCTCAGAGGGTGAGCTATAACCTGGATGCTCAGGCTTCACCCTAGCATGGGCACCAGCCTTCCTGCCCCACTTTTCTGGCAGATTCTCTTGATCTGTTCCCAAACAGATACTCCCTAAACCAGTAAATAAAGCAACACCTTTGGAAGCAGATCTGACATGGGTTCAAATCCCAGCTCAACCGGCAGTAAATGTAGCCTTTCTGGGAGGCCATCCTTTTCTTTTTTAAATTGGTTGAGAGAGTTTTATATAGCTCAGGCTGGCCTCAAACCCCCTGGTAGCTGTGGGTGACTTGGTGAAGCCCTCTGACCTCCACCTTCTCGGTCCCTCTATTACAGGTGTGGTCACCACACCATTTAGTGTGATGGAAGAAACAGGCACAGGGTAAGAGAGCTGGCAGAGACAGCACGGCTAGGAGGCGGAGTGCTCCTCCCCAGACATGCACAGGCGTGAGCACACACACTGGGCATCGAACCTAGAGCTTTGTGTGCATGCATGCTGGACAAGCACTCCACCAACTGAAATATATCCCCAGCCCT
>NC_022016.1:51594623-51603271 GCF_000317375.1 Microtus ochrogaster | reverse complement strand
GGTTTTTTGAGACAGGGTTTCTCTGTGGTTTTGGAGCCTGTCCTGGAACTAGCTCATGTTTTTGCTTTATTAATTGCTGCTTTATGTTTTAAAATATTTTATTTTTGTGTTTGTATGAATGAGTGTCTGTGCGTGGATACGCACATGTGCTAGGGTAGGTGTCTGTGGAGGTTGAGGAGGGAGCTAGAAACCAGGGAGCGCAAGTTATGGGCAGCAAGAGCTGCCCAGTGTGGGGCCCTGAGAAGAGAACTCAGTGCCTTTGGTTTGTTGTTTGTTTGTTTTAGGTCTTTCGAGACTTCTGGGATGAAGATGTGCACTGCCAAACCCAGCAGTTCCTAAGAGCAGCCTGTGCTCCTAACTGCTTAAGCCATTTTTCAGCCCTCACTCAATCACTGAGAACCTTTTCTGCTTCTGCTAGCTCCCCCACTAGACATTAAGCTATCTGCAAGAACATCAGGCAAGAGTTTGTCTGCTTTAACAAATAAAGCTTGCTTGAAGATCATTGTGCAGAGCTAAGCCACTCAAGGCCAGGCAGTGGTGCCACACACCTTTAATCCCAGGACTCTGACCAAGGGACCTCTGTGAGTTCAAGGCCACCCTGGACTAAACTAGATTGACACAGTCTCAAAGCAGAACAGGCAGTGGTGGCCCACACCCTTAATCCCAGCACCAGGGAAGTGGTGGAGCCTGGAAGTGATGTGGCTGGACAGAGAGAGCAAAATAAGGCGGGAGGAGGAGCCGGGAGCTCAGTGCAGTCTGAAGCGGTCTGAGGACTCAGTCTGAGGACAGGATGGCCCTTTGGCCTGAGCATTGGTAGAGGGAAGAAGTCTCTCTAGTGGCTGGCTGCACTGCTTCTCTGATCTCTCAGCTTTCACGGCCTGATTTCTGACTCCGGGTGTTTATTATTAGGACTAATTAGAATTCGTGCTGCAGATGACCCATTACTCTCAGAGTTTCTGTAGTCCAGGGAAGCCTTGAACTTAAATCCTCCTGCCTCAGTAACAGGGATTACACAATACTTTAGGATTTACGGGTATGTGTCACCAAGCTCAACTTAACTCTTGAAGCCTCTGTTTGAAATGGGGTCTGATGTTGCTTGGGCTCCCTGGAATACTCAATAAAGCTGAGACTGGTCTTGAACTCCCGGACTTCCTGTTTTGACCTCCCAGTGCTGGAAATCGATGCACTACCACCTCCAGTATCCATCTCCAGCTGCAGAGCGTCTGCCCGACTGACAACGCCACGGCGCTAGAATGTGAAATGTTTGACTTCTGGTGAGCAGGCGCTTGTGCGGTGACGCTCTCATCCAGGTGACCTTCTGAAAGGGTGAGGGCAGCCCAGGCCTGAGCTGGGAAGCATCCCCTGCCTGAGCCTGGGACTCCTGTGGTCACTGTTGGGGTGGGGGGCTCTTGACCTCCAGGAAAAGGAATGGGAGCCTAAGAAACGGAACAGGCCCAGCAGGCCCGACACAACTGAGTTTGAACAAGTCAGGCCTACTTGTCCAATTGCTGCTTGGGGCCTCAATTTTCTTTCTCTTTTTCTTTCTTTCATTTATTTATTTTTGAGACAGGGTTTCTCTGTGTAGCCGTGTCTGTCCTGAAACCCTCTCTATAGAACAGGCTGGTCTTGAACTACAGATCTGCTCCCCACTCCCCAGCGTGGGATTAAAGGCAGGTGCCACCATCAACCACCCAGCTTGGGGCCTCAGTTTTGTTTTGTTTTTATTTATTTATTTATTTACTTATTATGTATACAATATTCTGTCTGTATACCTGAAGGCCAGATGAGGACGCCAGACGTCTTTACAGATGGTTGTGAGCCACCATGTTGTTGCTGGGAATTGAACTCAGGACCTTTGGAAGAGCAGGCAATGCTCTTAACCACTGAGCCATCTCTCCAGCCCCGGGGCCTCAGTTTTTCTATCTATGTGTTGATCGAAATGAATTGTAGACAGAAGTACTCTAACGGCACCTTCAGACTTTGGCCAACTGTCCAGCCTGCTAGGCTGACCTAGTCAGAACTTCCTTATTTATGTATTTAGTTTTTTTTTTAAACTGGGCCTTATGTAGCTGGCCTCAAACTTGCTCTGAGCCGAGGCTGGCCTTTAACTCCTGATCTCCTGCCCTTCCTCCCCAGGTGTTGCCATTACAGACAGGTACTGCTACACTTGGCTGCTGCTTCCTTTCGTTTTTTCCATTTTATGTGAATGGCTGTTTTGTCTGCATGTTTATCTGTGCCTGGTGCCGGTGGAGGCCAGTAGAGGGAGCCATGTCCCCCGGAACTGGAGTTAGAGATGGTTGTGAACCACCGGGAGTGTTGGGAATTGAACCCAGGTCCTCTGGGGAAGCAGCCCATGCTCTTAACCACTGAGCCGTCTCTCTAGCCCTTAGGTGTTTTGAAACAGACTCTCACTACACAACTCAAGCTGGTATTGAACGTGTGCAGCCGAGGCTGGCCTAGAACCCACCGTACTCCAGCCTCTGCCTCTCTAACACAAGGATTACAGCAGGCATGTACCCCACCAGCCCAAAGCTTCCTCCTAAGCTGCCTTTGCCCTTGGGGTGAGCACAAGCCTTCCTTCCTTCCTAAGCCCCAAGTTCAAGTCTCCACCCAGTTGCACACACTGTTACATGGAGAAGCAGCTTTACCAGCTCCACAGTGACCACCTCCCAAATGTGGGCCACTGGCTCCGAGGATCTAAGGCAAGGTCTGGAAAGTTCTAAGTTCCAGGGTCAGTTAAAAAAAGAAAAAAAAAATGGAAATGAGAAGTCATTGCCCAGGGGACTGAACACAGATTCGGGAAACAGGTGTTCCAGGTCTGAATATTGTCTTGTATTTCCTAGCTCTATGACCTCAGCCTCAGTTTCCTCATGACAGTTAGATGAGGATGATGTGACCCGTGCCGGGATGTTGGGGAGGCATGTGCAGCACCCTTGGTACAATGCCGTGCCCAGAGGAAACACTGGTGGAGGGAAACCATCACTGTAAGGGAACTTGCATGTCATGCCTGAACCCAGAACTAGCTACTGTGGCCAGACTGTGGGTGTGCTCCTCACACTGAGAGTCTAATAGCCTGCTTCCTGTCCCTGGGTGCTGAGGTTCTTGCAAGCTGGTGTCCAGGGTCCGGTTCGAGGGGCAGTGACATCTTGTAGTGTTAACCACACTCTTCTCTGGGTCTCCAGTTTCCCGGATTCCTTAGGGAGCCCACTCTCTTGGCTCCACTCCACACCATGTATAATGCACAAACACAAATATTTATCAAAAAATCGTTTTTTATTGACCAGGGTTGGGGACTGGACAGGAACGCACTGGGGACCATACCCCGATTGGCAGAGAGGTGGGGTACTGGCTCTTGCCCCGCCTCCTCTAGGGCACCTCAGGGTTAGGCCTGGCCCCCAGGCCATGGCTGTGGCGCTGAAAGCCAGGCTGAAGTGGAGATGGGGGTGCGTTTTATAGTCCCGACTGCCCCGCCGGGTTGCAATTCCCCAAAATGGCCACCAGAGGGAAGCCGGGCCTCAGCGCAGAGGAATTCTCGGTTACTCAGGTGATGGCTTCTTAAAAAAATAAAAAAAACCAGAGGCTGGTGTGTTCCTCCTGCAAACCCGAGCAGTGCGGGCCTGGGGAGGAAGCTCTGGTTTCTATGATCTCTCTGATAAAAAATAAGCAAAAATAACAAAATACGTGGTTTTTCTTTCTCCATCCTCCCGCTCCGGGAACTGAGGTCAGAAATGGGGACAAGGAGGCTGGCTGGGGACACCCTAGTGCAGACTAGATTTCATAGTGTGGGTCTCTTTTTCCCCCTTTCCCCCATAAGTAAATTTATAAATAAATACATAATAAATAAATAAATATACTTTTTTTTGTATGTTCACATATATAGCAATAAATCTTTCATCTAGGCAACTAAGTGATTATCCTCTCTGACTCTGGAGCTTCGAAATTCAAAAGTAAAGTGACGTAGTCAAGGTCAAGACTCAAGGGAAGGAAGATCAAGGACTTGGAATGGTACTGTAAAATTCCCAGCATTCTGGAATTGCAAACCACTTGGAACCACCGTCTGGAACATTCTAGTACCATGCAGCCAGCTGGGCTGGATCCCTGAAAGAATCTTGAACAAGATCCGAAAACACCCAATGTCTTAGAACTCCAGAACCAGCTGGGTCTTAAGGGTGCGGAGCTGGGGGGTTGGAACTAAGCCCCGGTGAGCTAACATTCTGGACTTCTGTAGTAGTCAAGGCCACAGAACCACCAGGATGGAACTAGACGTCACTAGGGGAACGGGACCGGAATGGAATCTTGGAAGTAGAACAGCAGCAGCAGATGGCCCACAAGACCTTCTGCACGTCTTGGTTGCGGAAGGCGTAGATGATGGGGTTGATCATGGAGTTGTAGGTGGCCGGGAGCAGGGTGAGATAGGTGTAGAGATACGGAGAGTTGGCATCTCCCAGGAGGCAGTAGACAGTGAAGGGCAACCAGCAGGCAGCAAAGGCGCCAAGCACCACGGCCAGTGTGGCGATGCCCTTGCGGGTGGCCACGTAGTGAGAGGCAGGCAGCAGGTGTCGTTGGAGGGCAATCTGTTGGGCATGGCGGCAGACGATGCGGCAGATCTGGGCGTACAGCTGCAGCATGATGCCAAACACCATGAAGAAGGCAACAGCCAGGACCACCAGATGGTTCTTGGAGAGTGGATATACCACCCCACACGTGGTCAGGCCATCCTGGCAGTTCCAGGCCAGCACAGGAACCAGCCCCAGGCCCAGGGCACCCACCCACACCAGGGCCAGCATCACATAGGTCCGAGTTACTGTCGTCTCCGAGTAATAGGTGAGAGCGTTGTACAGGGAAAGGTAGCGGTCGACGGTGATGGCCAGCAGGCTGCCGATGCTGGCAGTAAAGGCCATGGCTAGCACGCCAACCAGCACCAGGGTCATCTCTTGTGAGCCAATACAGAAGACAGCTGCAAAGTACAGGACCAGGCCCAGGCCTGCCAGCAGGTCTGCCACGGCCAAGCTCCCCACCAGCAGGAACATGGGGGCACGGAAGGCAGGCGTGCCTACGATGATGGCCACCACCAGTGCGTTCTCGCAGGACACGAGGGTGCCCGAGATGCAGAGCACCACGTCCCAGGCCTTGGGAGAGGGCAGCAGTGTAGCTGGGCCTGTGGGTTCCTCTGCAGGGTCCACACCACTCACGTTCAGGCTGCCTGAGCCAGCTGAGAGCCAGGCCATGGAGCTGCCTGTACCCCAAATCATGGTACCTGTAGAAGAAAGGCCCTATGAGATGCTGGCAAGCCAGTGTCCTGATAGAGGTCCTTGGAAGAGATACCTCTCTGGATAACAAGTAGGGTACCATTGCTCTGTCCCCCAGTTCATGTCCTGAGGCTCTTGCCCCATGCTTTGTCCTCTGATGCCCCGGGGGCCTCTAAACAAGGGCCCCCTTTCCTGGCCATTTCTCCCCTGTGTCTCTTCACCCCCCTTTCCATTCCTGATAGGTCTTAAAGACCTCTTTGCCACATGTGGTCAGAGAAGTGGATCAAAACTTACCGTAAGTGAATGGGGAAGCACAGAGATTTAAGGTGAACCTTAAAGTCTCATGACTAGAGGAGGGAAACATGTCAGGAAGGAGGACAGTCAGCTCCCTGCCGTCAGAGATGACTCGGTTCCTGAAGCTCCCAGACCCCTCACGATTCGCAGCGCTGCCAGCCTCAGGCTCCGCCCCCGGGCAGAGCCGGTGCAGCTCCTTGCCAGCCCCCAATCGACATTCCCAGGGTAACACCTGGGAACTCGTGTCCCTCATTTCCCCCCACTCTCTTCCAGACTTCTGTCTCCGGACAGACACCTCCCCCCATTTCTCCACCTAAACCCGGGTCTCTGTCGCAGACACCCCCTGGTAGAAGTCTGGATTCCTGAGTCAGACCCCTCCTTCTGCCGGACACCTGGATCTTGGGCCTGACTCCGCCTCCTGTCTTGGAGAGTTGAATCCCTGAATAAGACACCTCCCGCTCCTCGGACGCCCAGGTGCCCGCCCCAGATGCGTCCTGACCCCTCAATATCAGATGACTGCCCGTCCCTCCAGGGCCTCGGGTCCCGCAGGAATGAATGTTCACCCTTTGCCGGGTCACCCCATCACTCGGCTCGAGCACTTTAACACTTGGGGGAGCTGCATGCTAATGCAGAATCTGCTAATCCAGAATCCCAGCTTCCACCTCCCAACCCCGAGCAGCCACACGCAGCCATCCGCCGGCCCAGCGCCCCTGAACCCTGCGTGTCTTCCCAGACTCTGGGTACCCGCGGCAAAGCCCGCTACTCACCGCTCAGGACCGGGCGCGGCCGGGCCGCGGGGAACCTCCACTCAGGTCCTGGCAGAGCAAGGTGTGCGCGGACCCCAAGAAGCCCCCGCGGCCGCGGGAGACGCGGCGTGAGTCACCCCGCCCCGCCCCCGGCCACCAGTTTGGTGACGTCAGAAGCCCAGTCGACCAATGGGCGCAGCGCGCTGGAGCGCAACGCGCGCTGCGCGGCATAGTAATGAGGTCTCGCGCCGCCCGCTCCCCCATTCATAAAAAGTGACCGTGGCCGCGGCCCCGCCCCCTCCGGAGCCGGCCCGCGCTGTCCTTGACGCGGCGCCCTCTGCGGGTTGGGGGCTTTGGGGGAGCTTAGGGAGGACCTCAGAAAAGACTCAGGGAAGACACTGAGGATGTGGGAAGAGGACAAGGGACCGGGAGAGTCTGCGGGGGTGACGAGCTCCCTCGGGTGTCAGAAATAAGCTGACACAAGACAGGTGATGGAGCTGAATGGGCGTCCCCGGTGAGGATGACAGGCTTTGCCTCTGATAGGGCCCTGAGGTGACAGTGACAGGAGCACGAGGGAGTAGGGAGGTGGGTGGCTGTGACGATATGAGCGTGGTGACAAGATCTTGGAGGACGGTGGCTGTGGGACGTTGATGGTGGGGGTAGGGATAGGGCTCGTCAGGGCAGCCAGAGCAGTGTCAGGGTGACTGCAGCATGATGAAGCTCGGAGACCCCAGGGTCTCGGAGGTGGGGACAAGGCTTTGGAGATGAGTATTCCGGTGAAGGAACTTCAGGTCACTGTGACCCTGTCACGTGCTAAAGGACCGAGGCGACAAGGCTAGATGAGGACTGTGGGGTCCTGGAATGAAGACCAAATGACTTGTGAGGAGTGGGCCCCCAGAGCGAGGGGACAGGGTAGGAGGATGGTGACCCAGCAGGTAAGTTGCTGCCAGGACAGGTCCCGTGATGCTGGGGTTGGGATAAGGAACTCGGTGACGTCACTTAAGTGGGCCCAATAGCGTCCTCGCAGCTCGGGAGGGTGCGTCTGGCAAGATTCCAAAATCTGAATTATTTATTGAAAGATCTGAAAAGCCAGTGCGGGGAGGTGGGGTGGGGGTCACTTCCCCGAAGCAGCAGGAGATAGGGAGCCGGGAAGAACTTGGAAAGGGACGGACTGGGCAGCTCTATGCTCAGAGCAGCCTCTCTGAGCGCCCAGCTTAGGTACCCCAGTGGGTGGGGCAGGGGGAAAACTTCTTTCCCAGCCCTGCTTGCCCCGGCCCTAGAGAAAGCCCCATCAGTGACCCCTGTGACCCTAGGACCCAGTCCTGCCCCCTCTCCCCTTGATCTTCTCTGGAATGTTCAAGACTGTGCGGAGGGTGATGGGAATCAGGAGGTAGGGTAGGAGGCTGAGGGAAGGAAGGCCAACAGGCATATAACATCAGACCCTCTTAGATCCGTTGGCATCAGGGCTGAAGACAACGGCATATCGCATATTTTGGGTCGGATATGGTGAGTTCAGTTGGTAGGAGTAGACCAGCTTCGAACCCTGATCCATTTCCTAGTTGTGTGACTTTGAGGAGTCTCTCCAGCTCTCTGAGCCTTTTTTTTTTTAATTTTTTGTTCTGTTTTTCACTTCTAAAATAGTGATATTAGTACCTACTGGGAGGCAAATACACTGGCTTTGTATTGGCTGTCAATGGTATATTTGGTCAGTGGAGGACACCAGGGAAGCATAGGTGGGCACCAAGGAAATGAAAACGGATAAAATAAACAAATTAACTAATTAAATTGAAAGAAAGAAAGGCAGAAAGTGAGGAGTGGTGACAGGAATTTCTGCCTTTAAGGGACCAGGTAGATGAGACCCTCCTGTTGCAGGCTCTTAGTGTGGGCTGGTCTTGTGTGTCAAATCCTCTGCTCCCTCCAGAGCTCTGCTTTTAGCATCTTCCCAGACAGGCTTCCTGGGAACCCCCGTCACAGATGGCCAACTAATCCTGTCCCTGTCCCTCCCCTTCTCTAGCTTTGGAGCCTGTTCTGGAACTAGCTCTTGTAGCCCAGGCTGGCCTCGAACTCACAGAGATCCGCCTGCCTCTGCCTCCCGAGTGCTGGGACTAAATGTGTGTGCCACCACCGCCCGGCTAATGTGTGCAGAACTCTTAAAATACTCATCCAGGTTTCTCTTTCTGTTTGCTAGGAGTCTGAGTCTATCCCACTATAGGCTAAGCAGCGACTGTGTCTAGTTTGTGCTGGGACAGTGCCTGACACACAATGGCAGTCAGTAACTATTGTCTGTTGCCTGAAGAAAGGCAACAGAACAGTCAAAAGGAGAAACAAATGGAGCAGTGACGAGGTCAGCCTGGTCTAC
>NC_022016.1:51593044-51594405 GCF_000317375.1 Microtus ochrogaster | reverse complement strand
TACGGAGCGAGTTCCAGGACAGCCTGGTCTACGGAGCGAGTTCCAGGACAGCCTGGTCTACGGAGCGAGTTCCAGGACAGCCTGGTCTACGGAGCAAGTTTCAGGACAGCCTGGTCTACCGAGTGAGTTCCAGGACAGCCTGGTCTACAGAGTGAGTTTTAGGACAGCCAGGGCTACACAGAGAAGCCCTGTCTCGAAAACTAAAACAAACAAACAACAAACCACTCATATGTAGATAAAATAATAAATATCTAAGCAAATTACAAAGAAACAAACTCAGAGAGAGAGAAACACAGGGAGACCCATAGTCCTAGTGGGGGTGTGTCCAAGAAAGAAGACAGCACCCCAAGACTTGGACATTGACTCCTCCCCATTTTGAGCCAAGTCCCCCACAGAGTTCTGGTCCCAGAGCAGGGGGCAGGAACGAGGTGCTAGGGCTAGGGCAGCGCTGGGAGGGAAAGGGCATTTTGAGAAACACTTGCCCTTCTGAGTGGCTGATTTGGAGCTCACCGGTGTGCTGGCTAGTGAGACTCGGCGCTGGTAATGGGAAAACACACACACACACACACACACACACACACACACACGCCCATAATCTCAGCTCTTGGGAGGTAAAGGATCAGGAGTTTGAGGTCTTCCTAAGCTACAGAGTCAACCTGGAATACATGAGACCCTATACCAAAATAAAAACAAACTCTTGTCACTATAAGTCAAGTCCTCAAAGGTGCTCCTGTCAAGTTCCAACACTGACCTTTGGCCTCTCCATTCTGTCCACCTGTCCCTACAGATATTTTCTTCCTCTTTTTTTTATAAATTAAAAAAAATTAAACTTATTTTTTAAATTTATTTAGCTTTATTTTATGTTAATTGATGTGAAGGGGTCAGATCCCCTGGAAGTGGAGTTACAGACTGTTGTGAGCTACCATGTGGGTGCTGGGAAATAAACCCAGAAAAGCCAGGGCTGTTTCACAGAGAAAACTTGTCTCAAAAGGATTGTGATTCTTATTTGTGTGTATGTATGTGTTTCTAGGTTGAGTATGTGTGGTACTCACAGAGGCCAGAAGATCAAATCCCTTGGAGCTGGGGTAATAGGTGGTTGTGAGCTGTCTGCATGGGTGTTGGGTCCTTTAGAAGAGCGGCAAGTATTTATTTACAACTGCTGAGCCATTTCTCCCTCCCCATTCTAACCTGGACTCCACCATCCTCATCCCAACCCTGACTCCACCATCCCCATCCCAAACCCCGACCCCACCACCCTCATCTCAACCCCTGACCCCACCATCCCCATCCCAAACCCCAACCCCATCCTCATCCCAACCCTGACTCCACCATCCCCATCCCAAACCCCGACACCAGCATCC
>NC_022016.1:51589165-51592139 GCF_000317375.1 Microtus ochrogaster | reverse complement strand
CAGATGGTTGTGAGCCACCATGTGGTTGCTGGGAATTGAACTCAGGACCTTTGGAAGAGCAGGCAGTGCTCTTAACCACTGAGCCATCTCCCCAGCCTCTAATTTTTCTTTATAGAATAATCACGAACTCCATCTAAGCAAGTTATGTGTGTCCCCCTCCCCACAGTGCCCCCAACATCCTGCCACCAAAATAGGTTATGAATCTAAATATGAAGATGACATCCTGTGTGGTCCTGGACATTCGGGCTAGTTTTTCTCTTCAAATTCCTGTCTTGGTGACAGTCATCCCAGGGCGAAGACATAATGACCGTTTGTTTCTGCTGAAGCAGGCAGATGGTCGTGAACTTCCTCATCTGCCTGTCACTGTGTGCTTTATAGCAAAGGTTGCCTTTCTGGCTGCCAGGGAGGGAAAGTGTGAGGGTGTTTCTAACTTGAGAACATTTGGGGACTCAAAGACTGCGTGAAGCTATAGACTTTCACATGTGTGCTCTCTCAGGCACCAAAGTGTGTGTGTGTGTGTATGTATCTGTGCGTGTACATATGTGTGCATGTGTGTCCACTTGTGCATACAAGTGTGCATGTGTGTGTCTCATCTGTAGGCCAGTCTGGCCTCAGACGTGTGGGGATCCTCCTCAGCTGGGATTAGAGGTGAGCCACCATACCCTGCTGAGGTCACTCCTATGTGCTGTCTCCTTCCTGAGACCTTCTGTCCAGGGGAAGGGCGACCCTTCTTGCCCCTATAGGCTACTTCTTTCCCACCACCGACTGATGTGCCCATCTTTCCCACCAACAACCCTGCAAAGTTAAGAGACAGAACCCACATTTCATAGAAGCCAAGGGACTTTCCCCAAACCACACCGTGAGAGGTAAAACTGGGCTGTGAAGCTGTGCCCAAGCCCAGGATGCTTCCCACTCTAGCATAGGTGGCAGGCACCCTCTCCCTGAATGAAGTCATCTCACTTGACAAGCCTGCAGTTCCTCAGGTGGCCACCAGATGGCTACGGGCATTCCTGACCAGGTGAAAACTTTTTTTTTTTTTTGATCAGGATCTCAACCAGCCAAAGCTGAGCTCAAACTTGAACTTCTGATCTTCCTCCTCCAGAGGGCTGGTGTCACAGGCAGGCACCATCACACTTGCTTTTATGTGGTGCAGGGGACCAAACCCAGACTTCCTGCTTGCCAAACAGGCACTCTACCATGTGAGCTTACACATGTGGGCCCCAGGGAAAACTTTCCTTACTTGTCTCTTCTCCACCAGCCTAGAGACCTTTGGCCTACATCCAAGGAGAGGGACGTGTGTCTGCCCATGCTTGTATGAGAAGCACAGAGAGTCAGTCTCCATTCTGACTTTGTCCAAAATTCAGGAGTCTGGATAGTTAGCACATTTTAATTTTTTGTATAGGCCCAGTCACTGAGCCAATGTTCTTTTTAAATTTTTGTTTGTGTTTTGCTTTGTGGAGCTTTGGTTGTCCTGGAACTAACTCTTGTAGACCAGGCTGGTCTTTAATTCACAGAGATCCCCCTGCCCCTGCCTCCCTGAATGCTGGGGTTAAAGGCCTGCGCCACCACCGCCCTGCTGAAATTTTTATTTCTTTATTTTTATGTTATGTGAGTAGGTTTTTTTGTCTGCACGTATGCTTGTGTGCCACTAGTTTGTCCAGTACCCTCTGAGGCCTCTGGAACGGGAGCTATTATGGAAGGTTCTGAGCTGTAGGTGTTAGGAATTAAACCAAGTCCCCTAAAAAAGCAACACACGCACTTAACCTCTGAGCCATCTCTCCAGCCTCATTCAAGCCATCTCCAGCAACGGTGCCCTGGTCTTGGGTGGGGTGGGGGACAGAGCAATGCTCAGGCCACACACCTGAGTTTTCCCTTTCTTTTATGCCGAGTGTCTGCTATTTGCCAAGCACAGAGAAAAATACAGCAGTGAACAAAAAAAAACATTGTTATCTTCCAGGAATTTCTTTTTCTATCTTTCTTTCTTTCTTTCTTTCTTCCTTTCTTCCTTTCTTTCTTTCTTTCTTTCTTTCTTTTCTTTGTTTTGTTTTTCGAGACAGGGTTTCTCTGTAGTTTTTTTTTTCATTACTTATTTCTTTTTTTTATTTATTAAAGATTTCTGTCTCTTCCCTGCCACCGCCTCCCATTTCCCTCCCCCTCCCCCATCTCTGTAGTTTTGGAGCCTGTCTTGGAACTAGCTCTTATAGACCAGGCTGGCCTTGAACTTACAGAGATCCACCTGCCTCTGCCTCCTGAGTGCTAGGATTAAAGACGTGTACCACCACCGCGCGGCTAGGAATTACTATCTTGATAGAGAAAAACAGACAATGTACAAAGAGATGCCAAATAGGACATCAAGTATATGGGGAGTCCTTGGGGGTCTCCTAGAGCAGTGAGCCGGGCAAACACACACAGACAATGGGACAGCAGGGCTAATGAGCCCTACTTCATCCTGTGTGCAGGGGGTTCGCCCGCAAAGAAGAGAGCTGTGACTCCTGCCATCGTGGAGCGTGGAGCCCAGGAAACAAACGGGCAGTTAATTATGCAGTGGGGACACGCGCCAGAGAAAAGCACGTGCCGGCACGTAGCGTGATTAGGAGAGGTCTTTCCAGCAGGAAGTGAGTCACTTAAAGAGGGAACAGATGAGTCTGACTTTCCAGGACAGGACCCAGCAATGGGGAAGAGCGTGAGGACCAGAGAGGCTGCTGGATGAACAGAGGAGCCAGGGGAGCCCTGGGCTGAGCCCTGAAAGCATCAGGAGACACTCCCGGGGGTGATGGAGAGCCATGAGCTGGGAGGCGCTGGTGGGCTTGAGGGGGCAATAGGACCTGGGGTGTTTCTTTTTCAAGGCCCCTCCTCAGTGGTGGCTTTTAAGAAGTGGGTTACAGGGCTGGAGAGATGGCTCAGTGGTTAAGAGCATTGCCTGCTCTTCCAAAGGTCCTGAGTTCAATTCCCAGCAACCACATGGTGGCTCACA
>NC_022016.1:51581102-51588853 GCF_000317375.1 Microtus ochrogaster | reverse complement strand
AAAAGAAAAGAAAAAAGAAGTGGGTTACACTATGGACTACCAATCTGGTGTAGGCAGTGCTGGGGTCTAGTCAAGCATTCTACAGAACGAGCCATATTCCCAGCCCTACTTGCTGGCTTTTAAGTGGGACCTGAGAGCAGAAGAAGGGAGCTGATCCCAGGAGAGGGCAGATCCAGGCTCTGGGCTAAGACAGCCACAACTGATTGAGGAGGAGTCGGGGGAGGAAGAGGTACTCCCCAAGAATGTGTTCCAGGTCAGGAGAAAGCCACCAGGAAGATCCCAAAAGGCCCAGTGACCTAGTGATGGCATCACCAATACCCAGAAGTGTGATGAGGTTGAGGCGGAACACACCACGGTCCATGGGAATAGGCAGCTAAAGGTATGGGGTAGCTGAGTCCTGGGTGATCTGTCAAAAGACCAGAGTGCGGGCTGGAGAGATGGCTCAGTGGTTAAGAGCATTGCCTGCTCTTCCAAAGGTCCTGAGTTCAATTCCCAACAACCACATGGTGGCTCACAACCATCTGTAATGAGGTCTGGTGCCCTCTTCTGGCCTTCAGGCATACACGCAGAAAGAATATTGTATAGATAATAAATAAATATTTTAAAAAAATTATTAAAAAAAAAAAGACCAGAGTGCGCGTGCTGTGTTGTCTGGCCCGAATCAAGTTCAGATTTTACAACTGTGGGTTCAGACTGGTCACTCACCTATTCTGAGCCTCACCTGCCAAGCAGGGTTAAAGACTGTCTCTAGGCAACGGCATATGCCTTTAATCTGGTCTACAATAGTGAGTTCTAGAACAGCCAGGGCTACATTGTGATTCCCGAAAAACTCACCAAAACACAGTTGCTATGTTGACAAGCCTGGCCTGGTTCTCACAGTGATCCACCAGTCTCTGCCTCTCAAGTGCTGGGATTAAGGAGTGCACCACAACATTGAGCCTCTGTACTCTTTTCTTTTGTTGTTTTGTTTTTCAAGAGAGGGTTCTCTGTGTAGCCCTGGGTGTCCTGGAACTTACTCTGGAGACCAGGCTGGCCTCGAACTCACAGATTCTCCTGCCTCAGCCTCCGAGTGCTGGGATTAAACTTGTGTACCACCAGCGTCCGGCTGCCCTTAGTGACCCGGCAGATCCCCACCCCTTTTGTTCAGTCCCGCCCTAAATCGTCGAACACAGCCACGCCTACAGACCACACCCACTAACCACGCCCCCTGTCTGACCACGCCCCCGTTGCCCAGGTCTCACTCTGGCAAGCTCGGCGAGTGGAGTCAAGAAAGGACGCGCCACAGCAGCTGCCCGGTCCGCCGACCCCCAATCCCGCCCCCCGGCGCCCATGGCCTCACCCGGACCCCGCGCCTTGCGTGCTGCACTCTGCGGCGGTTGTTGTTGCCTCCTCCTGTGTGCCCAGCTGATTATAGCTGGTAACGCTGGGCAGGGCCTGATGAGGGGGCAAGGCAGGAGCAGGTGAAACAAGTACCTTTTAGTTTCCTGTTCATGCACATCTAGGCTTGGGGGAGGGAACCTTTGTCGACGTCTTTAGGGCTCCAGGAGTGTGTTGAGACCACAGGCACTAGGTGTGGGGGTAGGAGAGGGAGGGTGTGTGGAGGGGGTGATTCCAAATGCCCCTGGGGATTTGAGGAGTACATAAAGGAAGAAGTTGGGGAGGGGGGAAGCTCCAGGCCTCTGCAGAGGGGCGAAAGTAGTGGGGGAGGTGGGGCAACGTGGCACCTAGCACTCTGCTGTTTTCCTCCCATTTCCACCCCCACCCCCAGGTAAAGGAGCTCCAGGCTTTGGGCGGATTGCCTTGATCCGCCTGAGCGTCTGGTCGACTGTCCATGGGGGCTGCAAACACCTGGCACAGTGTGAACGCTGTGTGGACAGAGCCCACAACCTCTCCGATTGCGTCTGGCAGCAATGCGGGCCAGAGGAGCCAGGTTCGTCGCTGGGCCCTTCCCGAGCCCACCCTCCTGTCTATATGGCACCCTAACCTCCCAGCTTTCTCCCCAAACCTCTCCCCTGTTCCTTCTCCCACCAGGACATTGTGTGGTCCAAGCTGAAGTGGACAAGGAGGGTTGCCCTGTCTATAACCGGTCAGAGTCATGCCCAGGTAAGGGTGTTCACTCTAAGCCCACAGGAAGGGAGTCAGGTGTCCCCAGCCACGGACTACTTCCAAGAGGCACTAATTTATTTCAGGGAGCAGACTGCACCCACGAACATCAGTTGTACCTTGCCCTGGCTGGTGTCCTAGCCTATAAATTGGTCCACGTGTGCCCAGGAGTTGGGCTAGTCAGCATTGTGTGAAGTCAGGCACGGCGAGGTGTTTGGGATGGAGGGGTCTTCCTCAAACAAGTGGCAACAGAGATAGGGCCCAGCAGGGGGAGGAGACTGGATGAGCAGGCGTGAATGGGGCAGGGGTGCAGTCTGAGTGGGAGGTGGGACTAGGTTTCCTGATCCGAGGCAGAGCTGTTTCATCCTGGACTCCCTGTCTTCTCAGCATCCCACCACCATCCCACCCATGAACCAAAGACAAGCACAACAGGTAGGCTCCTCTGTGGGAATGGGGGCTAGGATGGTGGCAGCGGGACAGGCAGCGTGGGGGCCCAGGCACTGGCATGCTCTATGACCTCAGTCCTCTGAGTTCTCCGGGCCTATGAGCTGGGTTGGGCAGACACTTGCCTCACAGAGCTGTGAGGATTTATGAGGCTGTGTAAGGCCCACTTCACTGTCTGAAGCAGCAGGATCAAAAGCAGTCAGGAAATGGCAGCTTCTGTCACGGGTTCTGGGAACTCAGGGTGACCCCTCCAGATCCCTGCTCAGAGCTGAGGAGGTGTGCCTCCAGGTGCTAAGAGATGCCCTTGGAGACCATCTGCTGCAGGCTGAGGGCCCCAAAGCGGGTTCTCAGAAGAGCAGGGGAGGAACCCCTCCACCTGCAGGTCTCCTCTCCCCTTCCAAGGCCTAGAGGTCACTACACGTAACCAGGATGGCTGAAGAGGCTCTTGGTTAATTAAAGCTGGAAACTGATCTTAAAGGATAAATTATTGATGGTTCGGCTCCCTCCGCTTGAGCCCCAGATCTGCTGTGTGCAGCTCAGTTCTTCCCTTTCGGTCCTCTCTCCCAGCATCCTTCTCTGCAGCTCTCGGCTTCAGCCGCAGCGGGACCACCCCTCCCACTTCTGTGTCCTTGGATTCTGCACTGTCCGTGTCCTCTGGGATGGAGACTCCGTTCCCAGTTGGGCCCCTTGTCCATTGTCCCAGAGTGATCCTCCACTTACCAGTGTTTTCCTGCCCTGGGCACCTGGCCCAGGGCCTGAAATCAAATCTCTGGTCAGAATCGATGGGTAACGTGGTCCAGCTGGTAGCTACCAAAGCCTGGACTAGTAACTCAGTCCTAAGACCTTCCCTGCAAAGGGGGAAGGGCAGAGGGAAGGATCAGGGGAGGCTGGGAGGTGACAAGCCAGGTCTGGTTCATGGTTTAGTCTTCATTGTCCCCTCTGTAGGCTGCTGTCCCTGGGCCGCCACCTCTCCTCTGTTCCTTCCTCTCTTGGTGAGAACTCTAGGCTAGAGGTCCTGAGGGGCTGTGCATTTTGTCTGCCCTAAGCCGTGGCCTTAGCTGCAAGGAGGTCTGGTGGCTGAGTTCCAGGTCATCCTTCCTCTACTGAGCTAGTGAGGGACAGGAAGGGTGCAGTGGCACTTGGTCACTGTTGGTTCCATGTGACCAGGAGGCCCAGAGAGGGTGCGTGACAAAGCTATGGAGCAAGTCAAGAACAGGGCTGGGCAAGGGTCACCCTGCCCAGCCTCAGCTATCCCTTTCACCAGCTTGCAGGATTTAAAGAGCTTGAAATGGACTGACCTCCTCTCTCTCTCTGTCTCTGTCTCTCTCACTCTCTGTGGCAAGGTTTCCACGCCAGAACTGTAACTACAGCCCTCAACTGGATTATGGAGCCCAGTAGTATGGGCCCCATCTTGAGATCTTGAGGACTGAAGGACGCCTTGGGGTGTCAGAGGTGGGATCCGGGTCCATGGAGGCCTGTTGTAACCTCCACTCCGCCTCACCCTACAGAGAGTCCCCTAGTCCCTGAAGCCCACAAACCAGGTTTTGACGCAGCCAGCTTCACCGGGGGCATTGTACTGGTGCTGAGCCTGCAAGCCACAGCCTTCTTTGTGCTGCGCTTCCTCAAGGTCAAGGACAGCACTTACCAAACGCTGTGAGTACCTGGCCAGCAGCGGAATCCAGCTGCCTTCCCTATTCCCTCCTGCCTGGCAACCTGGCAACCGTTCTCTATGAGGTCACAAAGACAGTGACTACCCTCCTAACATCCCCCATGGGAGCAATACCCCTTCTTTCTCTAGCTGAGCTTATCCCTGCCAGATGCTGGGTGGGACCTGGACTCAGCCCTCAGAGTTCAGTGTCTGAGGGTCCGGCTAAGCCTTTGTGTTTTTGTCTCCTCATGCGGCCAGCAGGGAAGAGAACCAGTAGGTGACAGTCCCAGCCCAGTCCTCAGCCCACTGCAGCCATGAGCAGCAGCCAGGGCCGTGTGTACAGTGTGGTTTTCTCAGAGGAAGGGGCTGGGCCAGGCTTTGCTGTGCCTGCCTTGTGTGTTCTGGGGCCATTTGTGAAGCCTGCATTCAAGTGTTTCTTCTTTTAGCTGCTCCTGCTGTCTGGAAAGTGAGGTGGGGGAGCCTCACCCCTGAGTGTTCTCTCTGTCTGGATTCCACAGAATGTGACCCCACTGGTCCTGGCTCCACCTTGAAGGGACAGAGGACTCAGAGGCCACCCTCTTGATTGCCTTCTGGGCACCGGGGCTGGGACTTTGGACACCAGTTTCCAGTCCCGGTAGGCACAGAGGACCAGGCAGGCTTAGAGATGATGGTTGACATTCTTTCCTGTCCTGGGCCTGGCGTCTGTAGCTGAGAGCAGCCTTCAACCTCCTCATGTCTCATCCAGCCAGCTGGGCCCCCAGCTTAGTACCAGAGGTCTGATGCTTCTACAACCCAGTCTAGAGTCTGCCCCCAAATAAAGGACCTGTCTCCACCCCATGACTCCCGGCCTATGTCTTGGGCTGTATGTGAATTGGATGGGGTGAGGGAGGAATTACTTTTAGTACTGTTGTCTCCCCTTAAGATGTTTCCTGTGGGAGGGCAGCAAGATGGCACAGTGGGGAAAGGGGCCTGCTACGCAATCTTGACAGCCTGAGTTCGATCCCCCAGAACCCACATAACAGAAGGGAGCACTGACTGCTGCAAGCTCCCTCTGACCTTCACTTTTTTGTTTTGTTTTGTTTTTTGTTTTTGGAGACAGGGTTTCTCTGTGTAGCCCTGGCTGTCCTGTCCTGCAGCTCTCTCTGTAGACCAGGCTGGCCTTGAACTCACAGAGATCCACCTGCCTCTCTGCCTTCTGAGTGCTAAGGCATGCGCCTGACCCCCCCCCCCATGCACTGCTCTTGAAAAGGACCCTAGCTAATGTCCAACACTCATGTTGAACAGCTCACAACTGTGTGTAACCTCTGCTCCAGGATGATCACACACTTCCGGTCTCTGTAGGCACCTGGTGTGTATCGACCTGGACACACACCTGACATCATCAATTACAGTGGGATGCAAGCAAGTGAGTGCAAGGCCAGCCTGAAGCACATGAGACCCCATCTCCAAAAATCAAAACCATCACAACAAACAGGAATTTTATCTGGGATATTTATTTATTTATTTATTTATTTATTATGTATACAATATTCTGTCTGTGTATCTGCCTGCAGCCAGAAGAGGGCATCAGATCTCATTTCAGATGGTTGTGAGCCACCATGTGGTTGCTGGGAATTGAATTCAGGACCTTTGGAAGAGCAGGCAATGCTCTTAACTGCTGAGCCATCTCTCCAGCCCCTCTCGGATATTTTTTTAATAATTTATTTTTAATTTTAAGCACATTGGTGTGACGGTGTTAGATTCCTGGTCCAAACTGAGTTATAGACAGTTGTGAGCTGCCATGTTTGTGAGCTGGGAGTCTTTGAACCCACATCCTCTGCAAAGCCAGCCAGTGCTCTTAACCAATGAGCCATCTCTCCAGCCCCTGAGATATTTTTATCATGTCAATTTTATTTTTATATATGTGTGTGTTTGTGATGTGTGTGTGTTTGGTGTGTGTGCAGTATATCTGTGCATGGTGTGTGTGTTTGCCATGTGTGTAGTATGTCTGTGTGGTGTGTGGGTAGGTGTAACTGTGTTTGGTGTTTACTATATGTGCATGTGGTGTTTGTGGCTTGTGTGTGTTTGGTGTATGTGTAATGTATCTGTGTTGTGTGTGTAGCATATGTGTGTGTGTAGTGTGTGTAGCATGTGTGTGTAGCATATGTGTGTGTGTATAGTGTATCTGTGTGGTGCCTGTGAGCGTGGAGAAGCCAGAGAAGGAGGCTGGGTATCTGTCTCCCTTTGCTGTTTTCCCTCTTATTGCCATTAGACGGGGTCTCTCCATGAACAGGAAGCTTGACATTGTGGCTAGCTGGCTGGCCAAACAGCTGGAACCTGCCTGTCTCTGTCTGCACGCCTCTGCCTTAAGTACTGGGGTAACCCAGCCATTCCTGCTTTTTGACGTAGATGCTGGGAGTTCAGATTCCTGTTTACACAGCTTATGACTCTTCCCCACTGAGTCGCATCCCTAACCCTCTGTGCTATCTCTGATCCTCTTCTAGAGATAGCACTGACAGCCACCAGCCCAGTAAGTGTGCTCACTCATGATGACGTCAATGCTGAATGGTGGCACTGCTGGAGAGGCTGGCCTGGGGCTGGAGTTGAAGATTTCTGACTCTGGCCTAAACAGAACACCAGGATTCCCCTCTGGAAGCTTCTGCCACTCTCTCTAAAACTAAAGCATCCCTAAAATTAAGCATCTGCCCCAAAGCCGGGGCACTCTCGGGACTCTTTGGCAGTCAGAAGACTGACAATTTGGGCACTGTACTTGCTGCCAGGCCCGAATTTGGGTCTTGTTTAGAACATTCTGTTCCAACTGAGCTAGGAGGTCACAAACTCAGCTAATGCCAACTCAAGCAATTCCACAGCTCTGGGCCTCATTTTCTTTTTCTTTTTTAAAAATATTTATTATATTATGTGTACAGCATTCCTTCCACGTGTGCCTGCAAGCCAGAAGGGAGCGCCAAGTCTCATAGATGGCTGTGAGCCACCATGTGGTTGCTGGGAATTGAACTCAGGATCTCTGGAAGAGCAGTCAGTGCTCTTAACCTCTGAACCATCTCTCCAGATCCTGGGCCTCATTTTCTTATCTGTAAAACGGGACAACATCTTGGTTGGATATGAAAAGGCTCAGAGCAGGCAGATACGATCCATTCCTCTCCAGAGCACCCAACACCCTTCGGGAATGCAGCCTGCAGTCTTCGCCCCACCCCCACCCTGTGCTCCCAAGGGGGTCTCTGGCTGCTGTTGAGGCACCTCACAGGAACCTGGGATCGATGGGTGGTTCCAGCTGCTGCCTGGCCTTGGGGCTTCTGTTCCTACATGGCATCACCAGGCACATGTGGGCCCACTCCTTAGCACTCTCTTTCTTATGCGCGCATGCCTCCATGCAAAGCCCACATCCATCTGCCCAGGCGCCAGCCTCCGCTTTGCCAGTCCTTTAGCTCCCCGGGTCTCCTGTTTTCCAGCCATCCTGCTTTCTTCTTTGTCCAAGCCTTTGCATCTGTGCTTCTTCCTGACATTTCATCCTTCCCTCAGCTCACTTTGCATGAAGGCTTGCCTGTGTCTGCCTCCT
>NC_022016.1:51579561-51580906 GCF_000317375.1 Microtus ochrogaster | reverse complement strand
TTCCCATCACTTCATGCTTTCCTCAGCTCAGCCCATTGCTCCCTCAGCTGGGCCAGGCCTCCTGCCTCCAGGCACCCTGACCACCCACTGATTTGCTAGGCTAACAGATGTTTCCAAGGCTCCAAGGCTTTCAAAATGGAACAAGTGGTCACTTCCCTAAGGTTGTTTCTTTCTCTGGGTGGGGTGGGGATTGTTGCACAGGGATTGGCTGAAAGTTCGGGGGCTTTGGGCATGAAGAGGGGGTACAGCAAAGTCAAGGCTCATCTCTGAGCTCTGTGTTTTGTTTTGTAAGATTCATTTATTTATTATTATACGCTGTTCTGCCAGAAGAGGGCACAAGATCTCATTATAGATCGCTGGAAATTGAACTCAGGACCTCTAGAAGACTAACCAGTGCTCTTAACCTCTGAGCCATCTCTCCAGCCCTGTTTTGTTTTTGAGACGTGAAGCTCTGTGAATTCCAGGACAGCCAGGGCTGTTACACAGAGAAGCCCTGTCTCAAAAAAATCAAAAACCAACCAAGCAAACAAAATAAAATCTGAAAGAAAAAAAATGTTGGAGTTCAGGCTTCTTCCTCCATCTTTCCAAGTAGCCATGATGATACACACAAAAGCCCTGGCTGGTGTTCCAAGGTCAGCCACCAGGCTGAAGATCCTTACAGGGCTGTGCTTCGAAGTCACCATCTGCTCTCTCACTGTGGTAATGAAGTGAGGCCACCTTGGCGAATTTGAAATCACCAATGACCAGAGCTGGAAACACTTGTCAATCATACAGGTAGATTAGGCAGGATGGAGGGTGGAGCCCATCCCGACATGCAGCTTGTGGGGGTAGAAAAGAGGAAGAACAGTCTGCATCCATCCATCCATTCAATGTCATTGTACTGACAGTTTGAGCTGTCACCATGGGTCGTGCTGAAGCAAGATGGGAAACACACAGCGAAGAGAACCCCAGATAGAGGCCTCGGTGGGAGGTGGGGCTGGGTGTGGTTGTCCGAGTCTGTAATACAGATCAGGAGTCCACTTTCAGCCTTGGCTGCATGAATCCTTGCCTCATAATCAGGTAAAAATAGTAATAGTAGCAAATAGATCAGGACCAGTAAGATGGCGCAGGAGGTAGAAGCCCGAGTTCAATCCCTACATGGTTGCCCTCCGACATTTACACCTCTAACATGGCACACACATGCCCAAATACAGAATAAATGTACAAATAAAGCCATAGTTCTCAAGAGGCTGGAGGGAGAAGATGCTGAGAGTTTAAGGGCAGCCTGAGTTCCAGGGTGACACACTGTCTCAAAAACAAACAAAATAATGAGAGTGTGCAGGGAGATTTGAATAAGAATGGCCCC
>NC_022016.1:51576590-51579461 GCF_000317375.1 Microtus ochrogaster | reverse complement strand
ACACACAGACAGACTATTGTATACTAAATAAATAAATATTAAAAAAAATAAAGTAAGGTAGAAAGTGACTGAGGAAGACATCGAACACTGACCTCTAACCTCCACATGCATAAGCGAACACCCCCCCCACGTGACTAAGAGTGACACCTGGATGTAAGAGGTAACCCATACATGGTGACAATGGCTGTTGTTAATATTGTTGACAAAGACCAGGTGATGAAGACAGCAACGGGGCTGGATCTTCACAGAGAGGCAGAGCAACACAGAGGATAAAGGAGAAAATGCTACCTAGAAAGCATGAAGGAGCTGAGCAGCTGGGAAGAAATGGACAGGAAAGGGTGAGGAGGTCTGGAGCCATGGCTGCTCAGCCCTGGATGTGAGGGTGAACTGGCAGAGGCAATAGCAATTCTCTAGGGCCTCAGGGAGGAAAACCCTGCTGACTCTAGTCTGGGTGGGGTGTCCCTGGGGGACAATAGGAAGAAGTCTTGCTTCAAATTACCACCCTCATGGCCTGGTCTGTAAAAGAAGATGCTTTTCCATGTCTGGGCTGCCCAGACCCAAATAATCACACAGAAACTATATTAATTATAACACTGTTTGGCCTATTAGCTCAGGCTTCTTATTAACTTACTCTTTTTTTTTTAAAGATTTGTTATGTTTATAAGCTGGGCAGTGCACACCTTTAATCCCAGCACTCAGGAGGTAGAGACAGGTGGATCTCTGTGAGCTTGAGGCCAGCCTGGTCTATACGAGCTAGTTCCAGGAAAAGCTACAGAGAAACCCTGTCTCAAAAAAAAAAAAAGATTATGTATATAATGTTCCTCCTGCATGTACACCTCCATGCCAGAAGAGGGCACCAGACTTCATTACAGATGGTTGTGAGCCACCATGTGGTTGCTGAAAATTGAACTCAGGAGCTTTGGAAGAGCAGCCAATGCTCTTAACCTCTGAAATGTCTCTCCAGCCTTTATTAACTAACTCTTACATCTTAAATTAACCCATTTCTATTAATCTATGTATCACCATGAGTCTGTGACTTACAGTAAGGTTCTAGAATCAGTCTCCTTCAGCAGCTACGTGGTAGCTTGACCTTGACTCTGTTTACTTTCTCTCTACATCTTTGTTCAGATTTCCTGCCTGGCTTTACTCTGCTAAGCCACTGGCTGAAACAGCTTTATTCATTATCCAATAAAGGCAACACATATACAGGACATCCCACACCACTGGTCCTTATAAGTGGTACCCTCAAACTGGGGGCCCCCAAAACATGGACCTTCTATGGGCCCTACTGTTCTTGCTTTCCTGTTTGTCTGCCCGGGAGCCCAGGGTATCCCAGCTGCCTAGGTGGTTGCTAAGGTGCTCTCCACATCTACCTTCATTATCGCCAAGAAGGACATGAGTTTGATAATCTGGGGTTTTTTTTTCATGCGAATATATGTAAATAGAATGTAAACCCTGCAAAACCTCCTCCTCTCAGGAAGCAGATACCCTGACATTAGAGTCCGGGAGGTAGAAGGAACTATAGAGGAGTCTGGAGGAGACATGTTCACCCTGTGCCCAGTGGCCCTGTGTCTCCATGCAGAACCCAGGGGAGTCAGCAAAGCTGTCTTCCTGCCCAGTTAGCCAGGAGCCCCGGGAAGTCCTGGGAAGAAGAGAATTCCAAGTACTCAAGGTAAGGGATGCAGAGGATCTGACAGGGAGGGTCCTGGGGGTGATCTGTAGCTGGGTGGGTGTAGTGATTTGAGTAAGAGTGGCCCCCATAGGCTCATATACTTAATTGCTTAGTTATTGGGGAGTGGCACTATTTGACAGGGATTAGGAGGTGTGGCCTTGTCGGAAGAAGTATGTCACTAGGGAAAGACTTTAAGTTTTCAAAAGCCCATGCCAGCCAGGCTCACTCTATCTGTCTGTGTGTGTGTGTGTCTGTCTGTCTGTCTCTTTCTCTCAACTACTTCTTCAGCACCATGGCTACCTGTATCCCACCATCCTCCCCACTACGGTGATAATGGACTAAACCTCTGAAATTGTAAGCCAGGCACTAGTTAAATGCGTTCTCTATAAGAGTTGCCATGGGCAACCAGGCGGTGGTGGAGCACACCTTTCATCCTAGTACTCGGAAGGCAGAGGCAGGCAGGTCTCTGTGAGTTCGAGGCCAGCCTGGTCATGGTGTCTCCTCACAGCAACGGTGACTAAGACACTGGGGTGCAGCAGCTGTGTCTGTATTGAGTGGCCACAACAGAGAAGCAGGAGCCTCCTCGGTGGCAGGCTCCAAACGGGTGTGTGCCCAGTATCCCAGGATGTGCCTGGCAGGTGGCACTGTCCATATTTTACTGCAGAGGACAGTGAGGCTCAGAAAGGACCAACTCCTTGTCCCCAATTAGAGAGCCAGAAAAGGGTGACAATATTTTTTTTTTTTTTGGAGGGGCAGCAGATCCTGCTTCTTTTTTTGGTCCTGAGCATGGGTCAGGACTCAAGACATCTGCTTTTTGGATTTCAGTGCCACCTGGACCATGAGGCTTGATGGATCCCGAGAGGGAGCCTGGAAATCATGAGGCTACCCTCTGACTTCGCTTTGTTCACAGACTCAGGCTGGTCCCTCTCTGCGACCAGGGCTGCAAGTGGTCTTGGAGGGGTGAGTGTTAGAAGGGATGGGGAGACTTTAGAGTAGGGCTGGCGCATGGCTCCTCAGTTATGGTGCTCAGACCTCAGAGTCAATACCTGGTTCTTTTTTCTGGGCAGGACATCAGCAAGCCTGCTCCTGCTGCGCACCGCGCCCCCGTGTCTGCGCTCTATGCGCTTGAACCCAGTTACCGAGCTTCGGGCAAGGGGCTGGAGGTTAAAATACACAGACACACACAGACAGAGAGACAG
>NC_022016.1:51575340-51575560 GCF_000317375.1 Microtus ochrogaster | reverse complement strand
AGAAGGCTTCATGGAGGAGGTGTCATTTAGAAGGCCCTTAAAGGCTCTGTGGAAGGCACATGAGGTGCAGGAGCACTTTACAGGTAGATACAAAGACAAATGCAGGAAAGCGGGAGAACGGAAGGGTTAAGGAGTCATGAGAGTAGGCTGGGGGTGGGGGGAGGTCACTGTTTAGCAGCAGACAAACGTGTACCCAGCACCTTTGCCAAGGCCAGTTCAT
>NC_022016.1:51556433-51574843 GCF_000317375.1 Microtus ochrogaster | reverse complement strand
AAAAAAAAGATAAGGAAAAGAAAGAAGAGTCAGATGTAGGTGTGGTCGTGGTGTATACCTGTAATCCTAACACTTGGGTATCTGGAGGTAGAGCCCATAGGGGGCACAGTGAGACCCTGTCTCAATAACAGGCAGCATGAGACTGGAAAGATGGCTCCATGGTTGAAAGAGAGCATTGACCATGCAGAGGGCCCGCACCGAGTGGCTCATCTGCCTGTAACTCCAGCTCCAGGGGATCTGACATGCTCTTCTAGATTCCTTGGGCATCTTACACATATACATCATATACACACACCACACATTCTCTCTCTCTTTTTCCCCCCAAACACATAACACTTGCTCTCATACGTATACATACACTACACATGAACACTCTCTCCCCTAAACACATTAACAACCAAACTCACGTGTAACACGTATGCCACACACACACACACACATACACACACACACACACACACACACTTTCTCTCTCTCCCTATGCACATAATTTTTTAATCTAAAACAAAACAAAACAACAAAACAAAAACCCAGGCTGTACCATAGAAGACACACTGAAGGTCAAGGCAGAAGGCAGAGACAGGTCAGGAATGGACAAGGCTGAAGGCAGTGGAAAGTGACATAAAAGGAACTGAAAGATACTTAAGAGATAAACTCTAAGGACTGGAGGACTAATTGGCGTGGGGGACGAAGAAAGGGCACCAGGAAAAGGCCAGGAATATAGCTTAGGGTTCTTTGGGTAACATCTGTGCTTTAAATATCTCAGTTCTTTTTTTTTTTTTCTTTCATCTTTTTTATTTAGTTAAAAATTTCCACCTCCTCCCATTTCCCTCCCCCTCCCCCCAATATCTCAGTTCTTATCCCAACAAATCAAACAGGTTATTTTGCCTGTCTTCCTGCAGGACTGGCCATCTCCTACAGATGAGGAACAGGTTTTTATCATTTCAATCTCCCCAGGGGCTTACAAGATTTTGTCATGGGTTGACTGTCAGCAAGAGTTAATGAAGGAGTTGAGTCTGTCATTATTCACGGGTGAAGCTCAGTCAGAGGGGTCACACTGGAGCCATAAACCCCCAATCCAAAGAGCAGAGAATTGTCCAAACAGTCCTTACATCCACCCAGCCCCAACTGCCATCTCCCCTGGCTTTCCCTGCCCCAGATCAGTCTGGATCCATAGCAGGTGCATAGGTATCACCCCAGGCATTCCAGAGGTGACAAGACTGGTCTGTGGTTTTGGGAGACCTGAGTCTGAGTTTTGGATGGAGAACAGGAAATTTAAACTAGCTTACTCTGGAGGGTGAGTTCCCAGCATGAGGGTGGGGAAAGCTCAAATCCCTACCATCCCAGCCTCCTCTTCCTCCCAGGTACCCTGGAAGGGCAGGCAGAGCTGGAAGGCTTCAATGGCAATGGCACTTTTATTCTCTATGGTGCCTTCTGCCTGGGGGAAAGAGGAGAGCTACCAGTGGGTGCTGGGTAAGTTCTTAGAGGGCACTGCAGTTGACCCATAGGGGGCCCCTGGAGCGGGGAACAGGGAGGCTGGCTGTTTCTCAACATTGTCCCTGCATATATGAATAAGGCTAGGTGACTTCTTCCCTTCTGTGTGCTTCGGTTTCCTCATCTGAGAAATGGCAATCTTGAAACAGCATGGTACCCGAGGGAAAGAATCCAGGAAGGAACAGCATCAGCGTGCAGTTGGTACTTACTATGGGACTCTGGGCAAGTCCTTTCCCAGTCACAGCCTCAGTTTCCCCTTGTACAAAGCAGGGACATGGTGTGGGGGTTGGCTGCTATCTGAGGCTTTGTTGTGCCTCAACATTCTGAGCTCCAGGAACCAGAGAGATTTCTTTCAGAAAAGCAGGGCGTGCTGGGAGGTATCTGAAAGGGGGAAGTGGTTATGGGGAGGTGCCTCTGGGGAACCCCTTTTCCTGCCCAGGCCCAAGAAGTTCCTCCCAGCTTTCCCTGGCACATGGTTGCCCAGGCTGAAATCGGAGCTGAGAGTAGACAAAGTAGACAAAGTAGAAGCTGGAGAGAAGCTGAGAATTCTGGAGGGGATAAGATTTGGAGCAAACTGATGGCTTGGAACAGGAGTCCTGAGTTCAAGTCTCTAGTTCCACTGATTAACTGAATGACCATAGGCAAACGAACAAACAAAACCGGGTCCTTGGTGCTGTTGGGATCATATGGGGACTGATAACATCCACCTCATCACTGATTGGAGGCCGCCTTGGGGTAGTATCTGTAAGGGTGCCTGGCATACTGTAAGGTGCCAAGATACCTTCCACTCCTCCCTGTAGGGGACTCTCTGAACTTCCACAATGGGAAGCCTTTTACCATCTATGATGCAGACTATGTGTCAAGTTAGGCTAACTGTGTGGTGACTGTCCCTGGTTCCTGGTGATACAGATCCTGCGATCCAGCACTACAATGTGTTTGAGGCCACTGCCCACAAATATGCCATCAGGCAAAGGTGTGGGTGACCCCTACTGCAGGGTTTACATGATGTTTTGCTAGAGTACTCCAACTGTCAGTGGCTTATCACTCCTTACAGCTTCCTTCCCTAGAGCCACCCCCTTGCCAAGGCCTCTGCTTCCTGCTCCACACAGTAACCCTTTCCTGGCTCTCGGGACTTTTTGGTATTTTTACCAGGGAGCAAACCCGTAGAAAACAGAGCAGGGCCATTAGCTTCCAATCTGTGCAAAGAAGAACTTTTTGTTGTTGTTGTTTTGTTTTTTCAAGACAGAGTTTCTCTGTGTAGCCTTGGCTGTCCTGGAACTCGCTCTGCCAACCAGCATGGCCTCAAACTCACAGAGATCCGCCTCTGCCTCCCATGAGCAGGGGTTAAAGGCGTGTGTGCGCCACCAAGGCTGGCTCCTATTTGCTTCTTGTAAAGTGTGGTTTCCACCCTAGCCTCTGTAATGGGCCAAGTTTTCCCTCTCTGTTGCTTCTTGCCTAGCCCATTGGTTCAAACCAAGGAAGGCATGCTTTACTTTCCTGAGACAATAAACTATGAGACAGAATTAAACACTCCAATCTGTCCAAAACCCCAATAGATTTTAAAAATGTTTTTAGATCTATTGATGTGTATGAGTGTTTTGCCTGCAAGTATGCATGTACATCATGCCGGGCTGTGGTGGCGCATGCCTTTAATCCCAGCACTCGGGAGGCAGAGGCAGGCAGATCTCTGTGAGTTCGAGACCAGCCTGGTCTACAAGAGCTAGTTCCAGGACAGGAACCAAAAAAAAAAAAAAAAAGCTACGGAGAAACCCTGTCTCGAAAATCCAAAAAAAAAACAAATGTATGTACATCATGTGTGTGAGTGCATGGGGTCCCCTGGAACTAGCCACAGATGGTTGTGAGCCACCATGTGAGTGCTGGAGGCCAAACTAGGGTTCTCTGAAAAAGCAGCACGTTTTTTAACATCTCTCTCTCTCTCTGTGTCTCTGTCTGTCTGTCTGTCTGTCTGTCTGTCTGTCTCTCTCTCCAACTCCAGTTCCCACCATAAAAAACAAGGGCAGCACCATGGTTCTAAGAACTGGACACGTTTGGATCCAACCTCAGATTCCTAAAGTCCCCAGTTCCTAAGTTCAGGGAACACTAAGGTTTTAAATCAACTGATTCCTTGATCACTAATTCATACTGGGAATTTGAAGGTCTTTGGTGAATTTGAAGCTGGGATAATGCTCTTTGTAACCCCAAAGATAGAGCTTCTATAGCTCCCTTCAAAGGTAGTGCCTGAGTGTACAGTGGACGTGCGTCTTGGTCCCAGGGTCAAGTTTGGGTAGACGTAAGCATGACTTCACAGACAGTGAGGCTCTCGGGAAAGCAAGCCTGTCTAAGTTCAAGACGTCAACCTCCTATCTACCAACATGAACATTACATCATGGGGCACCTACTGGTACTACACAGTGTCACCTCCCGACACCAACCCCCCCGCCCCGTGTCCTGACACCCTCTCATTCATCAGCTCCCTGCAGGGCGAGGGCCCTCTTCTTCCCTCTCCTTGGCGGGGCCATACATCTTAGGAGCGCCTGCCAGGGAGCAGTCCACAGTGTTTGGCCCGAATAGGGGCACAGGCTGTTCCGGAAGTGGACAGTGTCAGAAGTTCTAGCGGGAGAGCAGGGAGGGAGAGTCGCTGGGGAGCCGCCGCATTGCCCCAGGGCCGAGGGTGGAGCTTTCCCAGTCGGGAAAGGGCTGGGCCCAGACTACTTGTGAGGGCAGAACAGTGACTGCCAGCACTCCCTTGAGAAGTCTGAGTGTCGCATACTGCCGGTTGAATTTCCAGGATCCTTCTGTGACCTGCCTGTGAGCCGAGGATTACTGGGTACCCCAGATTCCCAGAACCCAGTCCTGTATTGCAGATCTGAAAGGACCGTGAAAGTTTGAGCCAAGATTTCTCTCTGGACTTCAGATTTCCGGAACGTGAGCACGTCCAGCCCATCTCCGGATCCCGGCTTGGATTCACCTCCCCAGCCTCGTGCCCTGTCCCGGGTCCTCCGCGCCGGGCGCCCGGCGCCCGAGCGCCCCCGCATGGCGGGTCCGTGTCCCGGAGTCGGGGTTCTAGAACGCGCGGGCAGCTGCTGGCAGGACCCTCTGGCGGAGGCGTTGAGCCGGGGCCGCTCGTCCCCCGCGGTTGCGGGTCGGGGCTGCGCGCGGAGCCGGCCGCTCAGTGTGGTCTACGTGCTGACCCGGGAGCCCGGGCCCGAGGTGGAGCCCGGCGCGGGAACTGAGGCAGAGCCGCTGCCGCTGCGATGCCTGCGCGAGGCCTGTGCTCAGCTCCAGGGCACGCGGCCACCCCCGCAGCTGCGCAGCCTGCCCTTCGCGACGCTGGCTCTAGGTGACACCGCCGCGCTGGACTCCTTCTACAACGCGGGTGAGCCCCCCTGGGGGCGGGGCTTGAGCTTGGGCGGGACAAGGGGCGGGGCTCGGCGACCCCTGACGGGGCGGGCGTGGGTATCAGATCTACGGTGTCTATGGTAAGCTAAAGCAGGATTTAAGACGGGGCTGTGATAACGACACGGGAATTTAGTGGATTATGGATGTGGCGGGACTCGAGATTGGATTTGGGAGTCCCAAAGGTGCCGCGCAGGTGGGGCGGGGCAGGCGAGCTCTAGGGGCGGGGCTTAGGGAGGGGCAGAGCTGTGGTTCTATGCGTAGGCCCGAGAACGCGTTATTAGGATGATCTCACGTTGTTCTCTTCGTGAATCCTGAGAGGGTTCTTGGTCTAGGGCTAGGGGCTGTCTCCACAAGGTTGAAGCTGAGAAGTCCTAGCGTTATTACAACCAAGGATAGATCTAAAGAGGCGGGAAAGGAAGCGCTGAGACAACCCATCCGGATTGGATTCTAGGAGACTTGGGAGTCAAAAGAGAATGGGAGGGGCAGGAATGGGTCTGGGAGGGGGCAGGGCTGCCAGAGGAGAGGTCAGAAGAAGGCAAATTCCTCTCTTTTCCACCTACCCGGATGCTCCACCTCATCCCTCTTTGTTCCTCCCAAAGTCAGGGAACCGTGTTTCCTGGATATCTGTGAAATCGGAGCTTAAAAATGAAGGCTGACCCAACCACACCACAGATACAGACATGGACTCCTTCGTGTTGAGTCACACAGTCCCTCCCTTGCAGACAGAAAGCTACACAGGCACACATAAAAGCACAGAATTGTCTTCACATATCCTGACTTCAAGGCTGGAGAGATGGCTCTGTGGTTAAGAGTCTTCCAGAGGACCCGAGGTCCCTAATACACATGGGGTGACTCACAACCACCTGTACCTTTGTCTCCAAAGGATCTAATGTCCTCTCCTATCATCCACTCACACGGGCACACAAAAACATATATACATGAAATAAACCAGAGACAGACAGAGTGAGACTAGCTTGAGGAGACGGAGGACAGGACTTCTGTTTACAAAGTTCCTGTCTCCTACATAATGTGGAAATGCCCAGCGGGAGCCCTGTTATATAGCTCATTTTGGGGGCTCAGTGGGATGAGGGTCCTTGGACAATCTTCCGTAACACCAGCAATACAAGAATTGTGAAAGCATTGGGAAGTTCTCCAGAGCAGAGCTGAACCTGGCAGGAGGTGCAGACAGGGTATTTGAAGTGGCATAGATCCCCGGGCTCCTCTCCCTGGAGCTGTGTCAGTTCTCAGACTGACAGACACCTCTGTCCACAGATGTGGCAGCACTGGGGGTGGGCATCTCCCTGGGCCTGGAGCTGTGCCTCAGCTCTCAGACTGACAGACACCTCTGTCCACAGATGTGGTGGTGCTGGAGGTGAGCAGCTCCCTAGCGCAACCCTCCCTGTTCTACCACCTGGGCGTGCGGGAGAGCTTCAGCATGACCAACAACGTGCTCCTCTGTTCCCAGACTGAGCTCCCCGGCCTGCAGGCCCTGCGTGTAAGTGGCCAGATGGGTGGCAGGGACAGGTGTAGGGTCAGGCTGGGGTTCGGGCTTCCCAGAATGCCAGTGTCTGATTGTCTGCCTCCTGCAGGAGGATGTTTTCCAGAAGAACTCGGTGAGCAGAATTTACTGTTCATGCTATGTGTTTTAACCTTTGGCCGCCACTAATCCTCCCCGACTCTTTATTTACCTCTGACATCAGTGTGACCCTCTGCTCCATGTCGCCTCCTCTTGTAAAAGTGTGACCATCACCCTTTTCTGCTATTCCTGTCTTCCTTGGTACTAATCTCTGGTCACTCCCTAACTCTCTGCTGACCTGTGTGTGATCTCCACTGATTGCTGCCTTCTTCCCACCAGGACTGTGTTGGCAGCTACACACTGATCCCTTACGTGGTGACAGCCACTGGCCGGGTGTTATGTGGTGATGCAGGCCTCCTGAGGGGCATAGCTGATGGGCTAGTGCAGGCTGGGGCGGGCACTGAAGCCCTGCTCACTCCCCTGGTGGGCCGTCTTGCCCGCCTGTTGGAGGCTACACCCACAGACTCTTGGTAATGGGGCTCACAAAGAGGGGGCACCAAGAAGAGGCTGATGAGGGTGAAGTGGGCTAGGGCTGAGGGACAGGCCCATCATTCTCTCTCCCTCCCTTCCCTGACCTTGGGCATCAGCGGCTATTTCCGGGAGACCATTCGGCAGGATATCCGGCAGGCTCGGGAGCGGTTCAGTGGGCAGCAGCTGAGGCAGGAGCTGGCTCGCCTGCAGAGGAGGCTGGACAGCGTAGAGCTGCTGAGCCCTGATATCATCATGAATCTGTTGCTGTCTTACCGCGATGTACAGGTGTGTCACCGGCGTTCTGAAAGGCCATGGCTTAGGATGTAACTCCAGCACTCAAATGGTAGAATCAGGGAGAGCAGGAGTTTCGGGTCATCCTGTTTACAAGCAAATTTGAGGCCAGCCTGGGCTACAAGGGATCCTGTACCAAAACCTAAATAGGAAAGAGAGAGAGCAAGATCATTGTATAATAGGCATTTGTTGCCAGACAAATCCTAGTTAAACCCCTGGCTGTAAGTAAATTGCCAAAGCTCTCTGAGCCTCCATTTCCTTATTTGTTTTGGTATTATATTTTTAAAAACATAGTCTCAGCCAGGCTATGGTGGCGCACGCCTTTAATCCCAGCACTCGGGAGGCTGATCTCTGTGAGTTCGAGACCAGCCTGGTCTACAGAGCTAGTTCCAGGACAGGCTCAAAAGCCACAGAGAAACCCTGTCTCGAAAAACCAAAAAAAAAAAAAAAAAAAAAAACATAGTCTCACTGTGTATCCCTGGCTGCCACGGAACTTGATATGTAGATCAGGCTAGCCCTCATGGCCACCTGCTTCTGCCTCGTGAGTACTAGAATAAAGGCATGTGCTACCACACCTGACTTTATTATTTTTTTAAAGATGTATTTTATTTTTTAATTGTGTGTATGTATATGAAAATTGAACTTGGTCCTCTGGAAGAGCAGCAAGCGCTCTTAGCTGCTGCCCAGCCTTCTCTCCAGCCCTCATTTCCTTATTTCTTTCTTTTTGTTTGTTGTTGTTTTGCTTTGTTTTTGAGGCAGGGTTTCTCTGTAGTTTTGGAGCCTATCCTGGAACTAGCTCTTGTAGACCAGGCTGGCCTCAAATTCACAGAGATCTGCCTGCCTCTGCCTCCCGAGTGCTGGGATTAAGGGCCTGCACCATCACTGTCCAGCCTCATTTTCTTATTTCTGAGAGATGATCCTGTCACTGCCTTAGAGGGCATTTGTGAGGTTAGAAATGTCCAGCAGAGGATGTGCAGTGGGTTCTTGATGGGAGTTATGGGCTTGAATTTGCTTGGCCTAAGAGAGTTCTGCAGAGTCTTCAGGGTCTGGGGAGGAGAGTATCAGGAACTGGACAGGCTCAGTCTTGAGATTTTCCTCTGCCAACGGTAGTTACACACACCTTTAATCCTAGCACTCGGGAGGCAGAGGCAGGCGGATCTTTACGATATTCAAAGCCAGCCTGGTCTACGGAGCGAGTTCTAGGATGGCCGGGGCTACACAGAGAAACCCTGTCTTGAAAAACGAAATCACTACCACCACCACCACCAACAACAATAAGGATTTTCCCCCTTGTCAAGGGCTCATGCTGGCAATGCCTGTTCCCTCCCGCAGGACTACTCAGCCATCATCGAGCTGGTGGAGACGCTGCAGGCCCTGCCCACCTGTGACGTGGCTGAGCAGCACAATGTCTGCTTCCACTATACATTTGCCCTCAACAGGTGAGTGGTGGGCCAAGGTTTGGGTCAGAGTCCCGGGGTCCCTGTGGCTTGTTCTCTGCGGAGCAAGAACACTGGCATCCCCCTTGGTAGGGTCATAGCTGTCCAAGGTCCTACCCGTTAGAGCTATTTGTAACTAGAAATAAATCACTTCCACTGGGGGTCACTAACTCTAAAGATCAATGCCAGCCAGGATCAGTGTCATTTGGGGCTTATTAATATTAAGCCCCTAGAAAGGTCCCTCTGTTTATGGCCTAGGGGGGTCTCTGGACTGGGTGGGTCAGAGCCAGCAGACATCAGATCTTCACCCGTTTTCCTCTGCCTTAGGAGGAACAGGCCTGGGGACCGGGAGAAAGCCCTGGGTGTGCTGTTGCCTTTGGTGCAGCATGAAGGTCCCGTGGCACCCGATCTGTACTGCATGTGCGGTCGTGTTTACAAGGACATGTTCTTCAGCTCTGGCTTCCAAAATGCGAAGCACCTGGAGCAAGCCTATCACTGGTAACTCACACAAGAGAGCGGGTACAGGGCTTAGCCAGAAGGATGAGGGATGGGGCTGTGGGCATCCATCCAGCCCTGCATCCCGCGCCCAACCTGACTCCAGGTACCGCAAGGCTTTTGACGTGGAGCCCAGCCTGCACTCGGGCATCAATGCGGCGGTTCTCCTCATTGCGGCTGGCCAGCAGTTTGAAGACTCCGAGGAACTCCAGCTGATAGGTAAACCCTGCTGCTAGCCCACCGTACCCAGCGCAGGGTCCAGAGAGGGCAAGGAAAGAACCCTGGGCAACAAGAAGCACCGGCACATGGACTTTGTGATTGATCTGCTCATAACCACGCTGGAGGCTTTGGGAGCCTTTGAATCCCGTCTTCTTCCCAAGCCCACACTTGTGTCTGTCAGACTGAATTCCACATCCACTTGTGCCCAAGCCCTCACCTGTGCTAGGACAAGATCTTGCCACGCCTACCTTTGGCCCCTGTTTGCATTCATGTAAACTCAATGTGACCCACACTTGGGACTCCCTCGCTCCTGTACCTACACTCACTGAAGCCCATACCGCCCCACCAGGCATGAAGCTGGGCTGCCTGCTAGCTCGCAAAGGCTGCGTGGCGAAGATGCAGTATTACTGGGATGTAGGATTCTACCTGGGAGCCCAGATCCTTGCCAATGATCCCATCCAGGTGGTGCTGGCTGCAGAGCAGCTGTACAAGCTCAATGCCCCCATATGGTAGGTGGCCCCTTCTTCCTTCCTGCTTCTATGTCCATTGGCACCTCCCAGTCACAACCCCAACATGTTGATGCCACTGCCCATGGCACCCAATGCCCCTGTCCTGACTACCCGCAGTCAGGCGGCACCTGGGCTGAGCTGAGGCCAAGGCTGTGTGTGCTCTCAGGTACTTGGTATCAGTGATGGAGACCTTCCTGCTGTATCAGCACTTCAGACCCACGCCAGAGCCCTCGGGAGGACCCCTGCTACGAGCCCACTTCTGGCTGCACTTCTTGCTACAGTCCTGCCAGCCTTTCAACGCAGCCTCTCCTCAGGTGGACCAGTGCCTGGTGAGGCCAGTGGGAGCCGGGGACCCAGGGAGCCAGGGATGAGGCATGCGGCTCCTCACAGATCTCTTCCCCCTACTGCTTGAAGGTGCTGCGGCTGGAGATTAACAAAGTCCTGCTGCCTGCCAGGCTCACGATTCAGGGGACAGACCCAGTGAGCGCAGTGACCCTAAGCCTTCTGGAGCCAGAGACTCAGGTGATCCCCCCCTCGAGTCCTCTCACTGCTAAGCATTCCTTTCTCCTACCCCATCTAGTCCCAGCACCCCCCACACACACACCCCATATACACTTTTTCCTCTTGCAGGAGGATTCTTCCAGCTGGACCTTCCCAGTCCCCTCCATCTGTGGGATCAGGTGAGAGGCAGAACCCTCGGCAAGCCCCTGCCCCCGCCAAGCCTGACATTCACTGGCCTCTCTCCTTCCCTAGTGCCTCCAAGCTGGACCAGCGCTGCTGCTTCCTCTACGCACTTCCTCCCGCCCAGGATGTCCAGTTGTGCTTCCCCAGCGTCGAGCGCTGCCAATGGTCCTCTCAGCCTTTTGGAGTTGGGGCTGGGATGCCCAGGGGACCGAAAGAAAGGAAGGGGGGGCAAAGTTGGGCTGGGGCTCTTGGGGGATGGTTCCTATCTAGATTGCCTTTTCCATTTGTTTGCCCTCTTCAGGTTCTGTGGCCTCATTCAGGTCCTGGTGATGAATCCAGATTCCTCAGCACCCACTGAGGAGGCAGAGGGCGCGAGGGAGGTGCTGGAGGTGAAGCTGTGGAACTGGGGGGCTGGAGAAGCCAAGAGCTAGGGGCCCAGCTGAGCTGAGCTGGGTCCTTACCCTCTGTGCCCTTCAGTTTGATTACGAGTACTTGGAAACCGGTGAGCGGCTGGTGCTGGGCAAAGGCACGTACGGGGTGGTGTACGCTGGCCGCGACAGGCACACGAGGGTGAGAATCGCCATCAAGGAGATTCCAGAGCGGGATAGCAGGTGTGCTGCCTTGGTTCACGCAGGTCCCAGGGCTCTGGAGGGTGGGCATGAGCAGGTCAGGTGTGTGTGTGTGGGGTGGGGGGAGACGTGAGAACTGAGCAGCTGTGGGCATGGAACCATGGCTGGGAATGTGGCCCCTACAGTGAGTGGGGCAGATGGGAGAGGCCTGTGGGCGGGGTAATGTAAGGGTAGAAAGCTGATTCTGGGAGCGTGGTCTCATGGTACAGGGCTGTGGGGGATTATCTTTGCTCACATCTTGCTCATTGCCCTCTCCCCTACATTCCCAGGTTTTCCCAGCCCCTGCATGAAGAGATCGCTCTTCACAAACGACTGCGCCATAAGAATATAGTGCGCTATCTGGGTTCGGCCAGCCAGGGCGGCTACCTCAAGATCTTCATGGAGGAAGTGCCTGGAGGTACCAGTTCTGCGTGGGAGGGGAGTGAAACCTGAGGTGTGGGGCATGGGAATGGAGTCAGACAGGGGTGGCAAACCCTAGGGGAGAAATGAACTCTAGCGTGGGTGTGTGTCACCTAGAATTACCTGGCAGAGTGGGTTTGGGGGTGGGAGTCTGGGTCATGGGAATGGATGTGCCTGGGCCTGGAGCAGAGGGACGTTGAGGGGAGTAAGCGGGTGTAAATTATAATCATGAATTGTCTCTGCCCAGGCAGCCTGTCCTCCTTGCTTAGGTCAGTGTGGGGACCCTTAAAGGAGAACGAGAGTACTATTAGTTTCTACACACGTCAGATCCTGCAGGGACTCAGCTACCTTCATGACAATCGCATTGTGCACCGGGACATCAAGGTCAGCCCTGTGGCTGGTCCATTCGGCCTGCCGGGTGTGGGGGGGACATTGTGCCTGTCCGAGGCTGGCAGTTTGGAATGAGAGAGCCCACCTTTGCAAGGGAGGGGGACCTAGCAGAGAGGTCTCTTGAAGGAGGAAAAGTCATGTCTGAAGCCAGAGCAGACAGCAGCACCAAGTAGGGCATATACATGGGACAGCTGGGGGAGGATTCGATAGAGGCTGGCTCAGGATGTAATATCCAGGAGATTCAGGTCTCAGGAATGGGGGGAGGGGTCTAGTTCATCTCAGGGGCCAATCCCAGTGTCCACTTCCATTAGGGGGACAATGTATTGATCAACACCTTCAGTGGACTACTTAAGATTTCTGACTTTGGCACCTCCAAGCGGCTGGCAGGCATCACGCCCTGCACAGAGACTTTCACAGGTGGGTGGTGAACTCTCAGAGACTTCTGGGGAATGGAGTCTCTTCTGGGCAGAGTTACAGCTCTAGTGGTGAATGGAATCTGGGGGCAGGTGACTAGATCCAGGGGGAGGTGATAAACGCTAGACTCCGAGGTTGGACAACTGATGAAAATGAGTTTGTCACCTCAGATTAATGTAAGGCAAAGGGGGGTGGGTAGAGTTTGGGGGGAAGATGGTGAGATATGTACAAGCTGAGGAAGTCTTTGATCGCCGTACAGCCTCGCTTAAAAATGGAAGCTTGGCGGGCGACAGAGCCTAGGCAGATGATGAAACTCATGTTAGGAACCTGATGCCCACTATTTGAGATGATGGGTTCACCTTGGGGGCCAGCGGATGATGGAGGCATTGAAGCCTGGGTTGCCATTGTTCTGACTCCTTTTCTAGGGACCCTGCAGTATATGGCCCCGGAAATCATTGACCAGGGTCCGCGAGGATATGGAAAGGCAGCTGACATCTGGTCTCTGGGCTGCACTGTGATTGAGATGGCCACAGGTCGACCACCTTTCCATGAACTAGGGAGCCCGCAGGCTGCTATGTTTCAGGTGAGTTCCTCTGGGGTGTAGCCTCTGGAGGGTGGGTGGAGCCAGATGAACACATCTAATCTTGGCTTTATCCGGTCTGTCCCACCTCCACAGGTGGGCATGTACAAGGTACACCCTCCAGTGCCCAGTTCCCTGTCAGCTGAGGTCCAAGCCTTCCTCCTCCGAACTTTTGAACCAGATCCCTGCCTCCGAGCCAGTGCCCAAGAGCTGTTGGGCGACCCCTTCCTGCAGCCAGGGAAGAGGAGCTGCAGCCCGGGCTCTCCTCGTCATACTCCCCAGCCCCCAGGTGCTTTGAGGGTGGAGGAAGTGAACACAGCGGAAGGGAGGGCAGAGGCGCTGAGCTGGTGGGAAGACTGATTGATGGCTTGTTCCTCCCTCAGGCGCCCCTTCCACTGACTCCGGTCCTTCAGCTGACTCAGCCACCCAGTCTCAGACATTCCCGAGACCCCAAGCACCCTCTCAGCACCCACTCAGTCCGCCAAAACGCTGCCTTAGTTATGGGGACACTAGCCAGCTCCGGTGAGTGCCTAGGGTCCTGGAGTGGGTTTCCTTCATTTGGTTTTGCCTTTCTATTCATTTCTTCCAGAAAAGGCCTCCCTGAGTCCCGAACACCATGACCGCTTACAAGAACAGCATCTGTTCCCTCCTGCACTTCCCCAGATGCGTGTTGCGTTCACTCTGCCCCTCTCCAGCTGGGCTTAATTTCTATTATCCCCGTGAAGTAGGCATAAAAGCAAAAGAGCCAGGATTCAAACCCTGCAGCAGAGGCGGCTGCGTGGCGTTGCCCACCCTTCATCTGATGCTCATCCTTTTGCCCAGTGTGCCTGAGGAGCCCGCAGCCGAGGAACCAGCCTCCCCCGAGGAGAGTTCGGGGTTGAGTCTGCTGCACCAGGAGAGCAAGCGCCGGGCCATGCTGGCCGCGGTGCTGGAACAGGAGATGCCCACACTAGCAGAGAATCTACTGGAGCAGGAACAGGTGGGCGGCCCGCCCCAGCGCCCCCTAGTGGTCAGACTGGGCTAAGGACTGGCCCACCAGCAAGCTTCTAGATTGCCTGCGGATGGTAACACCCACGGACAGCCCCTCTCTTCTCAGGATTCTCGACTCAGCAGGAATCACGTGGAACAGCTGCTCCGCTGCCTCGGGGCACAAATCCACACGCCTAACCGCCGGCAGCTGGCCCAAGAGCTGCGGGCCCTGCAAGCTCAGCTGCGGGCCCAGGGCCTGGGGCCTGCCCTTCTGAATGGGCCGCTCTTCGCATTTCCAGAAGCGGTGAGGAAGCTTCCTCGCAGTTAGGGCTGTGCAATAACAGGTCATGAGCTCTCTGCAAGGACTTGATGTTCTAGAATTCTATGACTTCCGGGAAGAAGCACGTCTCTCCAGTCCTGGTCTCCCAGTCCCGCCCTTGACCCCAAGTCCGCCCACCTTTCTGTCCCAGACTTTCTAGGGCTTGGCAACCCAAACCCCACCTCTGTTTGCGGTTCAGACTGTGTCAGCAGCGCCCTCCCTCCCTCCCCAGGTGAAACAGATCCTCCGCAGACGCCAGATCCGCCCACACTGGATGTTCGTGTTGGACTCGCTACTCAGCCGCGCCGTACGGGCGGCGCTGGCGGTGCTGGACGCGGGTAGGCGGGGTTGGACCCGCCAGCCGGACCGAGGGGGTGTGGCTATGGCGGGTGTGGCTCCGGGAGGCGTGGCGACCATAAAGTTGGGTGGTTGGAGGCTCAGTTCCGTGAGGCGGGAAGGACCCTGATTTGTGCTGTTTGGTCACTACCCACTTCCAACTCCCGGGCCCTCTTGAGTCCTAAACGGGCGTCGCGCCCACCTTGAGCTCAGCCCACTCGAATTGGCAGAGGTGGAGAAGAAAGCGGTCTCACCGAAGTCAGAGGAGTGGAGTAAAGCGGAGTCCCCGCAGAAACCGCAGGAGAGCCAGCAGCTACAGAGCCAGCTCCCGCCAGAGCAGGGACCTCCGCCACTGACCGTTCAGCTGGGCCTCTTGCGCGCTGAGACTGACAGGTGAAGCCTCTTGGAATCACCTCAATAAGCTGCACAGGCTTCAACCCGCAGGTTATTCCATTCTCCCCGCTCGCCCCTCTGCCCTCCCACAGGCTTCGAGATGTGCTGGCTGAGAAAGAACGGGAGTGCCAGGCCCTGATGCACCAGGCCCTACATGGGGTGCATGCAGAGACCAGGGCTTATGCCCTGGCTTCAGAGCCCCCAGGTGAGCAGACTTGCCTGGGGAATGGGGAGTGCAGGGCTACTTCTAGCAGGGGACACCTTTGGACTCATTGCCTGACTGTTTGACAGCCACTCTCTCCAAGGACCAGAGCCTGGTGCAGTGGCTGCAGGAACTGAGTGTAGACCCAGTCACTATCCAAACGGTAAGCAAGCACGTGCTGCTGTCCCTGACCCTGTCTTTGACCCCCACCAACCAAAGGAGGCCCCTTAGTTTGTCTTCCAGCTCTCCAAAGGTTTTCCCTACTACAGAGAGAGACCTTCCATGCTGGGCAAGCTCTTAGTATGCTTCTCTCATTAGACGGATGGGGAAACTGAGGCTGCAAGGGAGAAGTAACCTGCCTGAGAATTTTAGTAGGAAGAAGCAAGAACCTGAGTTTCTGGCTGTATGTCTTTGTAACTTTTTTTTTGTAACCTTTCCCTGTCTCTGTTGGTTCACAACCAGCTCCTGAGCCATAGCTTCACCCTTCAGACCCTGCTCACCTGTGCCACACAAGATGATCTCGTCTACACCCGAATCAGGTACATCTTGAGTCCTCCGGGGACGAACCCCCCACACCACACACACACACACACACACACACACAGAGAGAGAGAGAGAGAGAGAGAGAGAGAGAGAGGGAGGGAGGGAGGGAGAGAAGAGAGCTGTGAGCCTGCCTTGATTTCTCCCTGCAAACCACAGTCCCCTGTTCATAGTGGTTCCTAAAGAGAGCACAGGGCTTCTTCTGGCTGAATTACATTGACCCTTGATGTCCCCAGAGGAGGGATGGTGTACCGAATTTGGAGAGCCATCTTGGCACAGCGAGCAGGAGCCACACCAGTTACCCCTGGACCCCGGGAGGCTGAATGATGACATCAATGGGACACAGCTGCCGTGAATGAATGAACAGAGAAGACACAAACACTTCTGACACACCTGTCCCCACACCCAGGAGCAACTGCAGGCCCCAGGCCCCAACCTAGTGGGCTGGACTAACTAGGGAGGCGCCCAAGGACACTACACACAATCAAAGACTATTAAACGCAGCACTTGTTAACACGTTTGTCTTGGCAGCTTTGGAAGAGTGGGGGGGGGCGTGTCCAAGGAGCAGTTCCCTGAGGTCTCCATGTCTGAGTGACCCTTTTTCATTCCCTGGGCTCTTTCATGCTAACGCCTTACTACTCAGACTTCATCCCCTGCTCAGTAGGCGGTGGCTCCATGGACAGACTTTATTGATTCCAGCCATGGGTATACTTTGGTGGGGTACACAGAGGGGTTTAACAGGGCTATGCCCTGGGGACGAGGTTGGTTCTGAGGGGCAGAAGGCCATCCACCCACTCACATGGACGCTCCAGGAGTGTCTGCCACAGCTGCTTTTCCTCAGGTGTGGAATCCATCCAGGGCACTTGGAGCCCATAGCTGCTGCCTAGAGATGGGTGGGCCAGAGTGAAGGGTGCTGTCCCTTTGGACACCTCAGGTTCCCCCCCAAAAAGTTTCTTGTTCCAGATTATCCTCTCTACCCAGTCACCCCCAGTTCTTTGAAGACAGTTTAAAAAAAGGGAAGTGAAGCCAGGTGTGGTGGTCCCTGTACTTGAGAGGCAGTGGCAGGCAGATCTGAGTTCGAAACCAGCCTGGCTTACAAAGTGAGTTCCAGGACAGCCAGTCTGTTGCGGGCGTACGCGCCCGTGCGCGCACGCACACACGCGCGCGCGCACACACACACACACACACACACACACACACGGAAAAGGAAGTGTTCAAGGCCACCCCCTGGAGCCCGTGCCTCCAAGTTTGACTCCCCTCCGGGCCCTGCTCTGCTCACCTGTACCAAGGCTGAGGCGTGTGCCCCCCAGCTGGCGACTGGCCAGGGCCCCGTGGTCCCACAGGGAGAGCTCAGCACAGGCTTGGCGTAGGTCGGCAGGCCCGAAGCCATCATAAACCATGGTGTGGTTGAACACAGGGCTGAGGCTTCGCCGAATCACTCTCGTGCGTTGCCTGCTGGCCCGACTGTCGTCAGGTAGCACTGAGCTGGGACAGGTAAAAAATGAGGGCTGGTATTGAGGGACCCACCCCTTAACACTCCTAGCTAAGCCAGCCAGTGACCATGGCCTGTCCTTTCATATGTCCGTGTTCCCCTGGCCCCTGCCTGAGACCAGCCCTCCAGCCCTAGCTGTTTGGGAACCGTTACACCAGTCCTCTCTTGGTGGTCGCTCTTGAAACTGATAACTACTGTTCCCGGGATCCCAGAGAGAAGTCTCTGAAATGCAATTCTGCTTTTCCCTGGCCCGATGACCTCCAGTATTCCCTGCCCACCCCCTTGAGTTTCCAAAGCCTCTGAACCATTCTGCAGAATGTTCCTCGGATGCGCGGTAACAGAAAACCCAAACGGGAACCAGAGTCAGACTGACCTGCCTCCACTCTACTTCTTGAGGGTAAGGTACCCAGAAATGCTTAGAGGTTCTCCAAAGCCTACTTTGAAAACCACAGGGCTGAAGGTGTAACTCAGTGGTGGAACACTACTTGGGGTGCCTCTGAAGCATTTTGGTCCCCAACACGGTGAAAGACAACCACAGTCACCGTTCAGTGAATTACAAGTTCAGAACCAAGCTCCATAGCTTGTCCTTCCAAGATTTCCAAGAAGGGGCCCTTGTGGCCTTCTGGGTGTGGTAAGTGCTATGGGTACACAGCCTCCACAGTATGGAGCCTGTACCGGCTGATTCTCTGTCAGCCTGACGCAGACTAGAGCTTGGCTCTCAGCCTTCCTGACACTGTGACCCTTTAATGCAGTTCCTCATGTGGTGGTGACCCCCCAACCAGAAAATTATTTTGTTGCTGCATCATAATTGTAATTTTGATACTGTTGTGAATCATAATGTAAATATCAGATATTGTGACCCTCAAAGGGGTTGTGACCCACAGGTTGAGAACCACTGGGCTAGAGCCCTCTGAGAGGAAGGAATCCCAATTAAGAAAACGCCTTCATGCCAGGTGGTGATGGCACAGTCCTTTAATCCCAGCACTCAGGAGAAGAAACAGGTATAGCTCTGTGAGTTCAAGGCCAGCCTGGTCTACAAATTGAGTTTCAGGACAGCCAGAGCTGTTATACAGAGAAACCCTGTCTCAAAAAATAGCAGCAAGCCGGGCGGTGGTGGCGCACGCCTTTAATCCCAGCACTCGGGAGGCAGAGGCAGGCGGATCTCTGTGAGTT
>NC_022016.1:51543596-51555522 GCF_000317375.1 Microtus ochrogaster | reverse complement strand
AAAAAAGACAGGGTTCAGGGTCTTACTCTGTCATCTTGGCTGACCAGGTTATCCTGGAGCTTACAGAGATGCACCTGCCTCTGGCTCCCAAGTGCTAGAATTAAAAACACATGCCACCATGCCTCGCCCAAACCTTTAAGACAGGGTCTTATATAACCTGTGCAGCCATGGATGACCTTGAACTGACCCCTCTGCCTCCAACCCTAGTTTATGTAGTTTGTAGAGAGCCTAGTCAGGACCTCATGCCTGCTAAGCAAGCACCCCACCAGCTGTCGCAGGACCCCAACCCTTTGCCCAGCTGATCACTTCCAACTGATCTGGGTTGGAAGGACAGGTTGGTCAGAGGTTGGGAGCAGAAGGAAGGCACTGAATGACATCACGCTGCCTCTCACCATTGTATATAAGTGTCCAGGGATCCTGGCCGCAGTGGCACGAGGCCCTGAGCTTCCTTTACCCAGAAGTGTAGCTCCCCACTCAGAGGCTGTCCTCCTCCTGTGGGGACACTCCAGTTCAGACCACCACCTCGTGGAACAGGTCTCTCACATCCCAGGGGCCTGTCCAGCTTGGTCTCTCACTTACCCTCTGAGCCTGCAGGGATGTACTTGAGGGACAGAGAGAGCAGTCCACGGCTGGGAAGCTCGTCTGGAGACGGGGGAACCTGAAAAAGCAGGAGGTGAGCCTTTCAGTGGTGAAACAGGCCAGGGGGTAGTGTCTCCAGAGGCAGCTGGGACATGGTGGTTGAGAGAAGAGTATTGGGGACAGGGCTCAGCTGAGGACGATGGGCAACACTCTCCAGGAAGGGGCATCCTGGCTGGCAAGCCTTGCCTAAGGGTAACAACCAGTTTGAGGCCCAGCGAGGCTCTGTGGAACCTTCTGCAGGTGCTTGGTGGTCCGTGGGGTAAACGAGGGACATCTGTGTTCGATTGCACACCAGCCCTTACCCGGGGCTGTAGGGGGAGCCAGGTAGCCTCAGAGTCCCAGTTCCACGTGTCTAGGGGTACTTCGACCTCTCCCAGAAAGATGTTGCGACCCAGACTTTCGCGGTGCCACACGGACAGCTTCAGTACGCGTCCTGGGAGATCAGCCTGCTGGACGGAGTGCTAGGGACAGGAGGTGAGTTTCAGTGGAGCGCGGTGGAGGCCCCTGGCATGGCTGTGTCATGCCTGTTGACCGGAGCTGGTCTCCCCACGCTCCTTGAGAAGATGGAATCCTGATTCTAGGTTAACTAGGGTCTCATTACCACAACCCAGCACAAATTGCCAGGCTTTGGATTGTGCTAACCAGCAGAGGCCGGGTCATTTTGTCATTCCCCTCACAGAACAAGGCCCAGAGCCACCAGTGAGACCCTGCCACTCACGCCGCCACAAAGGGCAACCAGTTTTTTGCAGGGGGCGAGGAGGGGATGACAACACCCTTGTCGCCTCACCCGCAGAGTCTCGTTGAAGATGGGGTTCAGATTCCGTTTCTTCACCGACGTCTTGCGCTTGTTCTGCTTATCCGGGAGGAGGTAGGTTTTCACGTAGCTGGATGAGGGAGGTGAAGGCTGGAGGTAAGAAGGGGGACCTTCCAGAACCATCATCCGGCTCTGGGGGCTTCCCCAATCACCATCCAGAACACAGCGCTCCGCGTGGAGGCCTGGTGCTAATCAATTAACAGGTATCCAATTTAGCATGCCTCCCAATCACACTTCCGTGCCCATTTTGAAGAGGAGGAAACTGAGGCTGAGGCAAGTTGAGTGGCAGACTGGGTCTAGGAGTGCCCTCGGCCCCCCCCCAACCCCCTGCAGCCCATATGCAGGGTAGTCACTCACGGATCTGAGCGGCGACGTCTGGCGGCGGCCAATCCCTGACACTGAATCACCTGTACTCGCAGCTCGGCAGCGCCCGGCTCGTAGCGCAGTGCGAAGTGCACCGAACCCCGCACCTGCACGGTGCCAGCCTCAGGTTCCCCCGACAGACTCATCAGGCTGCCGCTCAGCTGCAGGCGGGGCGGGGTGGGAGGTTAGGGTCCCAGGCAGGCTTCCCACCGCAGGACTTGCCTGGGCACCCCGCCCAGCCCCTCCCTAGTCCTTCACCGTGGAGGAATTGAGGCTGGACACAGAGGAGCTGCTGCTGAGCATGCGGTTGAGCGAAGGGCCGAGTCCTGGGGCCTCTTCCCCATTCTCCTGGATCTCGGAGGTCGCCTTGATCTGGAGAGGGAATAAATGATAGGGGCATCCTCTACTTCCCCGGACTGTGCAGGGGGCACCGACAGGTCTCATCCCCGGGGCAGACACACTCTCGGTCTGGAATCCGTTCCCGGTCTTGAGAACAGCCGAACTGGCTACTCCCGCCTACCTGGGCTGCAGACGGCCAGGACTCCTGCTCCGCCCTCGGCTCAGGATCCAGCGCTGGGTCCGTCTCTGCCACCTGCACACCCCCTTGGTCGGGGGCTGGTGGGGCACAAGCTACTGAGAGAGCCCCTCTCCTGTGTGTGTCGCTAAGCAAACCTGGAGGGACTTGTTAAGAACTCTAGTCTCCTGTCAGCTTCAGGCCCGAGAGGTGACCTGGGGCTCCCCACTGCGGGTGGGAGGGCAGGAGAAGAGGAAGGTGAACATGGTAGTTGGGGGGGGGGGTGTCACTAAACACTGCCTCTGATCCCCTCAATATCTTCTGCTCCCCAGCTCACCCTCCCACTCACCTTCCTGAGCCTGGGGTTCCTCCTCATGATCTGAAGTCTTTGAGACTACATATGGTGAGGGAAAATCAGGTCCCTGAGGAAAGCAAAGGGTAGAGCTCATGATGGGGGTTAATGAGGAAGGGGTCAAGGGTTATGCTGGGGTCAGAGGTCAGAGTCTCCAGCCAGCTCACCTCAGTGTTGGAGTAGGGCTGCCCTCAGGGCAGGGCTGGCTACCAGCTGCAGGACCAGTCAGGCCTGTACTTCACACCCTGGCATCCCAGGCCTGTCCCTCCTGATGTGCCAGCCTGACTCCTAGGTTCAGTCACTGGGGCGGTAACATCTGAGTCCCTTCCCTGGCCTCAGCTTCACCTGCTTTAACCCAACCCCATTTTTTTTTTGGTAGTAGGCTGGCTTCGTGCCTCATGTGTGCTTGAGGATGAGCTTGAACTCCTGTTCCTCCTGTTTCTACCTTCTGAGTGCCAAGATACAGGCCTCCACACCTGGTTTATGTGGTGCTAGGGTTTTTTAGTTTTTTGAGACAGGGTTTCTCTGTAGCTTTGGAGCCTGTCCTGGAACTAGCTCTTGTAGACCAGGCTGGTCTCGAACTCAGAGATCTGCCTGTCTCTGCCTCCCGAGTGCTGGGATTAAAGGCTGCACCACCACTGAGGCCTTATTCTTTATAGCTGGCTTTACAGTTACCTTAGAGGCTTGGTCCAGGCCACAGGTTGATCAAGGTGGTGAAGCCCCAAGCACAGAAGAGAGCTGTCCAAATCCCCGGATTCCCAGTAATGGAGGTTCCTCCCCTAGCATGTATCCCCATTTGGAAGCACAATGTGCTTACTATTGGCTTATCCAGGCACTGGGTACTCACTTGGGTCTTGCTGTGCCTCTCTGGAGCAGCCATCTCTATGGAGACCCTAGAAGGAGGGAGCCGGGTTTTTCAGAGCTGGGCAACTCTGGCAGCCCCCTCTCCTCTCTATGCCTCCTCCTCACCTTGGCTCTGGCTCTTCCTCTGCAGTGTCTATCCCAGCAGCCTCTGCCTCACCATCACTTCCCAGAGTCTGGTCTCCTGGGCTCAGGAGAGAAACTATGAGCCTCCGTTCTCCGGATGCCCCATCATGGCTATGGCCCACGGGAGATGCCCATCCACCTCCTATAGCCCGCAGAGGGCGGGGCGGGACTAGAACCCAGAGCCCAGCCCTGCCCATTTACAGTCTGCACCCTTGGCTTTCCAAAGCTCCCCCTCCCTCCTCACCCCTGGAGATCTTCTTCCTGCGGATGGAGGCCCTGACAAGGTCAGACCCAAAATGGGCATGCTGATGCCGCTGGGAGCGTGCTTCTTGGAACCAGTCCCCCGTCAGGATCTTCAGCTGCCCGGGGTCTGCCAGCGAGGCTCGGAGCTTGCTAGAAGATAGTGGAGAACACAGCTGTCTCTACTCACCTAACCAACCTTCCTGACACCCACTCTGGACCAGGGACAGGGGCTCAACAGCAACACACATGACCCTTGTCCTGGAGCCACTCAGGCTACTGAGGGGACGGAATCCAGACTAGAAAGTTCAGTGATGGAGGTAAGAGGACCTTCTGTGGGAACCCAGGAAGGCTTCCTGGAGGAGCTGACCTGTGAATTATTCTTAAAGGCTAAGTTGGAATTCTCTAAGGTTTAGAAGCATAATAATCATTATTCATGAAGTGGTTATTGCGGGCCATGCCTGGTAGTTTATTATAACACATGTATGTGTAATGTATGCATGGTATGCATGCATATGTGTGTGCTCCCATGTATGTGGTCACATGCGTGTGTGTTTGCATGTGGAGGTCAGTAACTGAAGTTGGCCCATCCTTCTGTAACTTAGCTACATATATATATATATATATATATATATATATATATATATATATATCCTATATATTGAGGCAAGGTTTCTCACTTGCATAGAGCTCACTGATTTAGCTAGCCTAGCCATCATTATTGCCCAAGTACTGGGACTATGGGTGGGCCACCATACTGCCCTGGCATTTACATGGGTGCTGGAGCTCTGAGCTCTTCCTCGCGGCTATGCAGTGAGCGCTTTACCCATGGAGCCATCTCCATGGACCCTTTGCTCTGTTTTAGCTGAGAATGGTGAGGTTCAAGGTCAAGGCAGCGGCCCCAGTTTACACAGCTTCCCCAACAGTGTTTGTCACCCTTACAGTCCTCAGCCTCTGCTGCTCTTCTGGGGGGGAAGGAGCATCTTAGGCTTGGAAGAGTACTCGGATTTGGGAGCACTGCATGGCTAGAACAGGTTTATGGATATCTGGGTGGGGCTTATAGGGAAATGGATGAGATGGGGAGCTGACAGGGACCAATCAGGGTGACTTGTAGATTCACTTAGAGGCTTTGACGCTATGTTCTGAGGCTGGGGAGGGGCCAGCAGAGTATTAAGGACAGGTGATGTCTGTCCAAGTGTCCTGTCCCAAGGTGGAAAGCCGAGACAGGGGGACTTGAGGGAGGACCTGGTACAGGTTTGGAGTTGGCCAAGGTCAGTGGAAACCAGGGAGTTAAGCCAAGAACCACCCAGACCCAACATGCGGCCTCCAAGGACCCTGAATCCCTTCCTTCTGACTGGAAGCTGTCCTGTCTCACCTGACCCGTCCCTCCTCCAGTTGGCGTAGGCGGGCATCTCGTTTGAGGACATCAGTGATGGCCTCCTGCTCCTCCTCTGTCAGGAAGCTGAGGTCCAGCAATCCCTCAGCGTCCGGTTCTGGCCCATATGCCATGGGGAGGGAGGGCAGGGCCCAAAGCCTCTCCTGAGATGTGTGGCCTCTCTGGGGCATCAGCTGGGGTTGTGCCCCAGCTGGGCATATGTAGCTTCCTGGGGATAGACCAAGGGTCATTATCTTCTCAGATACACAGCGCCTCCTGGAGTCAATGGCCTGTTCTCTCCCAAGCACACACACAAGTTATAGAGCAATCAAAGGAAGGCCAGGTCAAGGTGAGGTGGAGGGGGGGGGGATGCACTTAAAGAAGGCTAGTAGGGCACAGAGCACATGTGCACATGCCCCTAAGAACACACAGAGAACTGCAAGCCAGTGCACACTGACGCGTGTACCCGCTGTTCTAATCACAGTTGTATGGGCACAAGGATACCTGGACAAAGACAGGTAACCTACACACGTTCCCGATGACGGGACTGTGCATACAACACAAGAGACCTGAACCCAAGAGCTGTGCACAGTAAATCTTTTTTAAAAATTTTTTTGAAGATTTATTTATTATGTACACAGTGTCTGTCTGCATGTTTGTTTACTGGCCAGAAGAAGGCACCAGATCTCGGTTGTGAGCCACCATGTGGGTGCTGGGAATTTAACTCAGTCAGTGTTCTTAACCTCTGAGCCATCTCTCCAGCCCGCACAGTAAATCTTAAATCTGCACATAATTTGTCCACACAAATGAGACAACTACTCACAAACAGATCCCTGCATATTCACAGATCTTGCCAGCTTTTCTCTCACACATACATTCTCTCTCTCTCTCTCTCTCTCTCTCTCTCTCTCTCTCTCTCTCTCTCTCTCTGCCCATTTAACCCAGCTGTGAACAGGAAGTCAGTACTTTGCACACGACATAACCTGATTGTTAGTGAAATGCGCAAATATACCTGCACAAGCACGCAAATGCACACCCAGCCTTCTCCACTGCTCACGCTTAAGCCCCTATCCAGGGAGCCTCCCAACCCAGCTTGCCTCTGCCTTCGCCTCCTTCCACCCTGCCCTGGCCCATTTGGCCTTCCTGTCTGAGGCAACCTCCTCCCCAACCTCACCCCCAACTTCCTCCCCCCGCAAGGTAACCACAGCACCCAGTTCCACTGAGGCCACCCGCCCTGGGACTCCCCAACAACAGCACTACCCTCTTGCTTGGAGGAGATTCTGAGCCCCTCTGATTACAGGGGCTCCCCAACCCCCAAACTTGGCTGGAGGCCCCAGGTGGCAAAACAACTCATGCCCAGGCACCATAGCCACTCCGGAAGGAAAACATTGCCAGCTGAGAGGGGCGTGTGGACGTGGCAAGGGCCCAGCACTCAGTAGTGGCCCTGGCCTGGCCTCACTGGGCAGTCTCTCCTCTACTCCCCACCTCTTCCATGCCAGGCCTCCAGGTGGAGTTGAAGTGGGAGCAGGGAAGCTCAGAGGCAGGTCCTGGCTTGTGCCTGTCTCCTCCTGCCCCTGTCCCCTCCCAGCTGAGTCAGTGACCAAGCCTAGCAAGCTGGTGTCCTCTCCTACCCTGCTTTCCGGGGAGGGGGGGGTCTGCACATCCGCATCTGTGTAGCCCTGGGCAGATGCCTGTGTGCTGCCAGTGACTGCTTCCCAGAATGGCTGTGCTGGAGGTGCCAGCTAGGAGGGCGGCTTGGGACTCTTCTGTGGCATGGTGTATGAGCATTGCTATGTTGTGCTGAACTGCTGCATTAGCAGCGTGAACATATGTGCAGGTCAGGCGATGGGATACCATCCTAGCCTAAGCGCTGTGTGGTTGTACCATACTGTATGTCACCAAGGAATGTTGACGCTACGTGCAGTGACTTTCTGGGAGATAGTGCTATGTGGGTGTGTACATTTCTTCCTGTGTGGTTGGCCAGCCCAGGCTGTGTTGTGGTGTGTACCCTACTGCCCTGGGGACCACCAGATGTGTCTGTGTGTGAAAGCGGAGGAACATTTGGCAGAACTGGGCCTGGCCTTGTTTTGCAAGTCTGCTCAGTCTGGGCTGTGGGCCTCCAAGTCCAGGTTTTCTCTACCTCAAATTCCTTCTCTTTCCGAGGCAGATCAAGCTCCTGGTGCCCCCCCACCCCATAGTGACACCATGGGACAGACCCTTTAGTGACAGAAAGTATGTCAATCTGCCTGGGCAGGCCAGAGTCATAGACTTGCTCGTACTTCCCCCACCCAAAGCTCCCAAGGTGCCAGAGTATGCTCAGGACACCAGGTGGCAGTGCCTGTCCCTTAGACCACTGGCAGGAGAGGTGTGTTACCTGGAGGGGTCCAGAAGGGAGGGCAACTTCGAAGGCAACTCCAGCTCTCCAGGAAGGAGTTTCAGAGCCCAGAAGAGCAGAGGGTAGACAAGGCTGACTTGCCCAGCTGCAGCTGCCCCAGCCCTGAGGAGGTGGAGGAGGAGGAGACACCTCAGCAGGGCCTGGTGCAAAACCGGGCCTGGACTGCAGCTCCCCAGGTGCACTGGGGCACCCACAGCAGCTGTCAGAGCAGCCAGGGCCAGTTTTGCAGGTCCCTGTGGCTGTGGCAGGGGCCCAGCATTTCCCCTGTAACCAAAGGATGCCACACCTGCAGGGCTGGCTCAGGGCCTTGGCTGGTCCATTTGTGGAATGGGTAGCAGACCCTCTCTGCCACAGAGGGCCAATAGAAAACTGCTTTGAGAGCAAAGTTAGAAAGTTTTCTAAGAGCTTCAGTAATGGGAGAATTACAGAGGAGTTGCCACTAAGACTAAGGAGTTTCCCCTGGGCAACCTTGACAGAGTCCGTATGGCCTTGAGCAAGTTTCTTAACCCCCCTTGGGCAATAATTTCTTTCTATGCAAACTGGAGTGGGACCCAAGAAGCACAAGTGCCTGGTACAGCTGGTACACAGGTGTCTGGTACATATAGCTGGTACACAGGTGCCTGGTACAGCTGGTACACTACACGGGTGTCTGGTATAGCTGGTACACAGGTGTCTGGTACATACAGCTGGTACACAGGTATCTGGTACAGATGGTATGTCATAGATGCCAGGTGTCCTCTTTCTAACAGACCAATGCCCATGGCCATTTTAGCACCTCTGACTATCCACATTGACAGAACAGCTATTTGTCTCCTCTCCCCTTGGGGCTCCTCCTATTTGAAGGGCCCTGGATTCCAAAGCCTGCTGAGGAACCCACATTCCCACTATCAAGTACCACATCTTGCTTAGGAGAACCTGTTTTGGGACCATGATCTGTGACTATCCACATTCTGGTCTTAGGTACTAGAGGCCACCTTTATCCTTTTATTTATGTGTATAAATGCTTTGACTACATATAGATATGTAAAACATGAGTGCTTGGTGTACAAGGGAGCCAGAAGAGGGTGTCAGGCTCTGGAACTGGAGTTATAGATGGTTGTGAGCTACCATGTAAATGTTTGGGATCCCAGTTCCTCTGGAAGAGCAACAGGTGCTTCCCCCCCCTTCCACCCCCTCCCCTGACGCTTTTTGAGACCTGGTTTTTCTGCATAGCCCTGTTCTGGAATTCACTCTGTAGACTAGGCTGGCTTCGAACTCACAGAGGATTGCCTGCCTCTGCCTCCCGAGTGCTGGGATTAAAGGTGCACACCACCACCTTACCTTTGGCCCCCTTTTAAAAAATCATTTTTTGTAAAATCTTTTATCTTCAAACATACCACGGTACCCATGTGGATGGAAGAGGGCTTTGCAGGAGCCCAACCTTCTCCTTCCACCTTTACGTGAGTTCTAGAAACTGGACTCAGGTCTTGGCTGAACGTGCTCTTACTCTCTGAGCCGTGTTTCTGGCCCTCAAGTTTGCTGGTTTTGAACTGTTTTTGTGTGTGGATGTTTTGTCTGCATGTGTTTGTGCACTAGATGTGTGCCTGTGGAGAACAGAAGAGGGCACTGGACCCCTTGAGCTGGGGTTAGATGTGACATACCACATCTGGATTCTGAACCTCTGCAAGGGCAACCATTCCTCCAGCCCCACACTCTTTGGTTTATTTCTGTTTTGGTTTTCTGATGGCTGTGAGCCACCATCCTCTGGCAGGGCAGCCAGGGCTCTTTATCTCTGAGCTGTCACTCACCCTGACTTGTTCTTGTCGGTCTTATTTTCAGTTTCTTTTTCCTTATCTAAGTTGGTTAATAATCATTCTTAGGTTTCACCACTATTGAGTAAACCCCTAGATTCATGTACAGGGATGGAGGGAGTCAGCGAAAGCATGCATTTACACAGGCGCCTTCCACTGGTGTCCCCTGTGGAAGTGGTCAGTGGTCACCTGTACCATTGTTTCCCCCACTGGAAGTGACCAACAGCAGGCTCCTTCCTCAAGGATGCTTCTCTGGCCCTCCTCCCACCTCAGCACCTGGAAGATAGCCAATCTTGCCAGTTTTCAGGCTCAAGTGTCCTTTCTAGGTGGGGCTCTACTGGTGTTTGGGTCTCTTGCTTCCTCTGAACTTGGACAAATTATGTGGGTGTCCATTTCTTCACCGGCCACATAGACTGATAGTGCCTGCCTTACAAGGCTGTTGAGGTTACATAACCTCAACAAGGGCCAGTACAGAGGAAACAGCCTTTGAGCTGGGCTTTGGTGGAAAGCAAAGGATCAGAAGTGCGTACAGGCTGGTATATGGTGAGGAACACAGGGAACATGGGGTTAGCATGTGGACTTCACCATGGCCACCATACACTTGGCTTATAACAACTGGGCACTCCTAGCTAAGGAAACAGGTCACTCCCAACCCCAAACATATTGCCAAATATTTCCCCATAGGGAAGAAGATTCCTTCTAGAAGGAAATTTGGAAACTAGACAGGGAATGGCAGGGAATGCTGTGCCCCAGAGCTCCAGCTGGAAAGACTCAGACATGCTGTTAGCAACCAGATCGCTTTGCCCCAAGACCCCAGGGATACATGAGCTTAAGGAACTGGGGGTGGAGTGTGAAGGAAGAAAATGACAGACACCACCTGGACTTGAAACTTTATTTCCTGCCAGGGAGCCCCTTATGAAGGAGCAGGGGTGAGGCAGGCTGCACAGGGTTCATTGCAGAAACCACAAGTAGACCCAGTCGATCCATGGTGGCACCAGCTGCTCTGATGGGTTACTCACACTTTGGAATAAGGGGTTCACTAGCATGAGGGCTCCCTGGGCTAGAAACACGTGGGGTTCACCTAACTTGATTTACAGGGGATCCACTCTGCATGTAATGCCATTTACCTTGCTAGCCAGGGCCCAGACGAGGGGCCATGGGTGAGCACTATGCTAGCATGGCTCTAGCAGACATGGATGAGCCTAGCCAGCCCTTCAGGCCAGCAGAGAAGGTCCCAAGTCTCTTGGCTCACAGTATTTCTCAACGCCACACCCCATGTCGGGACATGACTACCTGCCAGAAAGCAGCTTCAAAATCCAGCTCTGGCCAGTGTTTGGCCCAGTGGGTCCATGTCTTCACTGTGTCCTGGGTATGGCAGAAGCAGTCCAGTGGCAGTGGCAGGAGGCACTCTAAGGGAAGGCCTTCCCAGGACAGTGAAGGGGATGCCACAGGGTGAGGACAAAGAGGCCCTTAGTGGCCTCATCTTACTCTACCTCGGCACTTCCATCCCAGGAAGCTAGCTGCCTGAGGGTGGGGGTAAAGACTGGGACCAGGGAGAGGGGGCGGGGCCTCCTTGGGGGCCTGGTGGGCTTGGGTCATCTGAAAACCATCACCGCAGGTTGAAGACGAGACTGACGGTCAGGATGATGCCCAGGAGAAGGACAAAGGGCAGCCACGTCTTCACGAAGGCTCCAACACTGATGGGAGAGCACAGGGGCTCGGTCAGGCGAGCAGGTCCAGAACCCTCTTCTTCCGACCCAACAGGGCACAGTCAGTGAGCAGGCAGATGGTCCAGAACCCTCTCTTTCCGACCCAACAGGGTTGAAGGTCCTAGGAGGGTCCTGGAACTTATTCCTCAGTTTAGTTTGCCAAGGGACAGGGCCTCGCCTGATGCCTACTCTGGAGGCCATGGAAGCAAATGGACCGAATCTCACTGGCACCCACTCACTCGTGACCAGGGGCTCCCATCTGAGGGTGAGACCCACAGAAGACTAGAAATGGATGGCCAGAGGCAGAGGGCTACGAGTCAGGGTCTCAACTCATGCCTGGTTCTGTCTTAATCCTGTGCCCGGTTATGTGCTTTTGGGGGGAGTTTCTAAAGCCTTCTAGGGGCAAAGAAGCCCCCTGAGAATTTCTCTTCCAGAAGCTCTTAAAGATAAGCACAATTAAGAACAAAGTTGGTAAGGGGGTGGGGTGGGGAGGGAGGGTTCAGGTCAAGTGTCTAAAATCTGGTCCTAAATCTGGGCTTTACTGTGGGATGTAGAAACTCACCTACCCCGAGTTCTCTCTCTGAATGTCTTAAGTCTCACAGGTCATGAAGGTGTGGCTTCAAAGACCAACCTGGACTAGGAGCTCAACTATCCAGAAGCTTGCCTCTGACAAAGGACATGGGTGGGAGTGGGGGTGGGGGGCTAGGTGGAAGGGGAACACTATCCAAGAGATTTTTTTTATTTATTT